>NC_135356.1:15733125-16058958 GCF_051622035.1 Arctopsyche grandis
GGATGAACGTACATATATGTAACAGGCCACCAGTATTATATTAAATTTTTTGTAAAATATTTCTCGAAATGTAGAAAAGTGGACATGGGCCACTTTCAAAAATAACGGTTCATATGGTAGCTGTAATGTTACTACGACCATTTAAAATAAATATCTACAACAGTTTTCTAATGTTTTCTTTAATATAAATGCTTGTTAATATGTAAATCTAATATGTTAATATGCTAATCGTCTAATTGTTTACGCTTTATCCTGTTAAAATATGCCTTTCACTTTTGGTATGAAAAATACATTTTGAGAATCGCATTTTAAGACGATTTAAAATAGAAATTATCTGCAAACTGGCATAAATATATTTTTATTTCACTTTGTTTGTTGTTACGTTTGCCTTGAGAAGGCGATCAACGGGTGGATCGATCGACAGGGAGAAAGGGCGAATTACAGGGCGGAATGGGTGAGTAGATTTTACCAAGGAGGTTTCAGTTTGTACGTGTACGTAATAAAGGGATATGATATTGATCTAGGCCCCTGTCTGAGACGGAATGCTGATCGCCTCACCGCAAAACTACTTGCGAAATGTGCGGGCTGCGGGCCCTTCCCGGTCCCTTTCCCGGGATCCCGTCGATCCCGGTCCCGGTCCCAGTCCCACTCGCCCCTTACAATGTAGAATCAATAGTCCGTCGTAATCTCGGCACGATCTCGCCACAGGAGCACTACACATGCAAGTCATATTCCCCGAAAGTCATGTCCCAGCCGCTCTAGCCGACACGCCTCCTACTCTCGACAGAACGGGGAAAAAATGAAGGCAAGCAAAAAAAGAAAAAAAATCGAAGACGAATATTTGCGCCACTATTGAATTTCGGAGTAGAAGCGCACGTATCAATTCAAATTGCTCTCCGATGTACACAGGGCCCTGGCTAAATCGAATACTTTTCAATGGCGCAAAGCGTGATGGTAATCTTTTCTTCTTTTGTGAGATCTGAAGATGCGATTCGAGCGTCGAAGTCGATTTTCATAATATCAATATAACGGCATGGGCGGAAATGTGGATGGGGTAGGATTCGATAGAGAGTGGGAGGCAGAGATGAGGGGTGTTCCTCGTTATAAGTCATGGTGACTTTTCCGGGAGAAATTGGATCGTGTGCTTCAGACAACAATACACTTCAATGCAGGGTCATCGGCATTCGGAGTTCAAGTGATTTTTTATTGAATCGATTCTCGATCAACATGTCCCTTTTGATTTACTGTCGATGTACGATGAAAAAGTAGTTCTTTACGTTTTTCGGGTCAGTAGAAGACCAGCTATTAATTTGAAAAAAGTGCATGCCATAAATAATATTCCGTTTAATTATAGACATTACTAACAAACTAACCAGTAGATTCCATGACAGAATCACTAATAACCGTACTAACACACTTGTGAAGAGTCTCGGTGATTACAACAAAATGTCTATACCCTTCAGGTATAAACACATATTGCTTAAACACAATCTGCTTTAGGCCATCGACTTTCGAGAGTCTTTAATTAATATTATGTATTAGATATATTATGAACATTTATAATAATTGTAAATAGGTTTTTGTGCTCTTTTTCCTATTATGCTGTATGTACATTAACATTAGAATAATATAATACTATGATTACTAACAAAATTAAATTAAAATTGTAAAATATAAAATGAACAGTAGATCAGTAGCTATTAAAATAGATATAAGATATATTGTGAACACAATTTCGTAATAATAAAAAGCATTTAAAAATCAAAAATTAATTAATTTTTAATTTTTAGTGTCCACTTCCCATCCCTTATACTCAAAAATAATTAAATAAAATTGTAATTTACTGATATTGATAAGGACTTAAAATTATTGTATTACGTAGTATGTACATATAATAAAAAAGCTAAATCAAAATTATTATTGACTTTTTACACAAATTGTAATTAGTACTAGACTTAATTCGCAAATTGTTATCACTTCTTTTAATTCTATATGTCAAAACGCAATAAAAACATTGATGAATATCAACAGAAATAATTATTTCGTGGGAAGTCCCTTGTACATGTGCCTCACACTGGCTAGCGGATTTTTTTTAGCACAGCAAGTATAACCGATCTCATGAAATATATGTACATATGTATGTACTATTGATTCATCGTCGTCAATGCATTATATAATATCTCTTAGGAAACATTTAATTTTTTGACATATTAACATATTTTCTTCCTAAAATAAAATTAAAAAGCTTATATTATCATATGTGAAAAATTTAACTAACTACAAGAAGTATAATAAAAAGTCTGATTTTTACTGGTGCAGTTCATATTAAAAAAACATAGATAAAGTAAAAATAAAAACATTTAAGAAACACTGCACTAAGACAATAAATATTAAAGAGAGATAGCTCTCAATTAGTTGAAATATTATATAACTGCATTAAAATGAAATTGTGCGCATACATATGTACGAACGTAGAACTCACATTTATGTAATAATATCACTCACTATTAAATGTATGTAAATATATTCTTCAGAGAATCTAAAAATAAGAAAAGCCTCGATTTTAATATCAGAATTATAAATTAATTAATTTATCTTCAATGATTTAAATCTAGCTTAAAATAACACGACTAAATCATTCAAAGAGATTAAGTCTAGAATAACAATTTACATTTTGACGACAACATTTCAAGCAAACGCTTCTCGGAAATATGTATCTATAAACGTATAAGCAAATGAAATTACAAATCAACTTCGGTAATTTTCACAGAAACGCAAAAGCTTACTCAGTAATTATACATACATCATTTTAGGAACGTTCAAGCCGTTTAAATTTCCCACATGCATCCGCTTTGAAAAAAATTCCTAACGTTTCCAAGGTAAACATTTATCAAAGAAGACGCTTTGCCGTGGATTCTTATTGGGAATAAAAAAATTAAAACGTCACGTATAACGCTGAATAACTTTTTTTTTAATATTGCGAACATCTCTTCGTCGAATCAATTAAATTGAAACTTAAATAATTCAGTAATGTTCCTAGTAAATTTCGCTTTTAAATTAATTTCTTTCAACCCCCCCCCCAACTTAAAAACACCGGCCAAAGTCGAAACAGCAACGAAAGTGAAATTTAGAACTCCAGAAATTTTATTTTGCACGTCTGCGATTTTTATCCTGTTCCCCAAAAACAAATACCGTCAAAAATTACGACGCTAATTTAGAAAAAATTTTAAAGTCGGGTAGCTTCAAAATACGGAGGAAAAAAAACTGAAAAACGCAACGCGGAAATTTCGCTAACGATGGTGTTTTTCGTAAGGCATTTTCACTTACGTTGCGAAAATGACGGAAACGCTTCGGTCTCTCGTCGCAGAGTTCTCATGTTTCATTTCGTTTGCTTTCATTCTATTTTTTTCCATCTAGAAGCACACAAAGCGATCGCAAGAAAATAAAATTTCAGCGTTTTGTCACCCTATTTTGCATTTTATCACATTTTAAACCAATTATATTTCGGCGATGTCACTTTGTTGAAATCCGAAGCTACAGTTTAATTATGTAATTTTCTTTTTTTCACACAGCTTTCAAACCCAATGTTTATATTTAATATCAATATATACAATAGATTAAATTTGTGCGTACTTATAAGTAGATTTTTATGTATTTTTATTTTATTTCATGTATTTTGTGTATTTTTATATACTCGCTTTTACAAATAACTCCAAAACGACGAATGTACTTGTACAGATACAATACGATCAATACAAGCAATTGACCTGGAGTCAATTTTATGGCCAGCAGCTGCTAGTGGGAATCGAACCGTGACCACTCTGCTCGATAGGTTGAATAGGAGCTGTCGTTTATGTGATTTACTGAGCTGTGCTGTTTCCCTAAATTGCTGGATAGTATGAATAGCCCTTTATACGAAAAAAAAACAAAAAAATGTAGCCTTAACTGGTTAACTTAAGTGTGTCACTTGAAATTGTCAAATGACTCACTTGATGATTAGTCTTTGCTGCTGGTTAATTGATTTTTTTAATTATTATATTATCCATTATAAGCCACCGATAAGTCGTAAAAATTATCGTTATGTATATTTTGTGATGCTGTTTTTGCAGATTTGATTTTAATCGACATTAGCTTACCATCGCATAGTTCGTATGTAAACTGTGCATCCTATACGGATTTCATATGATAGTCCAATATCTATCATCGAAACTATTGCAAATATTCTGCCATCAATTAGCTGGATAGGCGATCGATAGGACGAGTCAAATCCTACCGAACATTGGAAACTCAAAAGCTCGGAATCAGCTGAAAGCGTCACAGACAAGGCACGTTAATTCGTATATAAAACGGTTCTTACTTTAAAACACCAGATTTTATATAGCACGAATACAAGTACGATGGCATAAACTGCAACTGCGGAAGCTCGCAGCTCATTTGGCGCATCTGCACGGCTAACCGCGAATTTCGCACACGTTTACCTCGGTCCTTTTAGCGAGAGGAGATAGAGAAAGGGTAGGGCAGGAGGGCGCAGTCTCCAGGGGCTCCGCGGCGGTTTTTGCGCCCTGGCCGGATAATCCCGGACGCCTTTGTGCGCCCCCCGGCGTCGAGTCAACACTCTATTGTTGGCGGAGGGCGCACAGGCCCGTGATATATTGCCGGGTCATTAGGTCAAAAAAGACAATGCGTTCTTGTGTCGAAATTAAAGTTCTTGTTCCGGCTCTGGTGGATAAACAAACGCCGGCTCCCGAAAGCAACCGTTCGGTCCGGCGGTTAAGCCGCTCGCTGTATAATGATAATTATTATTATTTTAATGAATAATAAAATTACGCAGAAATTATCAATGCTTTCCCTATTTAAAATAAAGTAAAAAAAACGGAAATTAAAGTACAACTTTAAATTCAGAAACAAACATTAAAAATACTAACATATAAAATTTATCATGCCATATCATCATCACCACTGCTGGATGAAGGCCTCTCTAAGGGCCGGGCCGCACCGTGCAACTTTGTCAGCCGACTAGTTGCGCGACACGAAAAAATGTATGGAAATGTGTGCGAAAAACAAGTTGACGGGTGTGGTATGTCCCATCTACCTGCATGCATTGGTCTGGTCGCCCTCAACCAAGTCGCTCGCAAGTCGCACGGTGCGGCCCGGCCCTAACACGCTTCCACTCGTATCTATTTTGCGCAACTCACATCCATCTCACTCCACAAATTTTCCTTATTTCGCTTACTCATCTTCTTTGCGGTCTTCCTTTAACCCCTTTACATTATCTCGGGTACCATTCTAGTACTTTTTTTGTCCACCTTTCGTCCATTTTTCTAGCCACGTGGCCCACCCATTGCCATTTTAATATCTTGACTCTATCCACTACTATTGTCATACTTCTCACCCACGTATTCCGTTTCCTGTCTTTTCTCGTTATGCCAAGCATACAGCGTTCCATACTTCTTTGATTGCATTGAACTTTGTGTAGCATCTTGGCGTTCAATGTCCAAGTTTCGCATCAATACGTCATAATTGGCAAAACGCATTGATCGAAGATCTTTTTCTTCATACAGAGTGACATTTTTGATTCATTCATCAAAATGAACTCCATCCCAATTTCATACTTGTCTTTATTTTTTCTTCTTTACTATCAGACCTTTAGTTATTTGATTTACATATAAACAATTATTTACTACTTCTAATATATACAAATATATGTATGTACGTACATACATACAAATGTATGTACGTACGTACATACAAATTTGGACTAGCCGAATATATGAAAAAGAGCGAATGCAAATTATGTATAATATATTGGAACAGTCATAATTGATTAAATATTGATCAAAATTTATGTATAAGTCACATGAGATGATCGAAACATATTTATGTAGTCATATTATACATAATAATATGTAAATTAAACATCCTTAATCAGCTGTCACTTTGACACTTGTCCACGCTGTCCAGTTCTAAAAAATAGCACTGGAGCGCTGCTGTCTATTTGCCGACTCCATGCTTCGAGCAGACAAATTCTTGCCGAATACACGCATTCGTCAAAGAATTTGCCAAATCCGTGAACTGGGCAACGTGCTTGCATTGTTCACGCATTCGGAAATTTTCTTGCCGAATGCGTGTCATAGACAATTTCACGGATTCGGTGTAATATATACACCAACAGGAAACGATTGATCTGGATTTAATAACTCGATGATAATCATCGAAAAAATCGTAATATTTTTTCAATTCTAGCCAGAATATGAACTCAAGACCTCCATTGGTAAAAAATTCATAACCAGTTAGCTACGTTGGGGCTCAAATAACTTAAATAGGCGATACCTATAAGTGGGGGTACGAATTCCATTCGACCTTATAATTCGAAAAAATATACTGAAATGGAAATGGAATCGCCTGCATTAAGATTTTCTTGAAAATATCAGAGTTATATTTTGGCGTCGAAATGGAAATTTCAAATTTTTCAAAGATTCATCAATTTTGTCATTGTTACCATTGTCTTGTACATTTACTGTGAGAATCTCTCGAAATTAGCAATACAGTATACTCTTCATTTTCAGAGATAATAGTGGGAAAGAAACACTCTCATAATTAGATAGCATATAGATTTCTAACGAAAATAATGATTTCAATTACACGCTTATTAAGAAAATCAATCAATTTTGTCATCATTGATTTTCTAATTTCGATACGAATTATCATAAGAGTTCCAACTAGTTCGAATATGACCAATGAAATTGATTATATCTTTTATATATCACTCAAATCTCGTCAAATCTAATTACTTCCCTTTTCGATAGCATTGTAAAAGTGCCATTAATCCAGATTTTTCAGAATTCGATAAAATGATTTTTCAATCCAGAATTTTTGTAAAAGAATCTAGCATTTCATCATCGTCATTGCAGCCGTTCGTCTACCATTTCTAATTGAATGCTTCATCTACTTAAAGCTAAAGATTTTCCTTGTTTTGCCTACTTATTTTACTTGTGGTCTTCCTTGTATCTGAAGCAGCCTCTTGGGTACCATTCAAACACATCTCTCGTCCAATATTAGTCCGATCTTTTAGTCACATAATCCACTCAATAATATGTTTATCAACCTGTCGCTCCCAATTTAAAAATAATAAAACATTCTATTATGTTATATAATTTGCTGTGATTTGATCTTCGGCAACAATTCTACATGTTTGCTGAAATTATTTGAATTAAAAATATTTATTGAATAATAGCATCACATTTAATTAACAAATGTTAGTAATATATTTGTGCATACATATAACCATTAATCATTGGAAATATTAAAAGACAATAAAATTGAAATTATTTAATTCAAATTTAAATTATGCCGATTTAAATTAACCAATTTATCTGTTATTTTAAGAGTAATAAGAGCTGTTATTTTAAGAGTAAATTCTCCATTTTTTAAACAGTTGTAAGCAGATACATCCGCACAGTATATATACGATTGAATGGATTGTAAAATAGTTAAATTGAAATTAAATATTAGCTGGTCATATTGAATTGCGCGTTCTGTGAATGAATCACTTGAAGTATTAAATTGTTTGTGAAAATATAATATTGGCGAATGTGAGACGCTTTATTGAAAGCTAAAGCGGCAATTTCGCTAGACTCTCTTGGTTCATGCTTTTTGGAATTGTGTGCAAAAGCCGGAACAAAAAGACATGTTTTACATAGATAAATTGGATTGGCAACCAGTAGTATTGTGTTGCATTTGGCATCATTCTGTATACAAGAACGGAAGGAAACGTAGTTAAAGTTTGGTTAAACACGTATTTCAATTCAAAATAAGCGTCCGAAAACGTAATAATTTCTCTTTTTATTCGGATAATTATCTTTTTCGCACAATTTAAACTAAATTTATAAATTTCATGCATCCGTATAGATTTCATAAAAAGAAATTTATGTATTTCTTTCGAGTGTATTATATTGTATAAGTTTTTCTTTTTTCACCGCGGGTTCAGCAATAAATCCGTAAGAAACGTAATACATACGGCAATTCTTTAGAAAGAATGAAGTTGTCGGCTTATATCGCAAAATATCACAAGTCTTAATAATCTTCTTAGAGCGTTATATTTGCGATAACTGACATTTTTTTAACCAAAAATAAAAAAGGAAAAAGGCTACAACGAAAATACTCCAGAAGAGAAATATAAAGAATTTTATTAATAAATCACGAAAATTATTTCATTTACATTTTTACATTTTGTCACTAAAGAAGATACTCCAATTAAAAGTTTATTTCATTGGTATTTCAATGACCGTTAGTTCCGTGACTGAACTTATCAGAGTTGTGAAATTTAATTTATGGGTTATCATTTTTTTAACAATCAATATAAAGTATATCTAGCCTTCCTTACCTTTAATTAGATTTACAATATATCAATTAAAAAATCTCAATTTTGGAAAATTCAAAATTAGGATAATTGATTTTAAAGTTTTAAAGTACAAAGGCACACACACAATGTATATACATAGTAGGTACATATGCATGTACGTTAGTCATACACAACGCAACTAAAATTCCGATTATCATAAAAGCAAACATTCCCCATTACGCCCTAATTGAAAGATACAATAAGAAATAATACGGAATGAAGTAGACTTGATGAAGTGGAGCATGCTCTTAGTTTTGTCGCCACTTGAGAATCTATACTGTAACATATAATGGAATTTTCAATATACACTTTGACATATTTGATATACAGGAAGTTACAATGTAGAAGTGTGTACATTGTTTAAAAATATTTAATCATATGGCATCTTCAATTGAAGTGGAGATTGCATGGAATGTCAGATATGCTTTCAACAATATGAGAGGACTCTTATGTAATAAGTGCCTGCATACTTTTGTAGCTGAGGTACAGATATGACGTTTATGTTGACATATTTTCATCATCAAATCAAACGACATATGCCAATGGAGCAAATGAAGATAGTTGGAATCCGTTGAATCATAAGCAGAACATTCCATCAGCTAATTTATTATTTTTGAAACTGTGTTGAAGCTTTCGTTGTTTTCTGTGGAAGACATGAAGGACGATGATTTGAACAGGATGAAATTTTATCACTTACAATTAGGTTAACTAGAAAAAGCTAAAAAAAAATCAAATTCCATATTTTCAATGTATTTCTATAAAGGAATATCGAATCAAATCTTGCCAACAATAAAAAGGGATTGAAAAGGTCGAATAAATTTATCCACTTTTCTAAATTTCAAAGCCGGGATTATCAAATATCAGTTGAGGACTCTTTGATGGTCCTTTACACACATTTTGCTTTTCGCAAATGATTAACAACCACGGTGATGATGATGGAAACGTGTGGTGATGAGAAAAAAACGTACGAATATTGATCGAAGCTCATCGATCAGATCGTGCTTTTGTCGAATAGAATTTTGAACGCCTCAATCACAACAATGATCAATCATGCTTTTCTAAACAGGTTCAATTAGGGCAATGAACGACCATTGTATAATATTGTATAATATGTATTAGCATACATATATACATTCATGTATACGTGGCAAGAGTATATTGAATCAATTTTATTAATTCCATAAAATGACGATTTTATCGAAAAATATCTTTTCAATAGAGTTGTAGAAGATTCGGCGTATTATTTATAAATTGGCTCATCTCTATCTATAAAAAATCGTTACATCTTTCAAATTCAATTCGGTTATGAAAAAAGCGGATAAATAAATAAATACACGACGCTGGATAAAAAGGAAAAAAGTATTATATTATACAAGTTTATATAAACTTATATACGGATGAAGCTCGATTCCCAAAGCTCTTTGGTGATTTAATGAGAATACTACGATATGTGTTCTCTCTTCTTCCAAGAAACGGAAATAGAAACTATATTATCGAAAAACAAAAAAGTATATTTTCGACATAAAGTCTCGTATCAAATGGCGAAACGAAATCACGAAAAAAACCGCCTTTGGCAAAATTGAAAATCTCTTTTATTTTCGTGGACACGGGTAATGTTATCAAAAATGCAATGAACGATATCGAATAAAGTCGAGTTGATCGTCGTCGTTCATAGGAAATAAATGAAAATATAATTTCTCTCATGTGACGAAACACACACACACACACACATTGTATATTTGGGAAAAACAAATTTTGTTCCGTGGTTTTGTAGATTTTAATATACTAAATACTAAAACTAAAACTGACACCGTCCAATTGCTTGGACTGCAAGGGCCTAAAAATAAACCAAAACATTTAAGGCATAATCGAATAATGGAATTACAAAACTTGTAATTCAACATATATCCAACTATTTGTATTATTACGATTAGTAAATATATCTTTATACATATTTACATACGTATAAAACATCTACTTCAATTACGTAAGAGTGAAAATGAACTGTTGTCTTATTTTTTCTGATTATATTTGTTTTACGTATACTGTACGTACATAGACAAAGTAAAAACAGTATTCGAAGACTTTTGACAACATTTTAAGAATAGTTTGTTCCTCCAAGATTATGCGGCTAATATGTACGCTAAATACATATGTATGTGTATGTTTGTATTTTATTCCGTATTTGTATGTATATAGAAATCTTTGGTGCGTGTAATTCAATTACATGTTATTAAAAAGTGTGGAATTCTATGCGTTTGAAATTTTCCTCTGACGGCGTTAAGATATTGATGGAATCTAATTTTGCAAATTTTCCCCGGGAATTATTTTCATCGCGTTATTGGCTCAGTTCTTTGCGGAATTTTCCGTCAAGCTCGTCGCCTTCGGTACTGAGCGAGCCATCTTGGTTAAACAACGGGGCCAAATAGCGATCTGTCCTTCTTTGCCAGTTTCCAACATCCGTCTTGAGGAACAGGTGCGCACAAATTGAGCCAAAAAAGCCAATTAACGCTAAGTGCCACCTTTCGGTGTCAGTGGGTCCAAAGTCGGCACCGGCTCAAGGAATCACCCCTCGAACTCCACTCAAAATAGAATAAATTCTCCTCTCTGGCCGACGCCAACTAATGGGATCAAATTTACTTTCTTTCGTGCCAATACTCTCGAAACGCTGAGTGCTTGGTAACGGCCTTCGTACATACATATGTACATACATGCTATAATATTTTTTATTCGCCAGACCCAAATTGTAAAAGTCTATTCCCGTCGTCGTCAACGCGTCTACTTTCGATCAAAAATTTCGCACAGATCGATAGTGCCGTCGCGAATTAAAAATAAAAAGAAAATGTGCGGTGAGCTTGTAATCCTCGTGAAAAAATTTCAAAACTTCAACAGTCTAGAATGTAAATTGACCGTAAATTTTAAACGTTTCACTCCGAGCGCGAACTTTAACTTTTTGATTAAAAATTAAGGCTCTAACCTATTAACCGAAGTGAAAAAGATGACTTTGCGGCATACGTCGTCCAACTTTTCACAGCTCTCATATAAAGCGTTATTAAACTGTCGGCTATATTAAAAATTTACACAATACCTCTAACGAGGTTATTATTTCATCGCAATAATGAGCCGTTATATTCGAAAGTCCCATTTTCAGTTCCAAAACCACAATTTCAATTTGACTTAATTCACAAATTGTTATCACTCATTTTAATTCGATATGTTCAGAATCTCGGAAAAGCAGAATAAACTTATTAAAAGCCACCAATATTTTTAAATATTGTAAAAAGCAAAACATTATATTAAATGTTTAACGAGACATTTCTCGAAACGAAGAAAAGTGAACTTTTGCTACTTTCAAATATACATAACAGCTCATAAGAATGTACAATATACTGTCGAAAACTTTAAATCGAGTTTATATTTTAAAAGAAATATATGTATAATATCTATTTTTTTTAATTTCATCAAAAAGGAGAAAGAAATTTTGCTTTGCTCAAAATTGAACAAACTTGTGACTTGAATTGAACAAACACAATAAGAATCGTATTTGAACGCGTTTGCCGTTCAAAAATATGACAAAAGAGTATTTTATATCAAAGAAAAATATTGAAGAGCGATACAAAATATACAAACGCCTTCGGGTCAAAGCAAAATGAAGAAAGTTTCAAAAGAAAAACAATAGCATGAAACTTTTTTTTTGTATTTCTTGTCAAAACGTTCGTATTTGAACTGACACATTATTTAAATACCACGCTTTAACATTTTATTAAAAAAAAAAAAATGCAAAAACATTTACGTCGTGTCGATTAAAATTTCAGTCACCGATACCAAGTTGCAGTTCGACAGCACTAGCGGTGTTCAAAAAATCGCCAAAATACACAGACGCACACACATTGTTTCTAGATTATGAAAACGTGATCAATAATCGATTCTGAGTTCAAATCAGTCAAAATCTCGAGTTTGAATTTTCGCATAAAGTAAAAAAAATCATAACATGGCAAATATACATATATGAAAAATACTCACCGCACAAGCTGCAGTAGAGTTTCCTGGAAACTTTTCAACGTGTCTCATCAAACTGAACGATCGAAATCACCACATATTTGTTTACAGAGTTGTTAAACTTTTCCGCGCTTCACATTTTCAAACATTCGAATTTGCACATTCGAAAAAAAATGACGAATTGGTCATGGTGGGCGGACGGGGGACGCGCGGTCCGAGACTTTTCCGCAAACCACCCGGACTTTCGACGAGTTTTTCCGAGTTTTGATGACAGTTTGCGTTTGCAAAGAGTTCGCGACGCGTCTTCCGCTACCTTCCGGCCAGTGGTTCACAATCGGCGAGGCGCGTGTGCTGGCGGCGACTGAGCGGCGCGCTGGAGCTAACGGCGCGAAGAGGACGCGCGCTTGCGCTCTCCAGCCTCCTGAGTAAACAACATTGTTTTATCACCCGAGTTAGACCTCCCACCCCTCCCCCCTCCGATTTTCCACACCCCTTCCCTCCCCTCTTCCAGCCGCCCTAACAGTCGAGCGTTGTTCTCACGCTACGTACAAGTTTTTGTCGTCGCGTTTGTGCTACGCTTTCAACTTTCAACGCTGCTGCTGCAGCAGCCGCATTGCATTTGCTGACAAGTGTGTGCACCCGACGGGTGCACCGAGACGAATTTAACAACTCGAAAAACACCAACAAAATTTCAGATGAATTAATTGACATAAAATGGGTCGATACAAACGAACAAATCGATCGATGACATACTACATACAACTATAATGGTGTTGCTTGATAGTTCGCTTGTCCGGCGCATTTTAGAGTTAGGGTCTGTAATTTGGTGTCTCACTGAAATTGAATTTTCTCTCTTGATCAAAAAAAGTTCAAAAAAAGTTTCTTAGATGCCTTTATTTTGACTATGAATTCCCTTATATTTAGCCAGGGATGCGCTGCATCCGCTCTAAAATCGCCAGACATTTAAATTGAACGACAGATTAACGGACGGCTGCTTTAAATGCAATTGTCGTCTTCTCGAATGATAGATTGCACATCAGATGACGGGTAACCTTTCGATGTGCACAGATGCAATTATTGAAATGGTAATTATTAAAATTGAGTTGGATCTTTCAGGCGAGTTTAATAAGGCAATATTCGATTCAAAGTTCCGAATCTTGCCTTATTAAACTCGTCAGAAAGATCCAACTCAATTTTAATAATTGCATCTGTGCACATCGAAAGGTTACTCGTCATCTGACGTGCAATCTATCATTCGAGAAAACGAGAATTACGTTTAAAGCTGCCGTTCTGTTAATCTGGCGATTTTAGAGCGGATGCACCAAACTCTTTAGCCAGCAGTATGGCTCAATGGGTGACCGGAAAAATGCACTCGAGATAGTTACACTCTCGAGACATCCAAACTTTCAAAGATGCTCAATGAGAACTAACGCAATATAATTCCACAAAAAAGCGTCAAGGGGTAATTGTATGTTATCCGAGGGTGCTAATTTTTTTTTTGTGAAATTCTATTGCGTAAGTTCTTTTTGAGCGCCTTTGAAAATTAGAACTTCTCGATACTGCGCTACTATTCAGTGCAATTTAGTGCATCTTTCCGGGAACCGGCTCAATGATAGCGTGTATGTTTAGCACCAAGTGATCGGTGGGTTCGATCCGCTATACGCTGGTTAGATTTGGGGGTATTTGTGACTCCAAATAAATCGATTCTCATTAGAGCTTTACAATTTTATCTGATCATTGTTGAAACGGTTCCACTTGAGGGCAACCTGTCGGGTCACATTGGACATATTATTGTTATTATTATTATAAAAATAATAAATAAATAAATACATATTTACAGTCGGGGCTGTCCAATAGGGTACAGCAAAAACAGCGAATTTTTTGTTGGAAAAGATGTTCTGTATCATGGAAAATCAGTAAAAATAATATAAAAAATTTGCATTGCCATTCAAGTTTGTGAAAATCATAAACATTTCCGATTTTCGAAGGTTTTTTTAAATTGAACCTCATTTCTAGTAGTTTTTTTTTCTTCAATTCACCTCATCATATAAATATAATATTTTTACATTAAAAAAATTTCATAATGAATGGGATCTTTACAGTAAGGTACGAACAAATCTGAAACGCGTACCTTATACGCCAGTCTAGCGCATCTCTAGTGCATTATCAATGTTGCTTATATGTAAACATCATTTCTGACGTCTATTATTTACTAATAATGATATTATTCTGAATCAATTTAAATTTTTTTTTATTTTTTATTCTTTTCCTACTAGAGGTGTTTTCATTCGATGTACCCTCGGGTCCAAATAATTGATCGCGATCTATCTATCGATTGCGGTGTAATTTTAAGTCGATCTTTGCTCTAATTTTGACAAATATTACTTGAAAATATCTGAAACACAATCAAAGTGTTCGTTGTGATGATGTGTCAAATAAGTGATGTTTTATAATGCGCGCACCTATAAATTACCTTACATTATATTTATATACATAAAACATATAACTTTTTTTTAATTCGTGTATCAATTCCTTTCCGTAACCACCTTTAAAATCAACGAGCACAACACTAGTTAAGAATAATTTTATTAAAATCGACGATCAATGAAAACTACATTTTTGTACGCGCTCAATTTTGAAACGAAAGAATAAATAAATAGACAGTTCTATATGTAATTTATACAAGGCACTCACATTCAGTTCAATATCCAAAGTAAATCAAAAATTGTCGGCAACATTGGTCAGTGAAATTTAATTCCCAATCTCATTTAAATCATAATTTTATTAATAGTTCACTATCACTTGTACTTCTTATAAATATCTATAGGTAGAATAATAGAATAATAAACACGTTTGCATTGCGTTGTGTGTTTTTGAATCAGAGATCTCACAAAATATACGTACATACGTACACTATCGAGGGCAAAAAACCGAAAGATATTAATATTCTCGCTGCATATAACGATTACTCAAAATGTATAACGATAAGTTCTATGATGGAGATATTCAAGAAATTTCCCCACATCCACCAGAGTTCGGACGAGAGTTGAAGAAGGGAATGGGTGTGGTAAATAGGGGTGGGGGGCTTGTTTTCAAGAGGTTATATAGAAAAGGGAGAGGCCATTGTTCTTTTACCAGCGAAGTAAATAGCTGAAATACGATTTCGTAGATGATTGTTTTTCTTATATCTCGCGTAATTGAGAACGAGCACTAATTAAACCTGACATCAAATGATGCCTGGATGTGTATTTAACGCTTTTATTATGCTGCGAGTTAAATAGCGGATCTCATTTGTATTCAAAATAATCGGATTCGTTTTGTTATCACGCAAATCAATGATTCAGATATTTACTGATATCTGTTGATATACTTACATATGTATTATGGGTCTACCTCACGGGACCTAAAGTGAAACGCCCGAAAACGCAAATATCGGAAGGCAAAGATTGAAAATTGAAAGATCTTAAGTCGAAAGATAAAAAAGGGTCTCTCCCCCGTCGTACATACTCACTTAATTTGCGCGAGCAGGATACAACAGGAACAAGAGGAATAGGCTTTTCCTCCCGTATTCTGCGCCCGCACATTAAACAAGGCTGTATGACAAAAAGAGAGATAATTTCACCGCATGCCACTCATATATGTATATTATATATACATAGTACCGTTTACCATGCACCCCTTTTTTTTGATCTTTCGACTTAATATCTTTCGATTTTCGATCTTTGCCTTCCGATATTTATGTTTTCGGGCGTTTCACTTGCGGTCCCGTGAGGGAGACCGATGTATTATACATGGCCGAAGCAAACAATGTGAATTTTTGATTTTCATCGACGAACTCCATGGAAAACTTTTGCCGTATCACAGGAACGTTGAATAAAAAAAATCGATGATTTTAAACAACATCTTGTGACTCCAACCGATCGATTAATTTAACGAAAATTTCGAAAAAGTGGGTTTTTTCATATATTTTATAATAGCTAAGATTTTTAAAGAATTCGAAAAACTATTCTGTTTAAATCTATTTCAGTTTAAATGTGTCATTTGGGATTAGTTTTGACTGTTTTACGAGAATTCAAAGGCACCGTTTCGTCTGAAAGTCCCCATACAAAGCGCGCCGAACTCCCAACGTGCTATTTTGGGAAATGCGTTAATTTAAAAAATCGCTGAATTTTCATGTTCCCGTGATTATTTTGAAAATTAAAGTCATTCACAGCTTTCTTCGCTATATATCGTTAATTTGAACACATGAAACCTAGTTTAAAAAAATACACAAAATGTCATGTTGTATATCAAAAAAAGTGATTTTGACTTCTTTACATTTCATAAAATTCGTATAAAATTTAATTTGAAGTTACAGCAAAATTCAAAGACGATTTAAATATTTAATGAATGTATAAAAATATACTAAATATGCTTACTGTTCAATTATCTTTTCGAGTTAATTTAATTAAATCTCCCACCTTTACAGTAACCTAAAAAGTTAAATATAATATTTAAAATAAATTTGCAGGTATTTTTAAATAAAAATGGAAAACAATATAAGCCAATATAAAATTCACCAGCTGTATGTAGTCTCCATAGCAATAGGATAAGCGCCTTTGCCAATCACCTTCAATGTACATTAAAGAAGATTGCACATAATTTAACAAGCACTGATATTTACTTTTGATATCGTTTAGAATCGAATTAATTTATTTTAAAATTCATATTCACTTTATACAAAAACAAATGAATTTATTTTTCACGCACGAAAGAAAATTTCAACACAACTAAACAATTAAAATTATTATTAAAAACACACACTGGAATCACTTTGTATCACAATACGTAGCTAATCGTCAACAGACGAATGATGAATGTCTGAACAAAATATGCGAATTTTGCGAACGAATAGCGAATTCATAGACGGTAAGATTTAATAAAACTATATTCGACACTCGAATTGTGATTAATTTTATTGAAAAGTTGCAGCTTCGATTCACAAACGATATCATTGCATTGATTGATATTATCAAAAATTAATTGAAACAATAAATATTCGCGTACAATCTTTGCCTAGTGTAACGCTCGTCCGATTTTCGTCAACTGAAATTAAATAATAAAAGAAACAAACGAATTAAATTGAATAAATTCAAATGCACATACACATATTTGAATTTATTTCACCGTATTAAAGGCGAACGTATTTTTTACCTTTCTGGGGGGCTATGACGAATCTATTAGTAATGTATGTACAACATACATATATTGGGCTTAAAATATGATATAATAAATTTTCGCCGAGAGGAATAATTCATAATATACATAAGATTATTCTTTATTTTTCTAACAAAACAGAATATAAAACGAAACAGCTTTCTCTTACTGAAAGCTCTTTTTTTTTAAGTGAGCATTCGCGGACAGATTTGTCGACAGACAAGCCTCTTATAGGGTCTTTGGTTACTGCAGACCATACAAAGGACACAAATCTCTCTACTTTGTTCCTGAGAATCTTTTGTCGAATAAAAAATTCGAATACTTACTGCTATTTTGGTATCATATTGATAAAATTACTTAGGCCTAAACCTACACCTACACCTACTTAAAACCTACCCACATTACACCTACAAAAAAAGCATCTTCATCGTTAGAGGCTCAACACGTAAGCCTCAAAGCACCTTCCAGAAAAATGATAAACATCGATAAACAGTTTATAGAGTAGTAAACATACATAATTAGCCTAATAATTCAGAATAATTAGCCTAATGAGTCACACATTGAAGATCCTACTAAAGATAATACAGGGCAGAATTTACTCACGGTGTGAAGAGGCGATTAGCAGAGAGCAGTTTGGGTTCAGACAATGCTTGGGTACCCGAGAGGCCCTTTTCAGTATGAATACACTAGTCCAAAGATGCAGAGAAGTCCGTAAACCTGTGTACATCTGCTTTATAGACTTTGAAAAGGCCTTTGACCGTGTCCAACACGCTCGCCTGATGGAAACATTAAAAAATATTGGCCTGGATGACAGAGATGTCAGATTGCTACGAAATATTTATTGGAATCAGACTGCAGTAGTACGTGTCGATGATCAATTCACTGATGAGATTCCTATAGAACGGGGCGTCAGGCAAGGATGCATCCTATCACCTACTCTTTTTAACACCTACACCGAATCCATCTTCCACGATGCTCTCCAAGAGGCGGAGGGCATCAAGGTGGGCGGCGAGACGATCACCAATATAAGATATGCTGATGACACGGCACTAGTCGCTGAAAATTTAGCAGACCTGCAAAGATCTCTAGACCGTGTACATCAAGATAGCAATCGAAGAGGTCTGCGCATAAATCTAAAGAAAACAAAATTTATGATAGTAGATAGAATGCAAACAGACACCGGGAATCTAACCTTGGATGGAGAGGTGATAGAAAGAGTAAAAAGATTCAAATACCTGGGTACCTGGCTGAATGAAGAGATGGACCCAGATGAAGATCTAAAAATCCGCATCGAGATGGCTAGAACAGCATTTGTAAAAATGAAGGCGGCCCTTACAAACAAGCATCTCAATCTTCATACGCGGTTGAGATTCGCGAAGAGCTACGTCTGGACAGTATTACTACACGGATGTGAGACGTGGACTCTGAAAACCAAGATGATCAGCCGCATTGAAGCTTTTGAGATGTGGGTCTATAGGCGTATGCTGAAGATTCCGTGGACCAAAAAGATATCAAACGAAGCTGTCCTCGGCATGATGGGGAGAGGCAGGGAACTTGTTTCTGTCATCAAGCGGAGAAAGATGGAGTACCTCGGACACATGATACGGGGTCCAAAATACGAATTTCTCCGTTTGATAACCATGGGGAAAATAGAAGGAAAAAAATGGATTGGCAGGAAAAAGTTATCTTGGCTTCGAAACATGCGCATGTGGACCGATATGAGCGCCGAAGATCTGTTCCGAGCCGCTGAAGACCGATGCGGATATATTCAAATAATCGACGAGGTGGTCGCCAACGTCCGGATGCGGACAAGGCATTAACAAGAAGAAGAAGAAACATACATAAAGACAAACTTGCAGCATTTTATAAAGCAGCGAATCGTCGATGTTGTTAACTCGAATTTTGCGATAAATAAGACAGGGTTTTCAGGACTGTTAGGATTTGTAATGAAACTAAATAAATTGGCAAACTCTGATAGGAAACGATCGACCTTGGAGTCACCAAGGTCTGGCCAGCAGCAAGCACAGTCAAGGATTGAACCCGCAACCACACACTTGAAACCATTTCACGCTTACCATTGATCTATTCTGTTGGTCTAAAAATTAAAATTTTAAACTTTATTTTTACGATAAAAGAATATTATTTTTTTTTTCTTCAAAAAATAAATCGACCATACTGTTCTTGACCCTTTTCGAGTAGAGACATTTTTTTTTTTATTTATTCTTAAAAGGGATGGAATTGTAATGTACTATTATTCCATTATACATGTAGTCGTGATAGTTGTATTTATTTAAGTACGAAAAAATATATATGCATGTATTTGGATTTATCAGCAAAATACTATGAAAAAATACTGTTACTCGACATTAATTTTGACGTTCAACAACGAAAATGTGGGAAAATGGGCCGGAAAATTTCGAATTCAGCTAATCGGTCTCCAGCTCGTCGCTCGAAGCGTTTACGTATTTTCATGTTTTTCATTTATTTATTTATGTCTTTTTGTTCCGTATCGTCCGGTGGACCGGTTGCTTTAGCTCCAGCTTAGGTCTCCGGGTGGACGGATCCGTTTCCGGTTCCGGTCAGTGCCGGCTTAAAAAAACCGGCCGTAAATCTTCGGTCACCTTAAGCCGCAACCTTCTATATCAATTAACATTTCCGTGGCTAAACGCTTTAGCCTTTCTGCAAATTTCAAAAAGACTCAATCGTACCGAGTGTGCATTTAGTGTAGACTACGTCGTTAGTCATTTCTTCATAACTTACAAATTTTAAAATAAAAAACTATTTTAAAATGTTCATACATTTGTCTGTCGAAAATTTTAGTCTATTCCAAAATCTGTAATTAACAAACTATTCTGCGAATTCAGTCCCTACGCGCAGCAACCATGTATTTACACATATCTGCATTCAATCGAAATATTCATCATCGTTTAATAGGATTGTGATATCGATTACATTTCACGCGTGATAACATATTAATTTCATTTGAATAATATAAACTGCGAATATAATTTCGAATTGGCATTTTTTTGTACCGTCATCGTTGAAATAAATTCGATATTTGCCAAATTTTGTTTTAATCTATAATATAGTAATAATATTATAATAATAATACTATACAGTTGTTCACATCGTGAACAAAGCTCGTTGTTTTGAATAAAGAAGCAATATACATATTACTTAAAAATTTCTTGTCGAATTTGAATGAAATAGAATTAAAATTAACGCCGGTATTTATAATTATATATATAGTACATTATGGTTCAGAGTTAAAGTATTGATTTTTCCCAATCTGAAAATTTAAAAAAAAATGTTAATATTTTCCCACATGCCTTATTATCTGGTAAAGGAATTGCTATAATAATAATTATTCAGTTACGTTTTTTTTACTATCAAATCGATTTAAATCATTTATAGAAAGGATTAAATTGTAGTTAGGTATCATTGGGTAAATATCGGTCAAAAATTTCTCACAAACATACTTATTTACCAATTGTCGTCGTAATCATAATCGTAGCCGAAGTTGGAACCAAAGTCGCAACCGAAGCTGAAACTAAAGTCGCAATCGGAACCGGAATAATAATTGGAATCGAGAATCGAAATTGCAATCGGAACCGGAATAGGAATCGGAATTGCAATCGGAACCGGAATAGGAATCGGAACTAAAATATAAATCGGTAATCATATTCACAATTGGAACAGGAGCCGAAATCGGAAAAGGAATAGAAATCAGAATCAAGAATCGGAATTGCAATATGAACCGGAACCAAAATCGGAATTGATGTCGAAACTAAAATAGAAATCAGGAATGGAACTGAAATAAGAATTGAGAATCGGAATGGAAATATAAATTAACCTTCTTGAAATTTCCATACTTGTCGATGCTCCCGCCACATACAAACATATCCACAAACATAAACGTCCATTTTTATACCCTTCAAGGGTACTTTTAAAATATAATCAATATCTTGCAATTTATTTAATACATGTATGTATGTACATATGTATATATGTAAAACTTCATTTCAATTTCAAATGTATGTACATATGAGATCAATTTTCCATCTTGAAGCGCTTAGTAGTTGACTACATATATTATACTAGCTGTATTACCAGGCTTCGCTCGGTATTTGTAATATAAACAGCTTAAACACGACTAATCTAATAGTAAAAATTTTATTAAATTTATTTGAACAGTTTTATTTTATGTAAATTTAATAAAATACTCATTTATTTTTCTTATTAAATTGACTGTCACAAACGAACAAACATAATATTAAACAAACATAGTAAGTCTCTTATAAAAAATTATATGTATACCAGAATCCGGCGCCTGCACCCGCCGCGTCTGGGGCCCCTAGGGCTTTTCCCTGCACCCTCAATACCTTTGCCTCCGGGGACTTCGAATCCTTTGAATCGAAAAATAATCGAATCGGTGACTATGAATCGAAAAAAAAAATCGAATTTTGTGTTCCCACCCACCCATATGCAAAATCTCTTTCCAAATTATATATTAGATTATTTTACTACGTATGTATGTATATTATCATAATTTACATCAGCTAGCTGAGAGTACATAAATACATACGTACTATAATCTCCACTCATTCCAATTTGTCTGAAACATAAAATTAAATATTTTTCAAATAAATATTTATATTATGTATACTGTACAAAGTTTGTCGGATATACAAATCTAATTTTCCATCTGTTTCTACAAATATTTGCCGAACAATTATTTTTGCTTACGTGGATCGGAAAAACGAAAGTGCTTCAAACAAACGATACACACACACACACACATACACAGCCATTGGAAATTTTCGATAAAGCTGTGACGTCAGTATTCTTGCCTGTATCAATCTGGCGAGAGATTAAACGCTTCTTCTCTTCTAGCGATCGCCATTAGTTGATTATTATTCAGCGCACGCGATGTGACTTTGAGCAACTTCCATCCCTTTCCTTCCGTAACTCCCACCATTGGAGGCTGCGTCTAACCCCTTTTCTTTATCCCCTACCCCTCATCGTCCTCCCTTTAGACCTGCGATAATTGTCAGAGTTTGTCCGACGGACTAACTACGCTCAAGCTACGCGTGAACCAAAGCAATCGATCACTTTTCCGCAAAGTGTGTGTGGGAAATTTCATTTGTCAATAGTTGCACCATTTACGGCCTCGCAAAAATTTTTTCGCCTGATTAACGATAGTACAGCTTAAAATGTCATTCAACAAAGTAAATTTTAAAATAACATACATACTTACATATGAAAAGGAAATAATATGTACGTTCAAAATTATACATACAAAAAAGTGTAAAAAAATATCAATAACCCGAAATAAAAAATCCAAAAAGATCCAATCGCAAACTTCTCGGTTCGTAATTCAATAGTGTAACAACCGCTTCGTTAGACTGAGGCTTAATGATGATTATTAAAACGTTTGAGGTGGTTGAAGCCTTCGATGGGCGTACGAAAAATAGCCTCCATTCCGGGATTGATTTAAATACATTTTTCCACGTTGACGTCTAATTTCCTGGGGGTGATCAGGGATTCCAGCCAATTTTCGCTACTTTGGCGAAACGACTCGACTGCCTTCCGGCCGCCGGGACCCGTTTGGGAAGGAAAACTGTTTGAATCCTTTTCAAAGCCATTTCCCGTTCGTTTTTCAACTTAAACCTACTCTGCTCTACGTCCGACCGGGTACTGCCTGTTTGCGATCGTGACTTCTCTTTTACACACACCCCACTATAACACGTCGATATTTTTTAGACATAAAATTGAAACTATTGACTCAAACATTTTCCTCTATACAAACACAGATGCATTTTCACATGAAATTTCATGACAGATTATGCAAAACTCAGATTTAGCTGTAATGTGCATAAACAATAAAAGCTTTTAAAAACACAATCACGCCGCTCTAGTATTATAAAAAAATCACAACATTTTCCAAAAAAGAGAAACAGAATACAACGGTCAGAATACTTGTCATCTCGCTTGCACCAACGCTATCTGTGTTACAAACACGAACAACAAGAAAGCTTTTCTAAACCAATTACCGTTCAAGTTAGTACGTTAAGATAAAAAAAAATATTGAGATAGAAAACCAATCCTTATAAACGTGATAAAATAAAAAACTGGCCAAATAAACGCATAATAGTGTTGCGTAGGGGTGGGTGGAGGATCCAAGTAAAAGGCCAACGCCAAGTCGTTTCACAGCATTTATTGATGATTAAGGAGATACACGCACTGTCAGTGCTAAGTCCAGAATGACATGATATCGCCTAAGTATCGCCTTATAAGGGATAGATCTCTCAGGACATCTTCGACGTCTAATTTGTTTACCTATTGTTATGGTCACGTACAGATATGTCTTCCCACGACATTCGCTCCCACGGAACAGGTCAATTCTGGGAAGTGCAATCATTGTTTAGCTTACTTGCACTTAGCCTGTCGCTAATCCTTAAAACCACTTACACCGGTCACACGGTCTCTCAGGACGCTACCCAGCCTAATCCGATCGCAATCACTCGGCGGCTCTTTTTAGTATACGTAACATTAGCATGAAAAAAAAGTGTTAAAAAATTTTATTTTTGACTTTTAAAATATGCTAGATAATTAATTGTTTTAAAGCAATGAAATATCAAAATAAATAGGAAAAACATCTGACTATTGATTCCAATACTTATTTTGAACACAATACTATATTTGGAGTTAACGACCGCAGAAGCCAAAAAGCTGAAAAAATTGCGCATTTTTTTAAACGCTCATATCTCGTATACGGGAGTAAACCAACAGAAATCATTATCATATTAAAATTTAGTGGGTCAAACTTAGTAAAGATTGATTAGTCTCTGCTCTGGTAATTTTTTGTTGTTGCTCAGTGTAATCGATCATTAATCGCTTTTTTATATGGTTTTATGCCGATATATTTTGGAGATAATTCGAACACCATTAGTCCTGCTGCACCGAAACTTTGTATTGGTGAATGAAATACTAATGCTTTAATTTTTTTTTTCAAATTTTTAAGTCGGTTGGAAGTGGTACCTCATCTTATATACATAATATATACATAATATAGGTCTCCTCTTTTTCGCTAGTGCTTGGATTCAATTATCTTCCAAATCGCTCAACGGATTGGGCTGAAACTTTTTACGTGTAATAAGTCAGATGAATTTTATACATTTTTTAAGTATTTTCACCTCAACCGGAATTAGTAATTTTGTAGTAGACATGGAAAGTTTTGGCCCAATATAATACAAAATATCTAAAAGTATTGATAAAAATGACTCTCTAACTTCGTATTAAAAATACTACTAATAAATAGTTATTAATATTAAACTAAAGTTATGCAAAAAAATAGTACACACCTGTAGATGAAAACGTTATAGTTTTAAAACAAAAAATACACTTGAGGACTTTGTAAGCATTGCATTGACATTAACGTTAAAAACGAGACTAATTCAGGTGACAAATATTGCCGTCACAAATACTTTTTTTGTGAGCGATATGTATTGTATTTATTGAGCAGACATAAAAATTATGCTTTCTCATGAGCCAATGGTTTATTCTATACTGAAAAATATACATATGTAGATTATCAATTTCAACCAGTGTGCATCGTGCAGATCAACAAAGTGCGATACAAAGCGCAAGAATTTCGATACGCTGTAAACATCCGAATATAAATATTGTATTTCAACATCGTGTCGTACGATCCCACACCTAGGGGAGAGCGAGCGGTTGCAGCAATGCGAACGAATTTTCCCAGCGATATTGGAAAAACGTCAAAGTCTCGGGTCGGTATTTACACGGAATAAGGATATGGCATAAGCGATTGAAATGGCAGTGGTACAAGAGCGTTCGGAAGGAAGCACGTCTGGGTTGGCGGGCGTCGAATGGGCGTCGCGACGCCAACTCCAATACACACCCACTGACAGGAAACCCATATTTCCATCGGGAACACATCCCCCTCACTTACTTCTCTCTCTCTCTCTTTCAGAAAACACATGCGAGACTACCGTGGTGTATCTTTCGAGCTTGCTGCTACCATTGTTGTGTCGCTTCGAATGTTCACCATTGACGTTAATTAATAACCCACCGGCACAAGTCGCCGATGTGAGAAGTATAATACTTGGATTGCACACGGCACGGTTTCGAATTTTATTTTTAGGGAATTATTTAAGATCTGCTTCACCATTGAGCTGTTTTTTTTTTTTTTTTACATATATACCAGGAAGCGGTCTCCGTGACGAGACAGAATGTTAAATTACAGAAAACGCAAATATCGGAAGGCGAAGATCGAAAATCGAAAGATCACAAGTCGAAAGATCAAAAAAAAATGGTGCATGGTAAACGGTACATGCTCACTTAATTTGCGCGAGCAGGATACAACAGGAACAAGAGGAACATGCTTTGTAATTTAACATTCTGTCTCGTCACGTAAACCAGTAATTCTGTAATTTAACATTCTGTCTCGTCACGAAGCCCACCAGGAAGGCCTTACAGGTAAATCCCAATGCGCCTTTACAAATAACAATTACAAATACAAATGCAGCATTTTTATTACAAGTCGTTGAATAACGAGACACTGAAAAACTCGCAAATTAACGAGACATCTATGAATTGTACATAAATTTTATTGTACATCAATCAAACTTCAAATAGTGGTGACATAGTAGGTAGGAAGGATTTTAGCCAATTTTTTTTTCCGGGAACCGTTTCAACAATGAAATCAGAGAAAATTGGCAAGCTCTGATAGGAAACGATCAACCTGGAGTCACAAATCCAGGTATGACCAACAGCATACTCTGAAAAATTCATTTTCATTCGAGGCCCGGACATAGGGATCGAACCCGGCGCCTTCATGACGCTAAGCAGAAGCTTAACGACTGAGCTATGCTGCTGGCTTTGCACCTTTTCGAACTCGCGTTCCTCATAAATTAAAATAATTTAACCTGTCAATACGATACGAGTGAAGAATAATATATAAGAGAGATAAAAGGAGCTTATAATGCAAATTTTATAAAATACTAGCTGAACCCGGCATGCGTTGCAATGCCACAATAACGCATGCAATTCCTGTTCACATTTGAACACTTTTTTAATTCAACTAATTCCCGTTTTTTTTAACATCAATGGTCTCGAACATGCATACAACAAATCCTGTAAGTTCCATCGTAATCGGTTCAGTGGCTTAGGAGCCTATTCGAGACACACATACAGACAGACATAAAATATTAAAAAGAATGAAACTTAGTTTAATCTAGTGTGCATATTGTTGTTGTCTATATTAAGTTTTTCCACCAAAAACACTTTTAACATAAAAATAATCACAAGGAAAGGTTGCAAATGCACAACAAAATGCGCGAACAAAAACAAGCGTATCCACAAATGACAGGATTCTACTACAACTACGTATGTATGTATATTTAGCTAGTAAGCCCAGGTAAAGACTCCACAGCGTAACGTCATATTTATCTACCTGCTTTGGTACCCCAACATAAAATCAATTTGTGAAAGATAATTTTTTTTATTTTTGGCCAGCTTTTGAGGCTAAACACAACTCTGTACAGCGCTCTAACCCGAGACCTCTCAGTTTGTATTTGTGCATACTTTCCACTGAGCTACACTGCTAACTATGTATACATATGTATGTATATGTATTATAATATGTTGATTGGCAAAGATAAAAATGAACTAGCATACTTTTCAAAAGATTGGTGTGTATTAGCAAACCTCCTTCTCCCCTTTGTTTCATTTGAACTAATTCAATTTAATTTTGAACTTAATTTATTATATGTATACTGATTAATTTTTTAACTGCAATATTGTGCATGATTTTTAATTTTGACCATTGTGCCATAATAGAGATTACCTGTAAATTCCACAAGAAGATACGATATAAATAGATGACAAATGAAAAAAATAAGCACAAAATTTCATACCCCAACGGAAAGGTCTATCAGATTGTATTCGATATTATATTCGACATTATTAAATCCATATTGAAACCAATTTTTTTTTCGCTGAAAATTAAACCCATATTATATGAAATTACTGATGAAAGCCATAATTTATTTAGTGCACCGATGGCCCGATTTTGTACTATATAAATACAATTTTCATTGCAATTTCCTTCAATTACAAAATTATGGAGCGTATTAACTTTGTAAAGCACTACACTTTGCAGCAAAATGATGTGAGTTGAATTACGTAGTTTCATATTTTTGTAACACAATTTTGCACTAAAATATGTAGTACTAGTAGGTTTTATTAATATAATATGTATGTAGATTTTATGATCTGCAAAAGAAAGGGCTGCTACATAATTTTCTAGAGATTAAAATAAAAACGTGTCATTGTAAATTTATAATGTAACATTGAGCTAACAAACTTTCATGTTAGTCAATCTTTTATTTTCCAGCTGTATTAAATATATGAAGTCGTAACTATTGACAGTGGAAGAGTAGCTTTTACCATGAACAATTCGATCAGGGTGAATTAATTAAAAAAAGCAAATGTACGATTGATTGGAGATAACGATCTAATGAAAAATCGCAAGCGATCTCTCCCCTTTTCAGTGGGAAGAGGGAAAATGGGAGAGAATGAACCCAGACAACAAATCACTTACACTCAAACTTGATTAATGGATATCATCAAGATTCTGCGCAAATCGAACGGGTAGGAAGAGACCAAAGAAGAGCAAGGGAGAGTGAGAAAAGAAAACAAAATAAAATCGTCGAGGATAAAGTAAACCTTTATGGCACACGCGCGCGATCGAAAACTAATATTGTGCACGGCTAATGAGCGTGCGAGAAAACTCGATCGAGAATTCACCCGCGGAAAACGTGTACACGTTTTCCGCGGAGGGAGAGGGCAATTGTGAAAAATCGCTTTTCATTTGTGTGACAATTGCAGCAGCCGCAAAACCAGGACGTGAAAAAAAAAAGAGCGTGGCGAAACGCTAGCCGGAAAAATTGCGCAACTTTTCCACGTCAAACTGAGTGCAACTCTTCCGGAAAGGAAATGCGACCGACTTAATTGCAACATCGCTTCTTGCTTCGTGACTCACACATACAAACGTAAAATGTATAATATTTGAACATGCCAATTAAATATTCATACGTATACAAAATACGGCAATTTCATTATTTTTAATTGAAATGTAATAAATGAAATTTTTTTTCGAAATGAGATATTAGGGTGCTCCACATGATACATATATTTCATGGAGTTTTTACAGTTCTCATATATCATCCTAAGATCACATTCGATTTTTTTTTGCTTTTAGATTTCCAACTACTATTCAACCTTGTTCGCAAGTGCGTGAGTTTAATGTGAAAAAATCTCAAAAACCCAATTAAATAAAATTTAATCAATTCGATGCGTCTATTTGTGGTTCTATGATTAAATAAAACTCCAAAATTATATAATTTGAAATTCAAATTCAAAGTTAACTTGTTTCCATAAATAAAATGATTTTTGCGGCTTCTTTATTTTGCAATAAGATGAAGAAGTTGAAATTATTTTTTTTTGTTTAATCATTTCTCATCAATATTATTCTGATTAAAAAGTCCTATTTTTGATTATATTGTTCATATAATGGTTTAATTTACAATCACTACATAAAAGCTTAAAATGGAGAAATAGAAAAGAATTTTTTTTTATTATAGACTTATTATAGTAATAAATATGTTTGCATAGAAAATTTTGAAAATCATTGTGATATCTTTATTAAAATATTGAATAATATTTTTGTGCATTTTTTGTAAAATTATTTTTACAGCTATGGTTTTTTGCACATAGGCTAATAATTAATGGTTCTAAAAAACAACTTAAAATCATATTGGTTTTAATCAACGGTAGATTTACGAGGCTAATAATACAGTAAAGGTTATTGTTTTCCAAAGAAGCTTTTCAATTTTTAAATGATTGCATTTAGTTGCAAGTTTATTAAAGACTCTTGTGTATCACAGAATAATAAATATACCGTAGTTAATGCTGTTGATTGCCAAAAAAATTCTTATTATTTACAAATATAATCCTTACTCTTTCAATTTTAAAAATAAACGTATCTAAAATACAGTGATCGAAATTTTTTTTTAATGCTTCAACTTCTTCAGTGATAAATTTCTAACTTGGGTTTAACACTTGTCGTACCGTGCTTAAAAAAATCCGGTAGGTTAAAATAATGCAAAATTTGTTAGGATAATTATTGTAACTAGCTATAAAAATCATTTTATCGTGTATTAAATGTCAAATAGTATAAAATAAGTGCAAGAAATTAAAATAATAAGCGCTGCAGTAGAAACCCCATTTCAAGGCGGATATCAATCTCACACTGACTTTTGAGCGCGGTGCGTACTGAATTGTCCTTCCGTCTTGCATATGTGAGTCATATGTACCAAGGTCTTCCCGCGAAAATAATTATTTCTGTTGATATCGATCGATGCTTTTATTCCGTAATGGCATAGTTCAAACCATAAAGGTTTTTTTTAAGAATACATAAAATATGAAGACCCAACCGCATTCAGTTTATTTGGAGAAATAAAATAAAACATAAGTCCAGGTCACTCGCTATCCATCACAATGCGGCAAGTGTTAATAAATCTTCAATTTTCACCCTTCACTATTTAGACATTGAAACATATGGATGGACGTTGTATTCTCAAAACGGAATCAAAAAATAAAATGAAGAAACAAGAAGTTTATTTAAATTAAATTAACGCAAATGCTAATCGTATAATATGAGCTAAGTATTAGATTTACTGTGTCATTTTATATTGTAGGTATTTATGACGTAGACGTACATATGTACATATGTTATACCATTATATGTATGTACTTAACGTGTTTAAAAACATGTCCAAATATACCATACGTTTTTTTTTATATACATACTGTATATTATTTTTGAAAGAGATATCGCTATTTGATACGATATAAAGATCATACTAATCTCAGCTTTTATATACGCTTAGAATGGCGAACGAATGTTTTCCACCGCTCCCTCCATTTCCCGGGATCGTATATAAACAACATAATTTCGCGAGGACAATGACGATATCTATGAGTAATCCTTTTCGGGGTCGTATTTCTTTTGAATGTGACACAATGAAATACTTTCGAGCGGTTATAATGCGAGCGTCAATTGAAACGGGAATAATGGGCTAGTGAGCTGGGAGAATACGGGACGAAATGGAGTGGGGAGTGGTTTAGACCCTTTTTTTCGGTAGCCGGTAATGTCGTTACGCCGACGAGAGATGCAATCCAAAAGGCAATTAAGTCACAATAATCGTTCATAATATAACTTGAGCATCATCGGAAAAGTATTAGAATCTTGATTTACCGATCCGGAAGCGACTGGAGAACGCGCATGGCCCGTTTTTATTAAAAGTAGATATTGGAAACTGTTTTAGTGATGATTCGATTCTTTTAAGTATGTAGAATGAGCATCAAATAATTAAAAATCATATTTTAACTATAATTTTTAATACCAAAAATTAAATTGGGTATTTTTGTGGATTAATAACAAAAATTCGTTTATTTTATCGAGGTAAGCCAGTTATCAATAGAATTTTTGTTATTAATCTACAAGAATAGTCCAAATATGATTTCTCTAAGTGGAATTTTATTTAATTCTCATATAAAGATAATTTAATATAGTATCCCTATTAATTCAATTCAGATTCGTGTAAATACGAGTAAACACTAGTACGAGCTTTTTGCTCGCAATTTTACCGATTTAAAGTTCAGCACACTTCTAATTAACCTTTTTAAACGAAAATAAAAAAATAATAGAAAAAACTTTCAATAGAAAAAACTCAATATAAAATAGTATTAACAGTGTTGTCATATAATTCTATATCCAGAAATACGTTGTATTATACAATTAATACTAGTGCCAGCTTTTAGCTCGCAATTTTATCGATTTAAAATTCAGCACACTTCTAGTTAACCCTTTTAAACGAAAACAAAAAATAATTTGGCCAGAACACTATCCCAATAAACATGTTTCAATAGAAAATACTCAATATAAAATAGTATTAACAGTGGGAAAAAATCCCAAGTGAAAATACGTACTTTTGACTTTTGATTTGAACTGGATGACTACTTAGAGAGATTTGAAAGCTGAAAAGTACTATAAATGGAAGATAAAATACTCGACTATAGATTTCAATATTCATTTTGAACAGGAAATTTACAGATTTTGAGACATCGACCGAACAACACCAAGATATAGAAAAATCGCGCGATTTATAAAACACATATATCTCCGAATCTCGAGCTAACCAACATTTTTTATTACCAGATTCGTGTTCACTGGCCATAATTTTATAAGAAAAGTCATAGCTCGTCTCTGAACCAAAAAAAAAGTCGTCATTTGTCGAACAGTGTTAATTGTACAATATTCGAAAGCCGGAATTCGTTTCAGTTCAATTAATTTACAAAAGCATTTTATGTGTTTTAAAACTATTATGAAATTGAAATTGTATGCTTTCGCCAAATAAAATCAAATGATATAATAAATTACATTAAATAATCTGTGCGTGTATTTGAAAATTATAAATTTAATTCACTTGTTTATTTTTATTATTTCATTTCAGTTGACAAATAACCGACGAGTCTTACACTAGCCAAAAATTATACGCGAATATTTATCGTTTTAATTACTTGCCAAAAATATTAATAAACACAATTAATCGCATCGATCGCAAATGGAGCTTAACACTTTCCAGAAAGTGAATCATATAAGTGAATCGACTATAGTTTTATTGAATCTTAGCGTTTAAGAATCCGTACTTTGTTCGCAACATCCGTGCATTTTATTCAGTTATATCATCATTCATCTAGTGACTATTAGCTACGTATTATGATTCCAGTGCATGTTTTTAATAATAATTTTAATAACACAATTGTGTTGAAATTTTCCTTCACGAGTGAAAAATAAATTCATTTGTTTTTGTATAAAGTGAATATAAATTTAAAAAATTATTTATTTAATTCTAAACGGTATCAAAAATATAAATTGTTAAATTATGTGCAATATTTTAAATACACATTGAAGAAGATGATTGGCAAAAGCACTTAAACTATTGCTATGGAGATGACATATAGCTGGTGAATTTTCATATTGATTTATATTGTTCTGCATTTTTATTAAAAAGAATACCTGTGTGCTAATTTTGAATATTTTATTTAACTTTTTAGGTTGCAGTGAAGGTAGGAGATTAAATTTTACTCGTAGAGATAATTAAATTGTAAGCATATTTTGTTTGTTTTCATACACGCACGAACACTTTAAACCATCCTTTAACTTCGCTGAAACCTTTCTGCTTTAATTTTGTTTGATCGTATTATGTTATATTTCATTTATCAAACAATACATGAATATGTATGTACAATTTTCACAGATTTTTTTTAAACTTTGAAAATATGTACATATCATCATCATAATCCGCTCATAATACAGCCACTCACCATCCATTGCTGGATGAAGGCCTTTCTAACACGCTTCCACTCTTCTCTAATTTGCGCAACTCTCATCCATCTCACCCCACACATTTTTCTAATTTCGTCTACCCATCTTCACTACGATCTTCCTTTTATCCTTTTGCATTCTCTCGGGTACCATTCTAGCACTTATTTTATCCACCTTTCGTCCATTTTTCTTGCCACGTGGCCCACCCATTTCCATTTCTATCTCCTCATCCACTACGTCCTCCACTCTTGTCATACTTCTCACCCACGTGTTCCACTTCCTGTCTTTCCTCGTTATGCCGAGCATACAGCGTTCCATACTTCTTTGAGTGCATTGGACTTTGTGTAGCATCTTGGCGTTCAATATCCAAGTTTCACATCCATACTTCATCACTGGCAAAACGCACGATCAAAACGCATTGAGTGGCATTTTTGATTTAAAAATATCATTCATTCGTCCAAATGCACTCCATCCTAATTTCAAACATCTCCTTATTTCTTCTATTTTTACTACCAGACATGTCTAATATAAAAATACATATATGCATTTAATTTATAGTTGTGCACTGTTACCTATGTCTTTAATACATAAACATTTTGATGGAAGGTGATGGGATGACGCATTTAAAATTGTAGTACTTTGCATTGATATTTAACGAGCACTGCTTATGTTCAATATTTCCATCGATTGAAACGACCAGATGATTGAAATATTAAGAGCAATTCACATACGGCTTGTGTGTATGGTCGAAACTGATTAGTCCGAGTCGGAGAATGCGGCTAAAGTGTCTCAAGAGCCTGTGACATTTTTGTATTAACTGTCTACAGATACTTGTCCCAAGTGGTACATACATACATACATACAGGTTTAATACAGGTCACCTTATTGGAATTCAAAAAAGCATCACCACTAGAGCTCATCTTACATCAATTCAATTGGATAAAGTGGCTAACTTTGTAAGCTTCTTTGAGAGATTGTGCGTCTCTGATAATATACGCATATTCTGACTGCTTGAGAGATTTGATTGTTTTGAATTTTAAATTTAATATTATATTATCCTCTCCTTTGGATTCTCACAAATTTATATCTACATTGTACATACATAAAATGTGTTTCTCACAAATTCATCGTATATTTTTTTGATTTTTAAATGCTTTTTATTATTACTAAATTATATTCACAATACACCTTATTTCTATTTTAATAGCTACTGGTCTACTGATCATTTTCTATTTAACAATTTTAATTTAATTTTGTTAGTAATCATAGTATTCTAATATTATTGTACAGCATAATAGAAAAAAAAGCTCAAAAACCTATTTACAATATTCGTCGTATATCGAATTTGTTCATTATACTAGTTTACCCATATATGGCCCTGTTGTGTTGTCTAATTATTGTATTGTAATGTTTAGTACTTATGCACAAAAGTTTTATCATAGGTGTCACCTTGGGGCAACCAGTCATGGCATCTTATATGTACATACATATATGATACTATAAGCCATCCGCTGTAGGAAGACACTTGTTATCCTTTTCACCCCATCTTGACCAATAAATAGCATTTTGTACGTAAAATTTTGTATTGTTTATACGAAATGCTATTGGTGGAGAGGCGGTGAAAGAGATAGCATGTACGTTTTACCTATATATGTGTTTTACAGTGGATGGATTATAAACAATACATATTTTACCCATCGACACTGCGTGTTTGGATGAAGTAAAAATGAAATTTAATGGTATATAATATATGGTGAAATATACATTCATATAAGGTTGGATGTTCTTTTTGTTTCAAATTTCGGTGCGTTCATTGTCAGCAGCCAGGGAGTCTTAAAGACCGCGGGCGAAGGAGTTCCTTTCATTTTTAATTAATTTTCCTTTCTTTTTCACTTGAAAAAAATTTGAATGGGACTCGGCATGCGCAGGTGAGCGGAATATTTTTCATTCGTACGAAAAAAGTTAGTTGGGGGATTTTCTCTCGGCGCGAGGAAGGAAAACGAGTGACGGGGAAACGGGGGGTGGGGTGCGTTGGGAAGTTGCCGACAAACACTTGTTGTGTCTCTCCGTAAAGACGGCAATGTTAAACAAAAGTTTCGTAATTAAGAAATTTGTAGCCAGGGACAGAGGTCCCCTCTGAAATATCCCGTTCGCTCCATTTATTGTATCGTCATTCATCCCTTTCTCCTTAGTTCGCGGGCAGCCCCATCGTGAGAAAACTGCTGTTGATACGTATTTACACATCAGTTCACCATTGTTTACTTAGCTGAAATTAATCGCATAAGACGCTCAATAGAACGTATGCCATTCTATGTATGTGAAACTAAATGGTTAATTTATATTTCGACAAACCATCTCTACGTTTATTTAAAGGTGGTTTCTAATATTTACTCACCGTCTCATCTGGAACTGTGACAACTATGGATTGCAATTTACTGTCAAATTTCATATACTGGTAAACGGTAAATAATTTTTCCCATTACCGGTAAATTATTGTCGATACGTCGTATCGATAAGCATTTCAGTAACCATTAATCTGTTTGATCGCATTTCTTAATAATTGCGATCGACCGTTTGATCGGATTTCTTAAAATTTGGTAGGTCTGTATTTCCACCTTAACACTAATGATGTTTAGACCTAAAACTTAATCCCTCTCAAAATTTTACTTGCTTTTGTAAATAAACAAATTCCAGATTAACTTTTCCACAATACGCCATTTTTGCAAACCTCTTTTTATTAACGATTTTTAATACAATAATATGCATACAAATGTATATAGGCAATAATATGCATACATATATAGGCAATAATATGCCTATATATGTATGTATAATTCATTCGCGATGAAATAATTTCCGGTAATTACCGACGGCAAAGCTTTAGCGACTTACCGGTTAACTTAAAAACGGTTAAATTAATTTGGTAATTTAATCCCTTACATAGATTTTATCAATATCAAAAATATCATAAATAATTTTTAATTTGAAAATGGAATATAGAGTGATTTTAAATATTTTCAAGATAAAATGTACAAACATACAAGAGTTGCTCATTTAATAGTATTATATGAAGGTGCATATGTACATATATCTAGAATAGGTAGACTTTAGCTAAAAAAAGCTCAATTCGCAGTCTTCTATTGACATTTAAAACTTAAAATATTCTTCAAGTTGATGACATTTTTACGAGCTATTTATTAGTTTAACAGAGTGTATACGTGGCGTAATATTTTTGAGCTGATTTTAAATGACTTCCACTCTTCCGATCGCTTTGATACTTTACCGACATACGGTATGCTCACATTAAAGTAAGCAAATCCATCACTAACCAAATCGTCAGATCAACGTGATGACAGTTGGCTATCAGATTCCTTAACTACTTGGCTTCACAGCTTACATTGTTGAACAGTAATAGTAATTGCTTTTTTTACACTAATTTATTGAAAGGTACATATATGTATACATACATACATAAGTAGATAAACTTTAACGTACGCTCCTCGATGGGAAAAAAAAGTATTTTGTTTTCGTTCCGATCTACTAAACACTTTAATACAAGTATATTGTTTAATATTACATAAGTACACCGTCTATGTAATATAATATGTAATTATTTTATACCGAAACGCAAACAAAATATTCGGTTTATCTCCGTTAAACATATACCAAATTCGTCTGATTGTTTGTCCACATTGTACGTATGCATGTACATACATACATACATACATATAACGCATTAGAGTCCACCACTGTTGGTAACGAGATTGCATAATTGAAAATTCATTTTGTCCAATCTGAATGATGGCGTCAAAGTAGCCAATTTCCAAAATATTCCCAACGTTCACAGCAGCCGTTAGATGAATAGGAATTTTGGGATAAACAGATATGTATGTACGTATGTATGTACATAGGATGTGTGTGTGGGTTATTTATCGCCGTGCAACCGTATGACACGCTACCGAAATCACCGCAAATCAAACGTTTGCTAAATTGAATATTTGAATGTTTGGTGTATCTCCATATGCGGCTTGCGTCTATTGAGCTTACATATTTGCTGTGATGAAACATATCAGGTCAAAATTCACCGAAGGCCGGCGATCGTTCTAACCCGTTGGTAATTGGTTCACTTCTGTTACGATGCAATAGCTATTCGGGTTTTTTTTTGCTTTGATATACATATGTATATGTAATGTATGTAATTTAGACTTCTTCTTCCGTCTCACAGATCACGGGAAAATTCGGTTAATTTTTAAAGCAACTTGTCCGCCAACTGATTTTGTTCACAATAGTCATTACACGATTCAAAACGTTATATACACTTGCCGCACTGTGATAGCTAACGAGTGACCAGGCCTTATTTTATTTTATTCCTCCAAATATACTGAATGCAGGGTCTTCATATTTTATGCATTCCTCGTCAAAACCCCTATTATTCGAATTATGCCATTACGAAATAAAAACATTGATAAATATCAACAGAAAATAATTTTCGTAAGAAGCCTTTTCTTATACACGAGAAGGAGAAATCAGTACGCGCCGCCCTTAACGGTCAGTGTGAGAATGATATCCGCATTGGAATGACGGCTCTGCTTCAGCCATTATTTTTTTTGATTACTTACATTTTATGTTATACCTACTAGTGTTGTGCTCGTTGATATCATCGGGTGGTTTCGGAAAGGAATTGATACGCGAATTAAAAATGTATCTATTGTATATAAACTAGGGTTGTACCCGATGAAATATCATCGTATGGGTAAATAATAATATTAATATGGGTACATATTAAGTTATTAAATAAACCAAATTTTAAAAAAATGTCTCAGTCCTGTATTCAAATCCGCACGCTGTCAATTTTTTTTCAAATGTATTTTATTTAATATTTATATTTAATTGTTTAATTTGAAAAAAAAAGGTAAAAACTGCCTATTGATACATGATTAAAAATAATTTTACAATACGTATAGTAAAATTTAATCGGAAGCGGAACTGAAACAGAAATCGGGAATCAATTCGAACGAAAGCCGATTGCCGACGAAAGCTGATGAGTTCCGAAGATACGCCAATACTCGGTAGTGATTGGTTCCCCATACTTCTAAAGGATAATCGAATATTAAGTAATTTAGAGCGTTTTTTCTATCGAGACCGTATTCTAATAGCTAGCGTGCCTGTTCTGAGCACGAGGACCTAGGCTCGACTCCGTGATTTTATTTTTTAAATATCGCTAAAATATAAATTAATTTCAATTAAAAATATATATATTTAATTATTTTATATGAAAACAAAAAAAAATGTTTCAAAACCTCGATAAATCAAATTATTATAATTACGTATTTTTATATGGCAAGAAGGAATATTTCAATTTATGTTTAAAAAAAAAAGGCGAAATGAAGAATTGGATTTGGCGTGATGTTCGTGACCATTAGCTCAGTTTAGACCTACATATATGAGGCTATTTTGAGATGATTCGGCGAGCGTTAGGACACACAAACAGATTACCGTCTTTATATATATAATATAATGTAAGGTAATTTATAAGCACGCACACGTATTAATAGTAAAATGTTGAGTGCGCGCATTACACACTCGCCGATCCAACCCGTTCACCCGTTCGAAATGATGAATGAATGTGTGTGTTTGTCTTTGTGATTGTGTGTATGTATGTGTGTTTACGCTGCCGTCACCCGTTCCAAGTCAGACGCTCCACACCCCCGCCCTCACTTCCCCGCGTCTCCTCGACACGATCATACGTCACGCCACATCCCTACAGCGGATGCTTAAAATGCACCCATTGGTCAGAATGTACGTCATTGCACTAATTGGTCAAACGTTTTAGTCCACGTGGACCACTTTACGTGTTTGGTTGTGCGTCTCATTCGAGTGAATTTATTTTATTAAATATCTCTGGGCACAACATATGTACTCCTGGCATTCTAAAATTTGTTTTTTTTTTTAAATCTCCATACTGGTCGACGCGCCCGCCACATACTCACATACATACATCGCGTCTTTTTTTTATACATATTATTATTCAACGTTTTACACACGATAATATGTTTTTTATAGCTAACTAAAATAATTAGTCTCACAGCTTTTGCATTATTTTAACTTAAAACTCAGATTTTTAACTGGACACCCGTGCGTCCAGGACGGTTTCTGGCGGAAATGGTAAGTACAGTAAGGCAAATGTTAAACATTATACCGATAGTTTTATAGAGATGCCGTAATTGGATTTGAAAGGAGGATTTTTGAAGTAACATTTATTAACTTACGATAAACAAGTTTTTTTTGATGGTGACGTCAGTATTGCAGAAAAATTTTGCAACGGGTGATTTATCGGCCGATAAATCGCACAGAATGAATATTTTAAGTCTTAGAGTATTTAATTAGTTTTCAGTCTATTTTTCTATGTATGTTTCAATATGAGATGTGGGATTTTTTTGAAAAATATTTCAAATATTACGTGTATAATGTTTTAAATATAAAATATAAAATATATAATATTAAAAATATTTCAAATATTATGTGTATAATGTTAACAGAGTTTGAAAATATTTCAATTACAGTTTGGCTGTACATAAAATTTAATTTCACACGTAGTTCATTATTTATCGGGTGTCATCATTATTACAAATAGCTGATTTTAGTCAGATGAAATAATAGCTATTAACTAAAGCTGTTCAAATATTTATTTAGTGGACCACGATACAAACACGCAACCGATAAAGTATGTATGTATGTACATATATAACATTTTCTCAGTGGTTTCAAATATATTTATACTACTGATCTATTTTTAATGATATAAACTCACACGTATTAGATTTCAATCACCAAAACTTTTTTGTAGAAAGTATTAGCAAATTTTCAAATTTTCAAATACCCTCTAATAGAACGAAAGAGGGTACTTTAAATTTTAAAATGTGTGTAAATATTCGACTTGGATCCGTTTTACAGAACTACATATGTAAAACCATATAAATATGCTGACTGGCGGAGTTATTTGTCAGCAAACATGTCTACGAAATTTGTCGTAGCGTTTCTACAGATCCTTCAAGAGGTACATTAAAAGATAAATATCTTGACTTCGTTTGCGAGAGTGTTTTATCAAACAAAAACTGTTTTGCCAAATATGATTTTGAAATTATGTTGATTAGAAATATAAACTTTGCTTGTACATATGTATATGTCTAAAGTAAATCATTAAGTTTACTATAAAATTAACCATTTTACTTATTCAATCTGGTATATTATTTAATAATACTTAAAATTTGAAGATGGATATCTATGCTATGGCTGTTGGGACAAGTGACAATTAACAAATTGTAGCTTTTCACAATAATTTATGTATGTATGTAGATGTTTTTGAGATAGTTCAATTAATTTTAAATAAAAATTATCTTCTTCATCACGTAAAAGAACATTAAAAATATTTTGACACAATAGGCAGTTTCAGAGTGCAGAGGAAAATAAAATAACAAAAATTGTGAGTTTATATAACACTGGAATTGTTTCCATATTGAAGTAAAGAAGCTAGTGATGTTAGTGTTTTTTTTATAATTATTTTTCTTTCAAATTAACAGTGTGTGCTCTTTTATGGGTTCGATATGTTACAGTGGCGGCTCGCAGCGTCATAAATAAATTCATAAAAGAATCAATTCGATAAATTGAGATACAACGATGGCCGTCGTTTCGACGGACGGGCCAAATTTTTTTTATCTCTAATATATATGTAGGTATAAAAATTGGTAAATGGGAAGGGTCGGGGGAGGGGTCGATCGCGAGTAAACAGCTCGCAGATTTATACTTTATGGGGGAAAAACGCCCATAAAATATCCCAAATAATTTTCCCTATCAGCGACGCCCCCTGTATAACGGCGCCCTACACCCATCCCTTGCCCTTCCGTTCTTCGTTGGTCCATTGACGGATGCGTCGCTTGAGATACCGTAAATTCTTCAATATTCTTCTATACGATTCCAATTTATTTTTTAATAAAATATATACATACATACATACATATATTCTCCTATAATATACAAACGGATAATTTTGACATTATGGTTTTATTGCATATAAATATTTATGTATGCATATACATAAATGGTATTGGAGATCTTATAAGAAGAAGATTACATACTTCAATTGCATGGACTTTCATCGAATGTTCATGTTTTTCAAACTGTGATATGCGTCCGTCTTATATTTATATAAAAAAAAATACTAAACTTTCACAAAAGAATTGTTACTGACAAATTAGCCAAAAGGTTCTTTGACAGGATCACCAAAAACTACATATATTTAATGTATTCGGTTGTTGGAGGGTTTCAGTGATTACTGATTACAATAAGAATAGTTTGCACGTATCGCATTCAATTGCTAAATTTCACCTGCAGTGTCAATTTAAGCGAAATCTAGTTCATGGACCATCTAACACTATGATCACCCGTGCATGTTTTGAATGCTGCCATTCGCACAAATCTGCGTTTGTGAATTGCATGCCAACTTGGTCTCACCTTCATCCACTTTCAACTTATATATGTACATACATACAACTTTCATATTTTTTTGAAAAACAAAATTTTGTTTGAGCGCGCCATACTTGATTGTGCATTTTAATTGAAACAGGTGTTTGCTGTCGCTTTTGCTTTATTTCTTGCTTTTTCGCGTGAGCCTCCGAGTGAGATGCACTAGATATGTAGATATGGGTGCCTATCAGGATATTTTTTTGAGATATATTATTCGCACCATATATGTATTTAATTTAGTTAGTCATCATAGTATTATATTATTCTAATGTTAATCTACAGCATAATAGGAAAAAGAGCTCAAAAACCTATTTACAATCCTTATAAATGCTCATAATACATCTAATACATAATATTAATTAAAGACTAACAGCAACATTGAGGCGCAATAAACTCGTTAGTTTTGCTCAATGAATTAGGAAGAAGATTATCTATGTATGTAAATATGACGGAGCTGATATAATGACTTTCTGCAATGGAAAAATTTGAGTGGCGGGGGTTGTCGCACAGTGTTTTCAACTCAATTTTTGTGTATAATCATTTTGTGTAATGATAGTATTTGGTACTTATGTGCAAAAGTTTGATCATAAGTGTCACCTTGGGAACCTATGGTCGGGGATGATATATAATGGATAAAGAAATAAATATCTAAAAACTTTTTTGGTGTCGATGTTTTGTAAAAATATTGAATTACTGTATGTTTCTATTTATAATAAATTAATAACAGAAAATCACTGTCATATCTTATATCAATATATGCTATATGTATGCATATGAATAGTTTTGATCAACCAACAATTCATGCTATAATAAATTGTTTCAGACAACTAGCAAGACAAAGATATTATTAAAGCTCAGATTAATTAAATTTCTGACTGCATACGACTTGTTTGTTCTGCCGAGCGATTTTAATTACCGGCTATATAACATACAGATTTTTCCATTTTTAAAATGTTTGAGTCGGTGCAACGTTTTCTCGCATTTCAGAGATGGGCGTTTCGAATGCAATCCATTCCAAGTTTCCAGTTTCAATTAATAACTATTGTAATTTTTCGCCGGACCCTGTATTTAGCGACGGGTCGTCTCAACTTTTTAATGAAGTTCGCCGACTGATTCTCCCCAAATGTACTGATAATTAAATGTATTATTGCGGCCGGGCCGGGAAATTAATCTTAAAGTTTTTCTGTTCCGACGACTTCTCCCTACTTCACACCCCCCCTAAAACCATCCCATAAACAGATACCCCCACGCTTCCCTTCCCTCCTCACCCCACTTTCCTTTTCTTCTCAAACCTCGATTTCGCAGTTCTCTTCGGCAGACAGCCGCAGTTGACAATGGTCTCATTTTCCTGAAAGTTTTTCCATCGGCCTGCAAAGTTTGCTTCTTGATCAATGTACATAGATATTTCATGTCGAATTTAAATTATTAAAATCCATATTTACAGTAAGTATTTTTCAGTTTTGATATTTATCTTTTTTAACAATTCTGTGAAAAAGAGGAAGTAATATTTAAATGATGTAACACAATGCATACTTTTGATTGGAAATGTACTGTATGTACATACATATACATATATGTATACATATATGTATTTAATTTTTAGACAAAGTGAATAACTCTACATATATTATACATATGTAGTGAACGAGATTTTTTGATGCTGTTGGATAAAACCGTAAATAATAGAACGTCATAAACTTTTTATAAAATTACCGAACTATTTAATGAGTCCTTTTCCAATAACCTTTAATACATTAAAAAGTAACAACCAACATTCTAGATTTTTTTTAATATTAAAGGGTTATTATATGGGTGAGAAGTATGACAAGGATAGTGGACATAGTAGAGAGAGTAAAGAGATTGAAATGCCAATGAGTGGGTCAAGTAGCTAGAAGAATGGATGAAAGAAGTGCTCAAATGATACCTGAGATAATTGAAACGGGTGCAAAGATGGCCGCAGGAGAGAAGGGTGGATAAAACCAGAAAAGTGTAAGTTTAGATGGATGAGAGTTGCCCAAAACAGAGGTTCGATAGACTATTGACACTAAACCGATGCACATTAGCTGATGGACATTGGCCGAACAGACATTAGGCCGACAGACATTTGGCTGAATGAAATTTTAAATTGCTTAAATTTATCAAAAGTATCTGTTTTCAGTGAATTTTGAGTAATTTTGATACATAATCAGCCAAATGTCTATCGCCCCAATGACCGTTTTGCCAAGCGTCCGTCAGCCTAGTGTCCATTTGACCAATGTCCGCGCACAGTTTCATTTATGAGCAATTTTTATAAAATTACAAAACTAACCGATCCGATACTAACCGAAAAAACTAATTCTTCTATTGCATTGTTTTATTTATTTAATATGAATGTATAAATGATTGCTTTAATAAAATAAAATCTCGTAAGCAAACATATCAATACATATGTACATATGTATTTTAATGTATTGATTTCATGCGATATCGTACTCACGCCACTTGCACAACAATGGCCAAAACTAATGTTACTTAGCATCAATATTCTTCTCACACGTTAAGCGTCGTACATACATATGTATGAGAGTGGCTCTCTATCCAGGGATAACTCTCTGGTGTTAATCAGCTAATGGATATAGGTTAACGGTATTCGGATCAAGGATATATCCAGTGGCGAATTTGCAGAGCTTTAGATTTTAACGTTTTTATGGGCCTACGAAGATGGATGAACGCAGTCCGATCGGCCATTACAATTTTTTCTATCCAGTTTCCCAGTCTCCCATCTTCTCATCTTGAGACGAGACGAGCGCGTATGTGCACGTATCTGTTATATGGTGTACTATGTCAGAGAGTGGATCTTGGGTTTTAATTAAAAATGAAGGTTGGTATCTAGAATCGGCGAGATGCCACTCGAAACGATTCGAGAAAAAGATCACTTCGATGGGAATCACTTCACTAAGACTTTGATGTATCAATGTTGAATTGTGTATTATTTTCCAATTCGTTATTTGATCTGGTTGTGCAAGCTCTTGTTGCATTCAATTGAGAAAAGTTAAATATAACTGTATACTGTTTTCTTCGGCTCGCATTTAAAAATAGTCAATTTAAAGCAAAATATAAATTACTATTTTTTTATAAACATGAAATATGTATGTATGTATGTATGTACATACAATTTGCAACACGGCGCACTCTGTTACGCTTATGAAAATAGCTGGAATTAAATGGTTTTCGCCAAAATCATCATAAAATTCTTGGGTTGATGTCATTGCATAGGTTTGTTTTAAATTTGATGTGGTATACTTAAAATTTGTTTAACGCAGTATAACTGAGTTAACAGCATTACACAGGTGGGCCGCGTCAAATAGCCCCTGCCTTAACTACCTCAATAGCCTTTACGTTATTGCTTAAAAAGCTAAGTTTAATATTAAAAATCATTATAATTTCAAAATTAAATCTTCGCGATGTTAAAATTGATAAAAATTAATCAATTATTTGTTTTATTTTCTTAAAGCTGACATAGAAATTTTTTGGCATCAGAATCTGCTGTGATTTATAAAAAAATTATAACGTCTTTATTTACCATCGTGTTTTTAAAATGTGGACACTATTATCATAAGATAAATATATATTTTAGCCGTTATGTTTGAAAGTGGTAGATGATCAATTTTCAGTTGCAAAACCACTATTTCTGCTTGACTTAATTCACAAATAGCTATCACTTATTTAAGATTCGATATGTCCAGAATTTAGGAAAAGCAGAATAAACGTATTACACGCCACCAATATTTTAAATATTGCTAAACGCAAAACATTATATTTAATGTTTTGGGAAATATTTCTCGAAATGGAGAAAGGTGGACTTTTTAAAATATAACGGCTTATCTGATGAAAATAAATCTTTATGTTTTGTTCTATACATATATTGATTCCACACATTTTCTTTTTTAGACCAGTGTGCGACGGAAGCATTTTGCTTATGAATACTAGGCATATTTATGAATTAAAATTCAATGATTTAATTAGTCTAGAAATTTGTGTATAGAGAATTAAATAACGTATTCAAAAATACTTTACGTTGCTCTTGTGGGTGACAGTTAAATAAAAATAAAGCTTTTCTTAAAATGATCTAAGTTGGATTTGTTGATCTTATGCTGAATTTGGTGAATCTAAGTTTGTATGTATGTATATACATACATATGTACGTTTAAAACTGTAGAATCGGATAGCAGATGGGAAAGCGCGGACTAAGTTATTTGAAAGGTTCTAGCCCTTTTCAAAACACAAGTCTCCAGCATAAAAACAAATTTTCTAAACTACTAACTGTTAAAGAATTTATTTTAGTGTACATAGGTGACAAAAATGAAAAAAATACTAGTAATGTATCTTTGTCAAATTTCATGGATATTTATTGCAAAACTAGGAGGTTTTAAAAGTTTGGACAATCAACGAAATTTCACATTTACTTATTATGAGAACGGTCTGAGTCAATGTCAAAAGGGTTTACATACAATGGCGTAACAATGGGGGCGGTATTGATGCCCCGGGCGCCCCAGCTTTGGGGGTGCCACAAAGGCAAAATATATTTATTCTTTATTTTGTCATATATGAAATATATTTTTTTACTTTTTTTACTTCGAAAAGTACCACAATTCGCCCACATACAAAAAAGTGAATGTGTTCTTCGTAATCCGTCTGTCGAACTTGCAGTAATTCTAGGATTTGTATTGAAAGCAACAATGTAGCACCAGATTTGAGATTTAAGACAAAGCTTTCTATACATATGTAGGTATTTTATATATTATGTAATATAAAAAAACAAAATATTTTTTATTTTTTTTAACACAATGATCAATTTCTTCCCAAATTATCCTAGAAAATTAACGCCCAAAGAACAAATAATAAACAGATTGATTTGTTGCAATTTTTAAAACGTTGCTCTGAACAATAAAGTTTTCATTGCGCTCTAAGAATACGATACACCCCTTTTAAAAGGGAATACATGCGAAGATTACTCTTAATATCATTATCTTTAAAAGTCGCTTTTCCGCGGGATTAAAATACTGGCTCAAACTATGGAACATTTTTTCTGCCGCACTAATCCATTATCCTTTTTTTTCATGACTTTTTCCCGTTCAACACTACATACTCGTAGTATACGTCCGTATATTATTCAAAATAACAGACGGAACTGAAGCATTTCCCATCGAGTACGCAAAGTGGATTGATCGGTTTTTGGAATTAGTCACATCCACCGTTTGTCAGTGCTTAAAAAAAATGAGCGTAGCTTTCGTGGGATAATCATTAAGAGTTTCAATGATACATATCGAATACTCCCCAGAAACGAACAAATATCTCTTAGAATTCGATTTTCGACAGTTTTTGCTAGAAAATCTAATAAAATATTGAAAAAGGTTAGTCGACTCGTCGCTATTTACATTTACACCGCGATAAGTCGGCCGCACTGAGATTTGGCACATTTCGACCCCCCATTGTCGACCCACAGGGGTCGTCTTGACCCCGGCCGGGCCACTCGCGCCTCATTGATTATTCAGTGCCCCTAGGAGGGTGGATTTTTTTTATTTTTTTCCCTCTCTTCTCTAGGCCGAGTCTATCGGAGGACCACTTGTAACCAGGTCCGATGTAAATTCCCCTCCTACCTCAGCTCTCTCTCACGGTTCGTCTCCTCGTCTGTGTGAACCCTGACCGCATAAATATTGATGTACATTACTATTGTTACATCATATTCGATTGTTATTTGGACGTATTGATGCTATAGGCTTGTTGCGAAGAAGAAAGATTTTAAAATAGTAAAAAAATAAATAAAAAATGTATCCAACCCATGACTATCTATGCTCTTGAGAAATTTAAGAAGTATTAAAATCAGAATTCGACAATAACATATTCATACACATTCACATTTGCCGACTATGAGAGTATTTTCAATACAAGTTTGAGCGCTTAATTTGAGAAACTCACACAAGACAAAAGTTCTACTTGCGGTTACCGCATTTTGTTATTTTTTTTTTTCAAAGAACTGGGAATTGGAACTGAAACAGAAATTGGGAATCGGAACTGAAATCGGAACCGAAATCGTAAAAAACAGGAATCCTGAATCGGAATTGAAACAGAAATCACGAATCGGAACCGGTAATCGGCATATATGTAAATCGATATCGTCGTCATAGAAAAATAGAACAAATTAAATTATATGGAAGAAATACGAACCAAAACGCCACTACGCTAAAACGCCACTGTTACAAAGTCTGTTTCGAAATTATATATAAGATTAGTCTCATATAAAGTATAAAAGCTTGTAATATTAATTTTATATGAGACGAGAGTAAATGAGAATGAAAAAAAATATTTTTACCACTGATCAAGTTTTTAACTTGTTTCAAGGGGGCAGAAGAAAGCCGCGTTTAGATAGCTGGTTGTCATCGCTTTGATTTCATACAAGATTCCGGTGTAATTTTTAATGAGTTCGTTAATGAGTGAGGGACAGTACATATAGGTTAATTATAAATTTTAGAGTTAAGTATAATAATTAAGATGTATTTTTTTTTTAAATTAGCTTGATAGCTAAAATATATATAAATAAATAAAAATAATGATTAAGCTCCTCTAGCTTCATGTCGAGACATTAGCATACTTCAATGCTAGCAACATTCTTATGTCGGTAAAATATCAAAGTGATAATTAATAGTTCAAAATCAGATCACAAATTTTTGATGAGCATGAATTTTATGATACTAACATATTGAAGGTAGTAAAAAGCTTGGAAAAATGATTGTCATGATCATGAAATTCTTGCCAACATAATAAACTGTTTATTTCTTCCATACCTAAACATGTATTCAAACAATCGGTATTTAAAAAGTCAGATCGTTTTGTTATCCATTAAGTTTACTTACAAACCAAGTAAAAATATGTATGTATTACGAGTATAAAACTACCTCGTCCGGATCGGCAGATTGTTAATTTAAATTTTAACTTTAACAGCTTTTAATTAAATTTTTTGGACATTCAAAAAGTTTTGTAATAAGCTTTTGACCTTTTTGATAAAATATTAACTTTTTAGTTTTAGTTGGAAGCAAATTCATTTATTTCGGATAAAAATATCCATTATAGATAATTCCGCTAATAAATTTGCGATGGCGTAGTGAGTAATTGTATCAAATAATATTCACGTTCAAATTATTGATTTCTGAATTAATGTGTGCTACAAGCTTAGTACCTACTAGATGTATTAGCTTCTACGTAGATTATTTATTTATAATAATATACTTATATACATACATACATATATATGAACTAATGTTTTTCCCTTTTCTTATTCAAAAGCCGATTTCGCATACATACATACATATGTATATGTAATTGTAATTTTGAATTAAAAATCTATGTACATACTTTCAACATTTCCTGATTTTATTTATTCGCTATATTAATAACATGCTATTCTATTTAATATTAAAAAAACGGAAATAGTACTCTTTGAGAAAATCCAGTTGTAAGGTACTCCGTCGTTGTAAATTATTTTCAACTGTTAATTAAGAGTGAGTAATTTTGTCTTTTGAAAAAACCATTGCGAAATTAAGAAAGGAATTAGCAAATGAATTTCATTTCGGTTTGTCTTTCATTATAATGATATTCTTAGTTGAGTAAATATTATTTGATAATATATTGTTTAATTTATAGACACTTTAAGTAGTTGTTTTCAAAACATTTCATTGTCAATTGCTTAACCACACTAGCACACTTGTGAAGAGTCAACAAGATGTCTATACCCTTCAAGTATAAATACAGATTACCTACCTTCTTACCTTCAAGTATAAATACCGCAATCTGCTTTAAATCATCGATTTTGGCAGCCTTTAGTTGATATTATGTATAAAATGTATTATGAGCATTTATAAGAATGATAAATAGGGTTATTAGCCTTTTTTCCTATTGTGCTGTACATAAACATGAAAAATAGACAATATTATAATTTTTAATAATAAAAAAATTCTAAAATAGAAAATGATCAGTAGATAAAACATAATTAAGTTATAATATAAGCAAGAATAAAAAAAAATTAATTACTTTGTTAGAGAAATTACAAAGTTCTGTCACTACGAAAAGATATAAGTGCATGGATACATTAAAATACGTATGTGTATGTTCATATAGTGTGAAAATTAATACAAACAAAAAATAAAAATAAAATTTAAAATGAGAAAAAAGCGTAGATTTGGGGTAGATCTGCAAGCAAACTTTGTAAGCGATTGTCCTCGACAAAAATTGTATATAAATATTTCGATTATTTTTGATATTTCACCTATTTTATTATTTTTATCTTCGTCTCTAATAAGAAATTACTCTTGGGGAGAACAAATCCGTTTTTGCAATTCCACCGTACTTCCTTTAACGGAAAGCGGTATTTTTTAAATAAATACTTTGTTTTGTTGAAACAACAAAATCGGTTTAAATGTCGGCTTAAAATCGCGTACTACGTAAATTTTTAAAACGCAAAATTTTCGTACTGACTTTACATATGTATAAAAGGGTTTAAAGTGTGATGTAGTCAGATTCATCCACTAACGAATTTTATTCAATTCCTAATATTATAAAAGCAATGTCATTACAGATGTTCATACATATGTTTATATATCTAATCTAACTATGTATGTATAATATAGGTAGTTTTTAATATTTTCAAAAATTAAAATTATTATTATATCATAAATAATAAGTCAGTGTAGTATGTACATCTTTATAATATATTATGCACTAAATACATAGTGTTGTGCCTGTTAATTTGAATGTTTAGCTTCGGAAAGTAATTGATACACCAATTCAAATAAATTTATATATTATATATTTATGTATAAATATAGTATAAGGTAATTTATAGGCGCGCGCGCATATTAATCGTAAAAAGTTGAGCGCTCATTAAAAGCTCCCTGTTCGCCCTCTTCAAAATGAAAAATGAATGTGTGTGTGTTGGATGTGTATATATGTTTACACTCCCGCGCAGCGCATCTGACGCTGACGTCATCCACACTCCACATCCCTCACTTTCCTGCTACCCCGCTTCCCCGTGTATCCCCGACACGATCGGTCATCACGCCACATCCTTATACATGACTTATACTCTTGGTATTATATATATTTTTCCGAAAAAAATGATGTTATGAAAATATATACAAATTTCAGTGTATACAAGAATATGTATTACAAATACATATGTACATGCATATAAAATTTAAATGTTCAATTTTAAGCTAATTTGATGGAACAAAATTGGATCGTTTTCTTAATATTTAATATATAAAATCTGTCGAGTTTTGACATCACATTTTCGCCTACTTATTTCCATATACGCCGTTTATGAAAACGAAATTAAATATTTAACAAAAACGAGGCATTCTCAATTTTTTTTTCTGTTGAATAAAACTTTTTTTCGCAGAGTTGAAAAGATCTTCCCTTAATCTGGATTCAACATAAATAATAGATGCTCGTCAGTAGACATTGGTAACATCCGGTGCTTCGTTTATCCATGTATTATGTACATATACATATATACAATGTGTATATTTTATAAAAAAAAATCATTTATCCAACCTCGAACACCTCTCTGCGGAATAGGTTTTTATTTCATTTTTTTGCGTTTGTAAATACAGCGAGTAAAATTTTGTCTTCGCAATGCAATTTAATTTACATAACGAAATTATTAACTTATTTTTCAACATAAATTTTCACAAATCAGATAAAAAAAGTTCAAAGATAATATTTAAAAGTAGTATTGATTTTAATTTTTAAATGCTTTTATTTTTTATAAATCCTTTCATACATTGTAGGTCTTTTACAATAGTTTCTGAAGTAGTGATCATTCTTTATTTTAATTTATTTTTTGTTAGTATACGCATTATAGGAAAAAATCTCAGCAACCTATTTATAAATGTTCATAATGCATTTTTTATATAATAATGAAACTAAAGAATCTCTAAAGTCGACAATCCAAAACACATTATGTTTATACCTGAAGAGTTATACTACATAGACCTCTTTTGTAATCACCGAGACTCTTCACAAGATTATTAGTGATTCCGTCATATTATCTACTGGTTAGTTTGTTAGTAATGTCTACACCAACGGAATTTGAATTCTTGTCTTTAAACAGAGTATAATTATTAGTAGGGGCGTCATTTTCAGCTTTTTCCAAAAATTTTCACCAGTAAGAAATGACTTTCAAGGGGGGGGGGGTGTATTATATTTAAAAAATGGATGTATATGAATTTTAAATATTTCATTTAATTATTTTTTTCTGTAATATATAAAGGCAATCCTATTCAACAATATGTACAAAAATTTTTACAAGCCTCTTATCAGCTTGCTTTCGATTTTTTCACCTGACGAAATTTGTTGCAAATATCTTTCAAAGCAAGACGAACAACAAAACAAAATATATTTGGGAGTTACCATTTTTCGACGTGTATTTGGAAGTTAACACGACAAAAAAATCGACGTGTTTATACAGTTTTCTAAAGAATTTCAATATTCTGTTTTTGTTGGTTTAGTATTTTAATTCAAATTCATAATAATACATTAAACAACGTAGATAGTCCCATTAAAATATAAGGGGGAGCGGCTGTTCACCCCAACCCCCTCCCCAAATGACGCTCCTGGTTGTTAGTTATTATCTATATTTATATCCTAGTTTCTTCATGATGAATTAATGAAATCTTAATTTTCCGTCTTGCAGGAGATTTGAAGACTTTTATCCTTTGAAAATATTTGCACATTGATGATAGTTCACCCAAAACATCATTCAAAATTGTTATCGAGAGTGGATTTGAGAATCTTTCAGCATTTTTAAGCAATTTTTATTGATTCTGTCATTATGTTTGTGCACTTGTTCTGTGCAATAATCTATTAAGACATTATAATCACACACGAAAGTGCTAATTTCAAAATGCTTCGATAGCCACCCAATTTCATAAATTGGTTGAAGTGAAACAACATCACTCACTCTCCATAACTTTAGATAATTCTTGAAATTAAGAATGTGCAACATTTGGTGAGCGTAACACAACCTTTGTGATGATGCATTTGAGTGCATTTGAGCGATACTAAAATCTGGCAAAGGAAACTTTATTTTTCAATATTTCTGTGTGCGGAGAATGGAAACATGTGCAGATTTGTGCGGACACATGAAACATTGATTACAACACATATTAAAAGAAGTTATTAAACTTTGCGAATAAAATTGGAATGCCAAAAAAATATTTCAGGGCCACCCCAATGTAAACATGTACATATGCACGTATACATATATATGTTTATAGATATAAATTCATAGGTACACCCAACGAACGCTTAACAAAGCCTTGATGTAGAGTGTCCCAAAAAAACACACCGATCTCGCTAACTGAACTTTATCGCGGCGTCTATATTTTGACCTAAATGTAGATATATTATTCATCGAAGTCTCGTATCGATAGACCGTTTAATGATATATCTCCGACTGCACGGAATTTATTTCTCATAACTTTTGATTTATTAACGGTGCTTAGTTTTTTTTATATTATTTTTAACGTTGTCGTTTAACTTTCGCAATTTCAATTTGAAATATCACCGTAGAAACGTTTTTCGAAATGACAATTACGCATGGATATTTATATATGTATGTGTAACATACATATTTTTCATTTTACCGTAATTATTTTACACCGCACAAAACATAAAATGCATCAAGGCAGATGTAATTAAATACTTTGCAATGAAATTTCCAAGAAATTTGCTGGGCATCAAAAACTTTAATCAACAGAATTCCTAGAAATGCGCTCCCATGCAATGGATGCTTTAAATAGTGTAAACGAACTAAACTTCAAAGGTACAAATGCTTATCTATATAATAAACATATGTGCGTATACAGGTTTTCCGCCTGAAATTCAATATTTTCCATATCAAATTCAATATTTTCCATTTCAAATTAAATATTTATTGATTGCGGCAATGAATATTGATGTAATTGTGTAGCGTGAATCATTGAGCACCTCACAGCTAATTCCAATATTCCTAGCTACTTTCTTGAAAGATTGTTGCAGAAATTAGAAGAAAATATTCTTGAAAAAGTATAACAAACCATTTTTTTAATTATCTTATCTCCATACTCACCAATGATAAATCCCATTGAAAAAGTAAGTTCTAAGATTATATGTAATTTGCTTGCCGACCCATCGATCAGACTACATTTGGTGGAGATCATACAAGATCAAAATATTTAATTTGAAATGGAAAATATTGAATTTGAAATGGAAAATTTTGAATTTGGGATGGAAAACCTGTATAAAAATGAACTGGATGATTGTATGTTTGTATGTGACAAGTGGGGAGATTTAAAAAAAAAACACATTTTAGAATTATCAAGATTTATTATATCCATTTCGACTACAATTTCGATTCCGATTCTAGTTCCAGTTCATATTTTAGTAGCGATTCTCGTTTCCTATTTTAGTTCGTTTCGTATTTTTGATTCCAGTTACGAAATCAGTTCCGATTATTGTTCCAACTTCAAAAACACTATTTAATTCACAAATTGCTATCACTTCTTTTGCTCCAATATGTCCAGAATCTCGGAAAAGCAGAATAAACGTATTAAAGGTCACCAAGTTTTGGTGAGGATTGTTAAACGCACATTATATTTAATGTTTTGTGAAATATTTCTCGAAATGAATAAAAGTCGACTTGTGCCACTTTCAAATACGATGGCTCATATTTTATTTTTACATAGTACATATAAAGTTTGGGAAACCCTGCTCTAGGAGATCCTTGACTATACCTATTAGCACATCGCGTTTGAGAATCGTTCTATATTTTCAGCATACAAAGAGTAGGGAGTGGCGGATCTAGAGAGCCATATTGAATCACGCAAAGAGCCACGTGCAGCTTTGAAGCTGCCAGTTCCCGACCATTGATTTAGATATAATATCATCTACATATAAACACAATTTAGTAAATCTTACAATCGATTATACATGGACATAAAGACATTATTTTAAGGAATTGAAAATTATTGTCATTGAAACTCGCTACACGCGTCCTGATAGATTATATTTTACCAGAACGAGCAGTAAGTAACATAAGTCGAAATTCAGACGGTGACCCAGGGCGAAAAGTGTTCTTGCACTTCCGTCAGATCGGTCGAACCGGAAGTGGAAAGTGGCGAGGGGCCGCGTGCCAAACGCGTGCGTGCGCATAAATGCACGCAATTATGCGGCGCGAATGCACGCCACAAAGGGCATTAGTGCAAATTACGCTGAGGCGGCGCCAAATTCCGCATGAGAGTAAATAAACCGGAAGCATAAACGCGTCATCTTCGGCAGACTAGAAAAAATTAAGTGCAACATTACAGGGAGACACAGAAACGGGGAAAGATATTTCCACGCGACTTGGGAGAGCGTGCACAGTGCGGTGAGCGCTTTTCCGACAATGCATTTCTAAATGAGAACATTTTCGCTGCATCTTTACGAGCTTCGCTTGAATAACACGAAAATTTTGGCACTCGTCCCCACACACACTTGTAATATTTACACTCGTAAATATCTATATCTCATATCCGGAAAAGCCTCAAAGTGTACATAGTCTTCATCCGGTCGCGAGTTTCCTCCGGTTTGTCGATGACAATATATGTACATACAATTTAATGACGCCATCCCTATTGTGTAATTGGATTGCATTTATCAGATGCATATGTACATATATACAGAATGGTTTGAAAGCCATGCTGAAACATACATATATTACTATTTGAATTAAATATTTAATCACACAATTAAAGATCAGTAAATGAAATTATGTTTTAAAAGAAAATACTTCAGCAGCATATATTTAAGAATTTGCATAGTCACCAAATTGGTACCTGGCGTTGCTCGGGAGGTGAAAGTTTAAAAAAAGTTCTTTCTATGTATATAAAACTTTTTTTTAGATTGAAAACTGTTGATTTGTATCTAATAATTTAATTCAGAAAGAGTCTTTGTAACCTTCATTCGTTGGTTCGTAGACGACACGTTCGATTTTTATTTTTTTTCAATTCATACGCGCCGTTTTGATTTTTTTTCAATTCAAAAGATTCGAAGTCCCCAGGGACGAAGGCTCCAGGGGCGCTAGAGCCGGGTTCTGGTATACATATAATTTCAAAAGAGACAGTATATATGTTTGTTTAAAACATTCAGCCCGGCGTGTAATTTCATACACTATCCCGTGTGGTGGCACTATCGCGCGTAGGGCACCCAATTAAGCGTGACGGCATTAAATCACATATTTAATGAGTTATCCTTAAATCTTTGGAGCTTGATAGAAACTTCAGTTTTGGAGTGCTAAATGAAGTGGAACCGTAAAATTATAATGCATCTGGGTACCCAAAAAAAAAAAGTGAAAAAAAAAAAAATTTCCAGGCGGCATATTTAACATAATATTTTTCCACGTGGCGGCGTATTTAATTCAAGTATGAGCGTTATACGGAAGTGTGACCACCGGTGATACATGCCGCCTGATACAGCACTATCCGCGTGGCCACCGGTGGTACACGCCGGGTTGAACGTGTTAATGAAAAAAAAAACAAATGAGAATTCAAATAAATTTATATAAAAATAAAACTATTCAGAAAAATTTTATATGTTTTTGTCTATTAGATTAGTCATGTTTAAGCGGTTTATATTACAAATACCGAGCGAAGCCGGGTAAAACCACTAGTAATAAATAATATATGTACAAACATTGCTTAGTATCTGTCTTTGAAATTATATAATTCTGAACAGATAGTTGAAAATTAAATTCCATTATACTCAACGATCTGTTTTTAAATACTTCGACATACAAACAAACAGTAGTTCACTGAATTTCCTCCACTCTGTGTAGACTCTATACTGAAGAGTTTAATAAGATATAATCTCTCATAAATCCGGAGTAAGTTTCGAATGCGTTGAGTATTTATTTATTTTCACTTTATCTGAACTTTCTGTTTAACGGTTTTCACAATTTATTATATAAAAGGAAGGGAGGGGGGGAGGAGGGGCGAGAGTAAGTCTCGTGAATTATCAAAAAGTTTTCCGACCGATCGAGTTCTACGATTAATCTGCTTACGCGAAACCATATATTTTAAGACGCTTTCGTAATTAATTTATAGTGAAATTGTGTATTACTCTCGAGCTCTACAACAAACGGTGGGATATACTTCTAACACTTTTTATGGAGTTCTCTCCCAAAGAGCGAATTAAGTTTGGCCTTTGTTGTTTAGACCCCATTAATGTAAGTAAGTGCTATTCATTTAAGGCTACAATACATATATTCCATTCGCTTATATTTGTATTTTCTATTTTTTAGTTCGGTTCCAAAAAAACCAACAATCAATTGAATTATAATTGTAAATATACATATGTATATCTAATTATTATTTTTATATAATATTTCATCAAATATTTGAATCACTGCATACATAAATACTAATATTCGAATAAAACATTATATTTTAATACAAAATAAATAAAAAATGAACAACACCTTTAAAAATGTTTTAATTATATGTATATATGTACATATAAAATAATATACATTGTATATCATTGACAATAGGGAACTTTGGAATCATGAAATAGCTCCGGGTGGGAAAAGCGGATAATTCAATGTGAGATTTCAGAAACTCTTGTACGATGTTTTCCATCCTCTTGTATTAACTCTTCTGGAAATCGTAAATTTGACCAATTATCTTTGAGTTTTTATGTTAAATTATGATAGTTAAATTGTATAGTGAAACAAAAAAGCCATGATATCTTCTATTTTTACTATTTTACCATTAATTATGTGCATACATTGACCGATTGATTCATTTTTTCTCCTATTCTATTTTTTCAATATTTCCAATATTTTTATACTTTAGTTTAGTTATGTAATGTGCTATTTAATCATATTATAGCTTTCATTCTTTTCCTTTTCATTTGTTTATTTTGTATTTACCTTTTTCATTTGTTTTTTATATTTGTAAATTTCAATTTCTTCTTATATTCTATCTTATAACCTTTTCCAAATATTTTAATACTATAGTTTAATTATGCAATGTACTACATATTTTGTCATGCCTTTATTCTTTACTTTTTAATTTGTTTTCCTTATATTTATCTTTTTCATTTTTGTAAAAATCTATTATTGGACTCGGATGTTACATATAATATTTATTTACTTTTTGTTTTTTTTATACCTATCTCTGTACATCCTGTCTGTTGATTTTTCAATTAATAAAATAAAAAAAAAATAAAAAAAAATACATTATATGTAATTTGGGTTGACGGACTATTAGCCGAATGGATACTTATCCGACAGACACTACGCCAACAGACATTTGGCCGATGGGCTTTTTACCGAAAGGACGTTTGGTCGACAAAAACTAGACCGACGGACATTTGGGTTTAAATTACTCTTGTCACCGGTGAAATTGTGTCTATGATTATGAAAGTAGCCCAAGTCAAGAAATTGAAAAAAAAATGAGTGTATCGTTATTTCTTCGACTCAATAAATAAATATTTTCCAAAATAATCTTCTTTTTATAATAGTGTTAAGTAAACCTTAAATATCTTGAAACGAAAGAAACATTACGTGTAGGATGCAACAACGCCTACTTTATCACAAAAGGCTGCGATATTAGGGAATTATGGCAAAAATTATTGCAAATAAATCATCCTATCCTTAGTCACCTTTTTATCCATCAAATTATTTAGTTAATATATGTATATATTCATATGTACATACGTACCTGCCTGCGATCTCTAAGCTATTCGAAAAACTATTATTAAAAAGACTCAAGCCCTTAACCGATGTTCCCGACTTCCAATTTGGATTTAGGTCGAAACATTCTACCATCGATCAAGTGCACCGTGTTATTTCAAAAATAGAGCAATCGCTAGAGGAAAAAAAGTATTGTCCAGCTGTATTTCTTGATGTCTCACAGGCCTTCGACAGGGTATGGCACGAAGGACTTATCCACAAAATCACCAAGTCATTACCTGGAAATTATGTCAAATTACTGGAATCATACTTATCCGGACGCAAATTCAGAGTTGCTCATGAGGAGGCATTCTCTAACTTTTTCACAGCCTCTGCAGGATTACCACAGGGAAGCGTAATAGGGCCTATACTGTACCTGATATACACTGCTGACATCCCGACAAGCGAAGAGACATTCATTGGAACATTTGCAGATGACACAGTCATTATGTCATCGAGCGAGTCACAGAAGGAAGCATTTGAACGCCTGCAGCGTGCACTGGACAAGATCAGCAAATGGACCAAGGACTGGAAAATGAAACTCAACGAGCTAAAATCAATGCAGGTCACATTTGCACTGCGACGAAATAGTGTCAGCACTCAGACTTTCATAAACGGAATCCAAGTTCCACAAGCTTTGTCAGCTAAATATTTAGGACTGCATCTTGACTCAAGGCTTACGTGGAGGCATCACATTAAAAAAAAAATAGAACAGATTCGAATTAAACAAAGAGAAATGCATTGGCTAATAGGAAGACACTCCAAATTAGACCTACAATGCAAAAAACTGATATACCAGGCAATCGTGAAGCCAATGTGGACATATGGCATACAACTGTGGGGATGCAGTAAGCCATCCAATATCGAAAAAATGCAAAGATGTCAAAACCAGTTTTTGAGGATTATCACCGATGCATATCGCTTCGTCACAAATGAAGAGATCCACAAGGACCTTAAAATCAAAAAAGTAAAAGAAGTCATCCGAGAATGCGCCGGGAGGCACGAGTTGAGACTGCACCGTCACCCTAACATAGAAGCGTTGCAGCTATTGAACACAACTCACCAGCAGAGGCGTTTAAAGCGAAAAAAGCCTCACGAATTGGTGTTCTGAATGTGAGAGATTCAGAAGCCCAATTCACAATTTTGGGGACGGAGTGATGATTCCGTAGTACCCGTACATGATCTGAAGAGCAACGATATCGCTGGTGATGATTTATCGGGAATCGATAAGATGGCACCAAAAAAAAAAAAAAAAAAATGTACATACGTATGTACGTATTGAAAATTTTTACAGTTTCAATTTCATGCAATAGTTTGCATCCAATTAGAGTGTATCTTAATGATGTGTGATGGATATGGAAAACAAACATGAACGTGTTTTGACGATTCGTATATTTAAAAAATTCGGGTAAAAATCCGTATGGAATTGATCCCTTCAACGCGGAGCATTCAATACTATTCCATGTGGAATAAAGAGAAAAAATATGTAACGATACGTATGTAAAAGTATACTAGTTAATATACATATGTATATATTCATATGTACATACGTATGTATGTATTGAAAAATTTTACAGTTTAAATTTCATGCAATAGTTTGCATCCAATTAGAGTGTATCTTAATGATGTGTGATGGATATTGAAAACAAACATGAACGTGTTTTGCCGATTCGTATATTTAAAAAATTCGGATAAAAATCCGTATGGAATTGATCCCTTCAACGCGGAGCATTCAATACTATTTCATGTGGAATAAAGAGGAAAAATATCTAACGATACGTATGTAAAAGTATACTAGTTAATATATGTATATATTGATATGTACATATGTATGTATGTATTGAAAAATTTAAAAGTTTCAATTTCATGCAATAGTTTGCATCCAATTAGAGTGTATCTTAATGATGTGTGATGGATATGGAAAACAAACATGAACGTGTTTTGCCGATTCGTATATTTACAAAATTACGGATAAAAATCCGTATGGAATTGATCCCTTCAACGCGGAGCATTCAATACTATTTCATGTGGAATAAAGAGGAAAAATATCTAACGATACGTATGTTTCTCAATATGGACTATTATTGGAAAATTTGCAACGTGTAATATTAAGGAAATGTTAAAGAAATTACGCTGAAATATGAAATTTTGAACTGCTTTAATTTTAAAAAAAAATTTCACCATTATTTGTATTCAAAATTAAAATAGAAACCAAAATTAGTTTTCAACTACGGTTAAATCAAAATAATGACTTGATCATAAAAAATTGCGATTTTTTAAGGGAGTTTCTGGAAAACGATGACTTTGATTTTTCGTCAATAAGTCAATCATAATCAACCCAATAAATAGGTGACTATAGAGTGCTCTTTTTTTAATAATAAAATAATATAATATAATATTATTTACATTTTATACCAGAAAGCTTTATAGGTAAACCCCAATGCACCTTCCTGGACAATTACAAGCAATACAGCATTTTTATTTATTATACAAGTCGCTGAATTACGAGACACTGACTTAAACTCACAATTTAACGAGACATCTATGAATTGTGCATAAATTTTATTGTACATTAATCATACTCAAATAGTGGTGACATTGTAGTTAGGAAGGATTTTTAGCCAATTTTTAATCGGGAACCGTTTCAACAATAAAATCAGAGAAAATTGGCAAACTGTGATAGGAAACAATAGACCAGGAGTCACAAATATCCAGATCTGACCAGCAGCATTACAGATATACTCAGAAAAATTATTTCCAATCGAGGTCAGCTCATGGGATCGAACCCGGTGGCTCTCGATGTTAAGCAGAAGCTTAACTACCGAGGTATGCTGCTGGCTAATTTATGTTGAAATAAATCGATTGGTTGGAAGTACAGGATGAAAATTTACCATTCAAGTACATCTCTAGGTTCATGGCGGGAAAATGTTTTTTTTTTCGCTCAGCCTTAAAAAAATATACATAAATGTACATATATATTTATAATATGAAGAAAATGTAAAAAGCAAATATTAAAAAAAAAATAGGAATCACGTTTATAGCAAAAATTGGCTGCGTGGTTTTCTGCATCAACGGTGCACTGAACGGTGGAAAGCCCCTGCAAGGCTTGGAAAGGGCTTTTTCATCCCAAACCACCCTCAAAGCCTCCATCCCATCCCCCCGATGCGCCGCCACCGTGTCGTTATGATTCGATATGACTAGTTTCTGGTTCAGTGTTTTTTTGGCCGCTTGCCCAGGATCGCTTCCGATCGTTGTTGGCCGCTACGGTAGGCGCTAACCCCTTGCTCACCCCTGATAACTCGTTCACCGCCGTCGGTCGTCGATTTATAATTCAATTCACACAATAGCTTTGCTGTCCACTAATGCACCGAAAACTTTTGTCTTGGCAGTAGCAAAAAACGTGTTTAATTGTAGAACGAAGGTTGCATAAGATTTCTTGCTAAAATGATAATATCATAATATTCTTCCTTTTGTCTCTGTGAAGATCATTAGAATCAACAATTGCTGGAACGCATCCATTCTAGGCTCTGTACTCTTTAAGATATTGGAATTTAATTTTTGAAATCTCCATGCTTGTCTATGCAATAAAACACACACTTGTCTATGCAATAAAAACAAGTCCACTTTTCATATTTCAAAACATACATAAAATATAATGTTTTGCGTTTAACAATATTTAAAAATAATGGTGGCCTGTAAGACGTTTATTCTATTTTTCCAGGATTTTGGATATATCGAATTAAAAGAAGTCATTACAATTTGTGAATTAAGTCAAACAGAAATAGTGTTTTTGGAACTGAAAATCGGACTTTCAGATTAAGCGATGTTCACTCGTGTATATAACGATGTAAACATTAAGTAATAAAAAAAATATATGTAATATGTAGTATTGTATTTAAAATAAGTTAAATTTATTGAATAAAATCTATAGTGCTTCGCAATGTTAATTCGCATCAATTATCTCAACATTTTGCAAAACTAGGCGATGAACATGACGATGTAATGTTGAGACAGTCTGGTTAACCTTTGAAGGACGGAGCGTCGAGATCGAATGAGTGACCCGAACCGGGGTCAGTATCTTTTAATCCAAATACAGCTTTTCTCAATACACATGGGTTCAATATATGTATATATTATTAATCATTTATACATCAACATAAAAAAGTTTTATTCCTATAGCATGTTTTTGACTATGTTTGGATTAAAAAATAACGACAAGCGTCAACACGCAAACGCACATAGGTAAGGCCAACAGGCGACTGCATGACTCAATAGCCACGTGCCAAACCGACGAAAACAATAGCTTACGAAAATATAGCTGTCTTTCTCTCGCATTGATTCATGGATCAACAAGAATATGCAAGCGAACAGTCAAAAACATGACTTATCACTACCGTCTTATATCTTTATACGATGTACCCCTTTTCTAAATCATAAAAAATCTATTAAAATAAATTTCTTGTAGTTCATTCTAAAAATACAAGAAATATAGAGTGTTTAGCTTTGAAAACCACATAATTATTTTGAAAAACGTAGAAATTGGTGCACTTGCATACCCCACTTCGGTGAGGGAGAGTTAAATTGAGTGAAGCAGCAGCAATGTTAAGGCACAATGCAATCAGTTCTTCAGTTTTGCGCGATGAATTGGGAAAAGGAACATTTACATATGACGTAACAGCTATAGCGGCTTTCGCAGTGGAAGAATGGCAAGAGTTGTCGTACAGTTTTTCGAACTCGTACATTTTTTTCAGGCAAATAAGCATTTTTGATTTAAAAACGTCGTTCATTCGCTTAAAAAGGCACTCCATCTTACTTTTTTACGTGTTTTTCTTCTTGGTTCGAAATGAGCTAGTTTATATATATACACAAATGATGTTTGAACCTCATTACGTAATTACCTTTGAATTTGAAATACACTTGGGTCTCAATTATAACGCTACGCGTCTTAGATCTCCTCAAAAGAATATTCCAAATCGAATTCAGCGCGCTTTCGTACAGAATCCCTTTGACTTTGATTTTGGCAAATACGAAACACACACACACACACAGCCGTATCAAGGAAGCTATCAGATAGCAAGCTTACGCACGTGAATAATTTAATAGTGACGGCTCGATTAATTGAGTACTACATGCTAAAGGTACTCGTTCACTATTTACCATGGCAATACGCAAACATCGACATCGATAGGAAATTAATCACGACTGCGCCATGAAAATATATATTTTTTCTATATGATATTTGAATAGAGATTGAAATTTCTTTTAGATTTGCACGCTCTTTGACAGCAGTCTGGTGTACTTTTTAATATATTTTAACTGAATCCAATTTATTTATTGATAGCATGATGCGTCTTATATATATATTTTTACTTTATCTATGTACGTAGTAAAAATATATGAAGTTTTTTTTATATTACCACTTTTATAACGATTAGTTTTCTATTTGGATTTAATTTTTGATTGATCTACAAGGTAAACCCCAATTCGCCTTTCTGACCAATTACATACAAACACCGTAACCAAATTATAGGGTAATTTTACAAAGCATTATAGAGACATTTATGGATAAATTTGCATTCTTACAAATCAGCGAATTTGAGATGCCAAAAACTTGAAATCTGCAAGTAATAGATCAAGTTTGCCAATTTGTTTGAACCGTTTCAATGAAATCAGATAAATTGACAAACTTTGATAGGAAACGATCGACCTTGGAGTCATATATCCAAGGTATTGAAACAATTGAAAGCATTACACGCTAACCATTGATCTATTACATATATGTATGTATTATCATTTTAGTCTTCGCTCATATGTACACTCACTGTACATATTACCATACTTACATAGCAAAAAACATATGATATTTAAAAGTTACTTATGTTTAGTATTATCTATGTATGTACAAAAGAGCGAACACATTTTCAGTCTCAGAATTGCCACAGTGGTTGACCACATCTTCCGACATGTAAGATCAAAGGCTAACAATAATTTTGACGTATGTACGTCATCGTAATAGCCTCAATTGAAATAACGTCGAAATTGAGATGGTCCGGGTGGAAAATCTTGTATGCTCGAATGAACAGGCTTAGGAATAGTAGATAGAGGAGTAGATGGGGTTTTCGAGTTAAAGAACGTTATTTCTGACGTTGAAACCGGGCACGAAGTCAACAATGTAACTCTGACAGGGGAGAGCTGTCGTCGGGAACGAATATTTATTTTAGCTTAGACCGTTACAGATTCGGCCACTTGTATGACTCGAGAGCATGAGAGCAAACCCACCTCCCCACCCCCGTGTCTACACTCCTACCCTTCTTAGGTCTGATACCAGACACCAGCCACTTAGCGATACGTGAAGGGGGAGGTGGGATCAGAGACGAGGAATTAATCGATGGTTTTTGCCCTCTGCAGATGTGGGTCATTAGAGAGGATGACGCGCTCCCGTTTGACGTATACATACGTATTCGTGTGTGGGCATGGGGGCGGAAACATACCGATTTCGAGATTTGTATTTTTGGTTTAATCAAAATTGAGATCGTATTTGGTAAATGAAAGTATTTTTAGTGTTAATAATTGTAATATAAATTTAAGTGAGGATGATCGCTTGAGATATTATTATGTTTTATGTTCCGAAAATAATGTCCAACGAAATTTGTATATTTCGAGATGCATTGACATTCTTAAGCAGCTATTTTCGAAATATGGTATATGTATATTTAAACAGATCTGGAATATTTTTAATCATTCATGCTTCATGCTTGAGGAAAAGCTTTTGGGAAGTTTAATACAAAAAGATTTTGATTATTCATTCGTACTTTATTTATTGAACTGAATATTTTCAATTCAGCTAAAATAAAACTCTGAAGTATATCCCTTCGCTTTTACTGTAATTATTTTTGTCCAAATCGAGAAAATGCTGAAAGAATATGTCTCTAAAGGGATACAAGCATGTTGTAAAACACTAAAATAAATCATACTCTTCCGTTTTTGTCTTTATTGTTTTACGCGGTCGTGGATTTTGTAACTTTATAACTTTCAGTTTGATTGAATATTGTTCCATAAAATAATCTGTACTTGTTTGGGACTGAAAATAACAATATTGTGTTATAATAGTAATCATTCAATAAAACTGCGAATCAAAATCTTTTCTTAATTGCTTTGTACCTATGTACATATGTACATATGTATATATCATATCTACATATGTATGTATATATTTAATTTTTAAATAAATGTTAAAAAATGCTTCTTAAAAAATACTGCCTTAAAAAATGCTTCCAAAAGATCAACAAAGTACCTCAGAATATATGAATCCAAATCAAAATCTCCAAGATTTTACACAATTTAGATTTTAACGTACATATTTATTTGACAGTATTCGACTAGTATGGTATTTCAATCGAAAAAATGGGATATGTGCATCCAAAGGAGCAGCGGTGAGAAAGGAAGCATGCAAGAATGCGCCACCCCTCATTCACCCCCCTCCCCCCCCGAAAGGATATTGCCGTAGAAGCTGCGCCTCAGTGATTAATGATTCTGGAAAGTTTCGTCTCGGCAACACGCTGTTTAATATTATTGGCCTGTCTGTTTCATGGAGCGACGAGGGGGTGAAAAGAACCCCAGGACAAGAACTACTACCCAGGGGGACACACGGCGATGAAAACAAAAGAGACCTGAGGCGAAAGCTCTGGGGTGACTTTTCAAAAGCTCCAAATTCATCCGAATGTCGAACTGAAGCCCCCAAAACTACCCTTAGCTTATTTTAAACCTTCCTTACTATATATAGCTACTGTGACCAAGTGGTCGGAAGCTGATTACGGCCGGGAAAATCAGATTGTGTATGTATGTATGTATATTGACGATCTATTCAACGCTTCTAATTATTGACAACTTAGTCTCCACGTTCATTCTGCACGTAATTTAATTTATGTATCAATAGTATTGATGCTATACGTTACGATAAATCTACAAGTGTCAACGTGATAAAATAAGTTTCAAAATAAAAGATCCTTTCTATTGTCGATTATATGTATATGTTTACACCCATCCCTTGATTTACACAGTTTTTCAAAATGTTTTTTTTTTTTAATAAATGTAATAATTAAAGCCCGGACCCAGAGCGTGCCGCGTATTGTTCAAATGTTGTAAATGCATTGTTAAAGGTTTGCCGAACCTTTTTTACAAAGGATTTACAACAATGCAACAATGAGCGGCCCCTTGGCTATCCTACCTATAGTAATAATAAATAATACTTGCTGAACGTAATTAATAAACGGACTTGTACGTAATCTACAAAGTATAAAAAAACATACATATATAAATTTAAATATAGATTAATTTAATCGAATATCAACTCATTTGATTGAGATTTATTCATATTTAAGCTCGAAATTATGCCACTCACAATAACAATTGATTTAATTATCTTAAATCATCTATTATATTGTCTAAATTATTTACTTATTTATTTATTTAAAGTTTGGACCATTGTAGCATTGCAGGAATTCCTAATGCGCTACAATGGTCAAAAATATAACAGAAAATAAAAGAAACAAAATAATAACTAAATAAATTAGACATAACAAAAACAAAACATATATATATATACACAAACAACTAATAATTATATTGTATAATGTTCCAAAAAGTAAGCTTAACTCTTTTTATTTCGTGTTACATATTTATTTTATTTTTTTATTTTATTTTATTAATTGAAAAATCAACAGACAGGATGTACATAGATATGTATAAAAAAACAAATAGTAAATAAATAATATATGTAACATCCGAGTCCAATAATAGATTTTTACAAAAATGAAAAAGATAAATATGATTATACATACATAAATGTACATACTCGTATGTATGTATGTAAGTTTATAATGAAAACAATGCATCATGAGTCCTAATTTTCCGGTTCTAAAACCAGTCCAGCTCTAATTGTTATATAAATTATTGTTCAATCAATTGAAAGATATATTAGAAACAACTCGTTAATAGGCAGAAATATCTCATTAATTAAATGCCTTTTTCTTAGATTTCCCACGTCAAGTTGTAAGTACAATACAATAGATTTGTGACGGTTTTATTTCTTTCTATTTCATATGTATATGACACAAATTAAACGAAAACACAGGAAAATAAATTCGTTCAATCAATCAATCCAATATAAATGACCCGTTAGGAACTCAACTATGTGTACACCATAAATCTTGTAAGTACAATATATTTGTGAATCTATTATACCTATACAAAATTAAACGGCAATACAGCAAAATAGCTCCGTATCATTCAATTTAAATTACTGACGAAAACCTACTGTAAGTGACCGCTTGGGAACTAAAATTTACTGATGCACTAATACACCTTAGATCCCGAGCTCCCACTCCCAAAAGGGCAACATGCGAGACTCGCTTAATAATTCAATAAATGAACGCGGTTAAACGTGTCCCAAATTAGGCGATTCATTAAGTATTCTACGGCATTTCGAATGATCACTTATGTTAGTCTTAAACGCTCTCTAAACGCACAGAGCGCGCTCTGAATCACAATAGTTACGTCCCAACACGTTAATAATAAATGAATAGGTTTGTCACCCCTGTCTCCGTTAACCCGACAGAACGGCCTGTACTATGTACATATGTATGCATGTACTCAGTGCGTAAATTTGACTAGGTCGCTTCACGCTTATTTACTCGGCCGCGGATGCGGGGAAATTCGCCTTGAAATAATCGAGAGTTGTAAAATTGAAAATGCGGTTTGCGGGTTTTCTTTTTGAGAATCGGAGGGGGGTGAAAAGGTCGCGCGGGAGGAGGGGCGCGTTCGCGCGGGAGGAGGGGCGCGTTCGCGTGGAAAAGCTCGCGTCACGCGCACGCACGTGAAAAAGGAGTGTGCGTGCTTTGGCAAATTGTCGGGAAAATTAGAATATCAAACTGATGGTGGACCAGTGTCGGACGAGGGTGAAAATGGAAACAGCCCGCGGGTCTGTGGTTTAGGGCGACTGGGAGCCATTAACGAAAAGGTTCTCGCGAGTTGAAAAACGCAAACGTCGACTCGCTTTTTGCCTTTTGCTCGTATTAGATTTTGTCTTTTCACCATATTCATATATTTGTATGCATATATATGTACATACATACACGTATATAATAAATTGAAAGTTCTTTCTAAAATCGTTGTTTGTTCTTACAATTTTTAGATTGAAAATCATATGGAAAGTATATGAGTTTTTTACTCATGCAAAAATTCAAATTCGAGATTTTGATTGATTCGAACTCAAAATCGATCAGTGATCACTCTTTCATCGTTTTAAAAATATGTGTGTGTGTATTTTAGAAAGTTTTTAAACACAATAAGTCCTATCGAATTCTTAGATTGAAAATCATATGAGCTTTTTACTTTATCCAAGTATTATATTTACGTACTAACAATGGATGAAATTTTGTGATCATGCAAAACTTCAAACTCGAGATTTTGATTGATTCGAACTCAAAATCGATCACAGATGGTTTTAAAAATATGTGTGTATATGTGTATTCTAGAGAGTTTTTAAACACAATAGTCCCATCGAACTGCAACTTTTTTGTATCGAACTGAAATTTTCTTCCCTGATTGGGTCCCTGATTGAAATTTGACCCCGATTGGGTTGTGCAAGCTATTTTAGAGAAGGGCACTCTTTTTATTTGCGGGGCGAAATGTTTTAGAGATGGTCATTTGCATATTATGTCGTGATAAATACCTAATTTGTTTGGAAATAGGACTATTTTGCCGGGCCGATAAATGGTACCCGAATTAAATGTAAATTTATTCATTCAATAAAAAACCTAATTCATAAACTGTTTTTTTTCTAGCAAATTTAATTTTTATCCATATACCGAATATCGTCTTTTTCAATATGCGTATTTTTGGGATTGCTACAAATCGCTGCAAACGACGCGGCTGCATGCAGCTAAATTCGCGACTGTTTGAATTTAAGCATGTACGAAAGACGAGATATTCATTGGGTTGCGCAGATGACATTTCGATGTGCATTGATGATTGGCAATTATTAAAATTGAGTTGGATCTTTCTGGCAAGTTTAAAAAGGCAAAAGTCGAGACAAAAGTATGAAATGAGCATGCAGCCGCATCGTTTGCAGAGATTTGTAGCGGAGCGGTATTTTTTGATACGCAATTCTTCGAATTTGCATTTTTCGTTATCGATTGTATCATAAACCATTGCAATATGTATCCGCAAGCACATGCGGATTTTACGTTTTGAATAAAATCCATCAAAATGCAACGCCGCTATTCAAAACTTGGAAAGCCAACACATTGAATGGTAGACAGACAAGCGTGTATAACATGCAATGAAAAGCAAACGCGAAAATCAAATCATCGGAAATTGAACTCACATACGCACACCCTTAGGCCCCACGTGCTCATCGGCGTCCTCTTTGCGGCTATATTACAAAAGGATTTTTTTCGGCGAATGGCAATATTGCAGGCCGTAATCCAATTGTAGGACGTAACAAGATACCCCTTTGTGCGGCGCCGGCCGAGCTGAAAATCGCTCTGTTTTCACGCGCTTCCCTTCGCGTCCACCCACCGACCCACCCGCCGCCCACCGACGTCAAAGACCGCTCACTTTACACCCGGTCCCTCCCACCCACCCCACCCACCACCTACCATGCTGAGATTTATGTGTCGGCGGTCACTCGGCACACATGTACCGTATCGGCCGGTTCACGCTCAGACACGCTCCTACCGTCGTTAATCCACTAGATTTAGCTCTCGACCGGAGTGACTCTCGCTTCCAGTCGTTGACATAGTTTGTCCACCGTCGATAACGCATTTTTTATATATTTTTTCGTCCACCTCTCCCCCCATCCGTCGCCTTTTTTGATTACTCTGTGTCCTCTTTCACCCGTGACACTGTTTGCCCTTTCGAAATACGCCTCAGACATTCAGACGGATGCATAGCTTTCCCGGGTCTGTATAAAGCGCAATATGGGATTTACCCATATTTATTTCCTTCAAAATTTGTCATGGGTATGGTCGGCTACACTTCTCTTGAACGCAGAAGGAAGATTGCCCTCATCAAGTTCTTGTTTTATTTAAGGAATATTTATAATAAGGAATAGAGATAAACATAGTTGTAAGTAGAGTAAGAAAGAATAAGACAGCTGGGGGTGTTTTTCACAGGGGTGTGCTCATGTATAATGCCCTCCCTGAGTGCATTATACATGAGCTAAGAAGATGGATGCATTCCTGCGAGGTGCGAAGAGACACCTCTGTGAGGGACAGTACATATTTTATTTTATTTTATTGTCACAAATCAATACACACTCGCCATTACAGATTTGCTCCAATGCGACGGGTGTACGTTAATGAAATACATAAACAATCAGAAATACAGTAATACATACATATACAATCAGAATATATAGAATATAACAATTAATCAGAAATAATAATCATAGTGACATCTATGGATTTCAGATTACTGTGTATAATTAATACAAATTATACACAGGCAGATTTTTGTGACAACAGGATTAGATTTAATACCAATTTTCAGGAACCGTTTCAGCAATGATCAGATAAAATTGGCAAACTCTGATAGAGAAACGATCGATTTGGAGTCACAAAACCCCCAAATCTAACCAGCAGTGGCGAGGACACGAACCTATGACCTCAGTGATGCTAAATATATACGCTATCACTAAGCCAGCAGTTTGGCTAAGTTAATTATGAGTTAAGTATAATAATTAAGATGTATTTTTAAATTAGCTTGATAGCTAAAATATATATAAATAAAATAAATAATAAATTTATTTATCTATTGAAAAATCAACAGTAAAAATTTTTGCAAAATAAGCTTATAATATTACGGAATTAAAATGCGAAATAAGCTTATAAATTACGATAAGAAAAATCATTTTGACTTTTAAAATTCACTATATAATTATTTATACGTATTTTAAAGCAATAAAAATTGTAATAAACAGAAAAAACACCCGAATATTTATTCCAATACTTACTTTTGGCGCAAAAATACTTGAATTATAAAAAATTGAATTAAAGAGTACAAAAGCAAAAAATCAGTAAAAAAAATTGCATTTTTTTAAACGTTCATATCTCACAAACAAGAAAAAAAACTTTGTCATATTCGATGTTAATGAGTCAATATTAGTAATGATGGATTGAAGTCCGCTCCGGTAATGGAAAAACGTGATTTTTTTGTTGATCAGTGTAATTATCGATGCAGTTTCAATACAAAATTAGCACCACTAAAAAGTAGAATACTGCTAACTTTTATTTTCGCTCAGCAGTGAAAAGCAATTGGACACACAAGAACAACTTCTCTTTGTACTTTCTGTTTTACTAAAACAAATCGAATGTCCTACAATTTTAAGTATGTATGTACATATATATGTATGCATTTCATATTTTAGGAATATATGTATGTAAGTAGTTTCAATAACGGACCCATACATTTTGGATTATCGCTAGGATAAATCAAATAATTGATATGAGGATAATAAATTTAAAATGGCGTGAAAATACATAAAAAAATTAAACAATTACAAATCTGTATTAGATCGATATTGAATTTTTATATTATGTGATAAATTTCAAAAATATTATGTCAGGAAAGAGATAAGTTACTACACAGTTTAATTTTTTTAAATTTATTTAGAAGGCTTGGGATCATTCAACTTAATGTTTATTTAATAAAACGATTTTATTGAAAATTTTCATATTTGTTTTCTTCGTAAAACATATTTGTTTTTTTATGGCGTCAAAATCCCATTGACCTTCCTTAAAATTTATATCCGTGAGTCGTATAAAAGAAAACTATTCCCGTATAAAATGAAAAGATAGATGGTTGTTCTTATTCATATTTTAATTTGATGCTTGTGGTACATTTATTTGTATGTATATACAAACATACATATATATATATATATATATATATATATATATATATATATATATATATATATATATATATATATATATATATATATATATATATATATATATATATATATATATATATATATATATATATATATATATATATATATATATATATATATATATATATATATATTTATTTAAAGTCAAAATTCACTTCAACAGATTACTCTTTGATTTTATAAAATATTATTGTTGAAAAAATAACAACTTATTATTATTTTTTCACCATCCGTTTTGAACCGTATTAAATCAGGACTATTTATAATTTAATAAGGTTTCCTTTTGTACCATTTTGCAGCGAACAATATAAACACCAGGTTTCACAATCAAAATATAATATTAGAAAACCAAATTATCTCATTTGGAAAATTTCTTCCTCATTAATCTATGTATATACAAACTCGCTTAAATATAATAAGCTTTTGGAAATTAGCTTTGTATAACTCGTCAAGACAAATATATTCTTAACGCCCGTAGTTCTCGTGTAAACGTACTCGTACATATTAATATGGTATTTAAATTCAAAACAACCATATTATTCATACTATCTTCATAGCCTGTGTATACACACGTGTAAGGTCAGCATATTAAATTTTCACCGATCGCTTATCAAACCAAAGCAATGGTACATTATCATAATCCCGCAATACGCGCTCGTGCCGGATTTAGGTGAGATAAGTCAGATTACAATTAAACCGATACAATCTTGTATCAACTTGTGATTTGGTAACGTACCCAACGTAATGTTTTAACAAGAATGAATTATTTTGGAAAATTCTCTTTTAAAATTTTTATACCATAAATACTTTTTTGTCATTATTCTGAGGCTTTCACGCATTGCATTCAATAAAAAGTGCTATACGATATTTTGGATACTAATAAAGTATTTCCAATATTCCATTATTATTGACTATTTTCATGATTCTCGCCAGATTAGTTTCCTCCATAGGAACTGCGGTATGCAGCAAAACAGTTTTCGTATTAAAAATCTATAAGTACACAGCCTCAAAAACATTTTCCTCGAGACACCACTGGTTCTCATCCACTGTTAATCTTTGGATTATTTAACAAAAATACAATATATAAGTTGAAAAGGATATATAACCAATTTTTATTTTATTTTCGCAGAGTAATATAACTTGAAGATGGTACATATTTTGGTTTCCATTACACTACACGTTGAAAATAAGAATCTATTCGTTGTCTAATAGAATAGAAATTAAAATAATTTGTAAATAATAATTTCATAATATTTTATTTAAAAATAAAATTCTCTAAAACTAAAACGTATAAAAAAAATTAAATAGTAAAAAATATGTTTTTTTAAACTAGCCTCTTCTATATTTTGTTTACAAAATTTAAGATAATTTTATAAAAAAAATATATTTTATATCATTACATACGTACTTACGCGGCTCAAGCCTCTTAGTAATGTATTTAATTACATTAGTTTAAGCCGGGATAATAATTTTGATTGAAATCCCAATCATTGAAATCTTTTTGATTGAAATCCTAATCATGAAATCCCACACATTTTATATATTTATAGTTTATATTGTCGTTCATTTGTTATTCAAATATTGTTTAAATTGCCTTTTTATTTTATTTTATAATTATATTTTATATTTTAGTACATTGGGTTTTTTTATATACATTTATTTTTTTCGTTTCACAAATATGTTAATAAATTTTTAGCTTATTTTATGTTTAGAATAGAATAAAAACAATTTTTTAAAAATTATTTCTCATCCTCATAAGAATTTCTTCTCTAGTTTTTAAGGCATTTTGATAAAATATGTTTGTAAAATTAGGATATTTTTTAACCATATGATATTGAAACATAAAATTCGAAACACACTCTCATGGATAGCTACCATTACATTTAATTTTAGTCTTTGTAGTCGGAAAACTCTAAATCTTGATTTATATCGAAGAAAACTTTGTTATAAACATTTGGAACTCAAATTTATGAACTTATTCAATGCAATTCCTATTGGGGGGGGTATTAAAATATCAATACGGATCGTGATTCTAGTATCGCGGATTTAAAAACAGTCCGGATATACTAGTGATTATCACGATACTAACCTAACTATCAATATGGATCGCGATAGGCGTGGATGGTGTAATGATATTGATAATGTAATATGCCCCATTCGTCAGAACATCATATTTAATCAATACTACGTTTTATTATCCTTACTTTTAAGAAATAAAAATTTAAAAAAATATCGAAATATATTTATTCGGCTATTATGCGGTGGTGCTGAACATTTTATCATACTTTGTATTTATTTTCATGTAATACCGTGTAATAATGGTAATAATTATTATTTTTAAAACTACCGGGTATTTCCGCATTTTTATGTGTTTATAATAACCATCTAATGCGAATTTCCAAGTGGCAATTATTATATCATTTTTTTCAAAATTAAATATGAAGCCTTGTAGTCAAAACTTAATGGAACTGAAAAAGCGGCGTTTTCACGCCGGGCAAAAATAAACGTTATATAAAGGGTAGCAAAAGAAAGGAGAGCGAGAGGCAAAAAAAAAACATGTATACGCTCTCCAAAACTCGGCTGTAAAACGTTTTGTAGGGGAAATCTCGTCGGTGGCCACCTCGCTGGCGAACAGGGGGCTAAGATGGGGGTGGTTGAGGGGTTTCTCCAGTGAGTGTGTATAGGAAAGAGGAGGAAGTGGGCGAAAAAACTAAAAGTCATATTTCAAAAGCTTATTGGCATGCCTGCGAATTCCGGTTACTTGCGAGAAGTTGTTTAACACGGTCCCCTACGACTTTTGTTCTGACAAAGGTGCTATTTATTGCCGAACTAGTTAAGTCAAGTTAAATGTTGTTGGCTTTGGGGCTGCCGAGGTCGGATCGGATACGTAAAGGTTGAGAGCCACTGGTGTGCTTTCACTCTCTCCCCCTCTCTCTTCTCCTCCTCCCTCTCTCTACCTTTCTCCCTCTCTCTCTCTCCAAAGGTCCAAACTATTATTATTGTACACTTGAATATTGAATATCAACTAGGCGTGTGTATATAATGTAATGTAATCAAAGCCTATTCGAGAGCTGTACGAATGAAATCCAATGAAGATTGAATAAATAATGTCTGCAAAGAAAAAAAACATACAACAAACTGTATATGTGCCAACTAACAAAAGTTTTTAAGTTATTAACTTACTTAGTAACTTACATACATATTTAGGTTGAACTTGGTCTATAGAAAATACGCAAACATCTATGTGTGTATTTTATATACATATATACATATATATATATATATATATATATATATATATATATATATATATATATATATATATATATATATACATATATATATATATATATATATATATATATATATATATATATATATATATATATATATATATATATATATATATATATATATGTATATACATATATATATATATAAATATATATATATATATATATATGTATATATATATATATATATATACATATAAATATATATATACGTAATGTATTTCCAATTTCTCCACAGTTTTCAGAGATAATCCTTTTAGTATATGCTACACTACGATACGCTTTCAACGATCGAATGTATCGTTTTCAAAAGACTATATACATATATCACGTACGCATCCCACGAATGCGACATTTTTTCTATATGTTTAAAACTATCTGAAAAAAATCCACGTCCCACATTCACCGCTGAGTGATTTTGTCCTTAGTCTTTCCCGTGCCGTGTTGTTGACGTGCAGTGCTGGATAATATAAACAGAGCTTAAATCGTATTTGAAAGAGAATATCATTTATGGCACGAGGCAAACACGAATCATATAAATTTGAATAAATATTGCCCGTAGGAGAAAAATATGGGGTTTTTAATCGTGCGATGTTAGCGATAAAAAAATAAATCTCGCACATTATACAAGGGACGGTCCCATAATGGTTATATCGAACGCCTCGATTTGTCCTCTTTGACCCGCTCTCTCGCCTCTCGCTCTCACATCTTGGGACAGAGAGTCCCAAAATTTTCGACGTTTAAAAACAATGCATTATTCTTATCAACAGCCTCCCTTTCCACCCACGTCGTGTCGGGTCGGCGACATGACGCCCTCAAGACACAGACGGCAGTCGATCAAAATGAATATTACATATTTTTTACCCGAGGGATGGAATGGCCCGTTACAAATTTGTACATAAAATAAATAATTCGCAGACGATTCAAAGAAACACCAGATGGTACTTGATGCTATACAGTGTACATATTCCTTGTGTTGGAATTAAAATTTCGAAATAAGCGTTCGAATTGTTTCACTGAACGAGTCGCGTGATTTCATTCGCAGTAAATGTAATTTCTTTCTGTAAATAGATTTTTCTGCAGCTAATGAAATTTTATTTTTATTTGCCACTTATATTTCAGATTTTTTTCAAATAATTATATTTCAGGTTTTTTTTTCCAATGTGATTGAATGCTTAATCTAATCAATATATACATTTTAAATCATACATCAAATCGCACCCAGGAGGCATTTCTTATCCACGATCCATAAAAAAATGTGATTATTTGAATTTAAATGAAACGATTACTGTCTAACAAATAATATATTAGCCAGCAGTACGGCTCGGTGGTTGCGTTTATGTTTAGCACTGAGAGGTTACGGGTTCGATCCCATGCTAATCGTTAATGCTTCTGGTCACACTTGGATATTTGTGACTCCAAGTCGATCGTTTCCTATCAGATTTTGCCAATTTATCTGATTTCATTGATGAAACAGTTCCTCCATCAAATTGGAAAAAACTCATCCTACCCGCTATGTCACAAATACATGAATTTGATTTACGCACAATATGTAAAAAAATATGTACAAGTCTAAATCCAGAGATTTCTCTATGGATAAATGTTAGTTTCGTGTTCTTTAGCCTCTTTAAATACACAGATGTATGCAATATAAAATGCTTCGATGTTTGTAATTAATTGTCTAGGAAGACGCATCGGGGTCTATCTGTTAGGCCTTCCTGGTATATATCTATGTAAAAAATAAAATAAAATATAAAGGTCTAAGAAGAAGTTTACATACATCAATTGCATGGACTTATCGAATTTTCATGTTTTCCAAATTATGATATGGATCGGTCTTATTTATTAAAAAAAAAAACAAAAAAGACCAAACTTCCACAAAAGCATTGTTACTGACAAATTAACCAGAAGATTCTTTGACAGGCTCACCAAAATCTATATTACTGTATCCGGTCTTTGAAACATTTCACTGATTACAATAAGAATAGTTTGCTTTGGATCGGCGACTTTGAATAGTCCTTAGTTGAATAATATATGCACGTCTAAAAGGATTTGTACGTATCACATTCAATTGCTAAATTTCACCTGCAGTATCAATTTCAACTGTATCTAACTCATGGACCATTAAAGCTAACACTTTGATCACCCGTATATGTTTTGAATGCCACCATTTGCACAAATCTGTGCTTGTGAATTGCATGCCAACTTGAATTTAACCTTCATCCACTTTCAACTTACATACATATACATATATGTACACACATACATAAGCCTGATTTTTATCTTATTCTCTACTTTAGTCGTGTATAAAGTATTTTTAAACTATATTTTGTTTGTTTGATTGTGCTTTGTGTGTAAACTATTGATTGTGTAAACTATATTGATTGTGTAAGCTATATTGATTGTGTAGACTATTGTATATTGATTGTTTATACTATATTGTGCATTTTATTTTTTTTTGATTTTTAAATGCTTTTTATTATTACTAAATTATGTTCACAATACGTCTTATATCTATTTTAATAGCTACTGATCTACTGATCATTTTCTATTTTAAAATTTCAATTTAATTTTGTTAGTAATCATAGTATTATATTATTCTTTACAGCATAATAGGAAAAGAGCTCAAAAACCTATTTACAATTGCATTTTATTTGAAACAGGTGTTTGCCATCGCTTTCTCTTTCTTTCTAGCTTTTACATATAATCGTGCCAGTGAGATGCACTAGATATGGATGCCTATCAAGATTTTATCTATCATTATTTTAGCATCGTATATATGTATGTAGGTGTAATACATTTGAAATGGTAATTCTGTAGTTCTCTTTCTCTCTTTATTTCGTGATTGCTAGTGCGAGCGTGCAAGTGATATGCACTAGGGCAGGGATGGCGAACCTTTTTGGGTCCACGTGCTAAAAATCCCCAAATATTATTTTTCGATTGTGTGGCGTGCCGAAGCAGTAAAAAAATTAACAAAATAGAAAAAAATACAAATGATTTTTTTTTCGTACTACATACATATATGAATGTACTACAGAATATTAATCTTACTGCTGTTTACGTGCAGTTGCTGGTCTGTGCTGTGCTAGTATAAATGAACGTTAGATGGCTGTATGTATTTTGCGATATCCTATTATTCTGAAACTTAATATTTATAAATAAAATGATAATCAACACGTTAAACATTTTTCTCAACCTCCCTCTTACATATCCCTATATATACATATTTATACACGATAAAAAAGATATCCTCTTTTTTATCGTGTATAAATATGTATATAGACATAAATAATTAAATTTATATCTCAACCATAAGTGATTTTACCATAACTCAGAAATAAGTGATTTATTTTTTATTTTTATCTTTTTAATAGAAAAATACATTTGTTTAACGATTTTAAAAAGTCTCCAACTTGTACGGTGATAAATAAAATCACTAAAAACTGTACTCCCCAGCACTGTATAAGCACTATCTATCTAATAATGTTATAGTACGGGCAAAATTCCCAGCCACTCTAATGTATTCGCGTGTATTCTCATTTTTTACGACACGTCTCTACAAAGGGCGACTTTTTATGACCGACCATTGCGTGAAGAAACTAAAAATGAAAAAAATAGCACAAAATAATAACTATCAAGATTACGATCGGTCTCGTTCCCGCCTTTATATGTAAAGTGTGCGTGAAAAACTCACTCGCCAACCTGGTTTCTCGTCCCCTTTGGTATATTGTACTTATGTGGGTACATGTGTACGTATAATATATGAAATGGTGTTATTTTCACCATATCGCACCCAGTAAATGGATCAAACGTAAGTATGGGATGTTGGCGAAAAGATGGGTGTGATCGAGGGAGGGTGTTTTTAGATTTAGCCCCTCTTTTCCCTTCGAATATTTTTCCCAGCGATTTCAAACGCACTTTCGCAAACTTCTTCTGTATCAGCGTCACTTTTGACTTCGTAATCCAATATTTAAATTTATTCGTAGGAGGAGGGTGTAAGGAGCAAAAAACGTCTTTTCAAATATCAGCAGACCCATTTCGAATTTCAAATTTTGACTATTTATAAGAATTTAAACCAAATAGCTTTAAATACATCACCCATAATGAATCTTATAATCCGAAAATTGTGACGAAAATTCACTATGAAAAACGATTAAGCGTTGTGATATGTGTTTTGGTATAAATATATAAGCTTTTAATTTTTTTATAATTTAACAGTGTCGTATTAAAAATAAGTGATAGTGAAAAGTTTATTCGACAAATTGAATACAATCTTTGGTGTTTCGCAATTGTTAATTCGCATTAATAATCTCAATATTTTAGCAAGAAGGGTTGCAGAATGCAGTTTGGATGTCATGGGTGGAATATTTGCAAGACTGGACGATGACGATAACGATGTAACGATGGACAGTCGACCTTCCTGATTAAATTGAGTGAAGTAGCAGCAATATTGAGGCGTACTGCAACCAACCTCTTAGGCTTTGCTAGACAAATTGGGAAGAGTACCATCTATAGGTACATATGACGGAGCCGCTATAGACACTTCCGCAGTGAAAGAGTTGTGTGGCAGGGGTAGTCGCACAATGTTTTCAACTCATGTTTTGTGTATAAATATTACATGTGATGTGATTTATTTTTGAAGTTTTTGTAACTAATGTACAAAAGTTTGATCATAGTACATAGGTGTCACCTTGGGCAACCTGTATTGTATGGGTCCCAAATCCGACTTATTTTTTTTATTTTCAATCTACAGCACATTTAGTTATATTTGATGTTACAGATAATGATTATCTGTTACATAACATAATAATATCTTGAACATTTTAAAACCACAAATAAATAATTTAAAGCTACTATTCGATATTCGAATATTTGGGATACCTAATTTTATTTTATTTTTTATTTTTATTTTATTTTATTAATTGAAAAATCAACAGACAGGATGTACAGAGATAGGTATAAAAAAAACAAAAAGTAAATAAATAATATATGTAACATCTGAGTCCAATCATAGATTTTTACAAAAATGAAAAAGATAAATATAAGGAAAACAAATTAAAAAGTAAAGAATAAAGGCATGACAAAATATGTAGTACATTGCATAATTAAACTATAGTATTAAAATATTTGGAAAAGGTTATAAGATAGAATATAAGAAGAAATTGAAATTTACAAATATAGAAAACAAATGAAAAAGTTAAATATAAAATAAACAAATGAAAAGGAAAAGAATGAAAGCTATAATATGATTAAATAGCACATTACATAACTAAACTAAAGTATAAAAATAATGGAAATATTGGAAAAATAGAATAGGAAAAAAATGAATCAATCGGTCAAGATTCTCTTGATGTTAGACCTGAATTGATGTAGGGAAATACCAAACAGATCAACCTCATTCAGCTCTCCGTTAAACATACGATAAACGCGCTGCAGATAAAAATATTTTTGGGAATTAGTATTGAAAGGATCAAGTGAAAAGAGTGCAACGCGTCTAGAGTATCGAACTGGGATTCTGAAATTAACCTTATTCAGTAAATCAGAACAATCAAGGAAACCATTTATGAGCTTAAAGAAGGATATAGCATCAGTATGTCGTCGCCTGACAGAAAGATTGTTAAAAGAAAGGATTTTTAAAATGTCGGAAACAGTAGAATGGGTATAGGTAGGAAAAAGGTAGCGTAAGGATTTAATAAATTAAAGTTGAACTTTCTCAATACAATTAATATGGGATAAATAAAAAGTTGACCAGATAATTAAGGCAAATTCAAGGTGAGACCTTACAAAGGAAAAATAAAGTAATTTTAGTACATAAGGATCATTAAAGGGTTTTGTTGAGCGGAGTAGGAATCCAAGAGATTTAAATGCTTTGTTGGTAATAAAAGAAATATGTTCAGAGAAATCTAGTTTATTATTGAGTATTACACCAAGATCCTTAATAGAAGATGACGTGTTAAGGATTGAATGATTTAATTGATATTGATTAGTAATAATTGACTTATTTCTAGTGAAATTTAAAATAGAGCATTTTTAATGTTCATTTACATTTTTAATAATGTATTGGCACCTATGGTCGAGGTAAATAGATAAATGGTAAATAAATATACAGAAACTTTTTGGTATCAATGTTTTTTAAAAAAAATAATTAGTGATTGACAGGACAAGAAAGTCCGCTTATTTGATGAAAGGCTGTTTTCTATCCTCAAATGTGTACATACATACATACACTAGACAATTTTATCGTTTAAATTTAAGTTATGGTATCATTAATTATATCATCATGAATCCTAACGAAATTGATTCCAAATATTTTATAGTATAAATAAATTTTAACCAAACAGACTCCCTACCATGTGAATTTAAAAACTTTAAAAAAGTTCAAAACCAAATTCTGACTAATTTGAATAATTTGGAATCTTAAGCAATGATTACACCGAATGCAAGCATTATTGTCTTTTCATGCACGTTTTGTGTAGACTGAATATCAAATTTAAAATTCTTTTTTTTTTTTTGAAAGACGATTTCTAAAGAATATTTTGGTTACTGAATTTTGTGGGGTATTTGTTTGCAATAAAACGATATTTTCGGTAAATAAAAAAAGAGCTTCGCTAAAACAACTTCAAAAGGCTCGAGTATGGTACAAATGATATTGAAAAATTTTCACAGAAATTATGTATTTATATGTATGTACTTGAACAATATTTTTATCCCACTCTTAAAGGTTTATTGTATTTTTTACACCACTTTGAAATGTACCTTGAAAATTATTTTCTTAAATATTTTTTTTAAATACATAGATACCTACCTAAAAAAAAACTATTGATTTTAAACATTAAAATATATAATATTCCTATATGTATATCATTTTGCTTCATAATGCGTATATTAATATTCTATTTATAGTACGTACAAAATGTAGCAAAAGTCCATTTACAATTATTTAAAAAATATATAATTAATTTTGCTTTTGTATAATTTCCAATTTATTTTTTTATAATACAGACAAGTTTTAGTTATGTGTATTAAATTATAGCACCAATTGCAATGCCAGAATAAAGCTTGCAATTTCCGTTCTCGTGATGGTTGGAGCTCTACTACCGTCTCTTCAACGCCGTGTCGTCATAAACCAACGAACACATTTCCTTGACTACACAATGGCGCTTCAAACTTTCGCGTCAGAAACGCGGTCCCCGGTTCGATTAGCGGTCCGAGACATTGATTTTATTTTTCGAATATCGTTAAAATAAAATTAATTTTAATTAAAATATATATATATATATATATATATATATATATATATATATATATATATATATATATATATATATATATATATATATACATGTATATATATATATATATATATATATATATATATATATATATATATATATATATATATATATATATATATATAATTGTTTAATTTAATATGAAAATAAAAAAAATGGTTCAAAACCTCACTAAATAAAATTATTATAATTACGTATTTTTATATGGCGAGAAGGAATATTTCAATTAATGTTTAAAAAAAAAGGTGAAATGAAGAATCGGATTTGGCGTGATCTTCGTGACAATTAGCTCAGTTTAGACCTATATGAGGCTATTTTGAGATGACTGGTTCAAGTCGCGGCAAAGTCGAATCGTCGAAAAACTGGGGTTGAATGCCCCGGGGCGTCGGAGGTGCCGGTTGCGCTGGGGGCGAAGGTCCCGGGGTGCCGGAGTCATCGGGGGCGCTGGGAGCGAAGGCGTCGGGTTGTCGACGATGGACAAAACGTAATTCGTAATTCGTAATTTTTCATTCGTAATTTCTAATTCGTGCATCAATTTCTTTCTGAAACCAGTCATATCAATTTCTTTAACTTTATTTTTATTCGTGTTTTAATTCCTTTTCGAAACCACCCGTTGATATCAACGGACACAACACTAGTACATATATATTGTCGCATTCACTCAATATATATATCGAAGAAAGGAACGGCAACAAAATTAAGGTTTCGGGTATCCAGCCCTCTTAAGCCACACTGCTGGTTATATGTATGTAATATGTCGAAAATACTTATTGTACATATGAATATGCACCTGCCTGGTACAAAAAATATTTGGCCCACTCTATGCGAATGACACGCAACTCAACTAGTATTCCATCTTCGCAAAATTTTGACATTCCATTACAAGACAAAAAAAAACGGTTGCAGATCACTGCCTTATTGCGTCCGCCTACAGACATAACATATTGGAAATTCTCTCGCTAACCCTGCGACCAAACATGAACGCTCTACATTCTCCCTATCCGCGAATGTAAAATGTATCCGCGCAAGGAGTATCACACGGAGCCTTTCCACCCACCCCCACCCACCCACCCAACCACCGACCACCTGAAGGGTGGAAATGGAAAATTGGAGTGAGTGGATGGGGGAGACAACGTGACTCAAATCACAATTAGTCGCCCTAGGGGCGAAGTCGACTGGGAGTTCCGGTCGCCCGCTATCGGCTAAGAGGTGAATATTAATATAAAATTTAGATCGACGTTATTGCGTTAAATTACTGCGGCTGTACGTGAATCCTCACCGGTTAATTTATTCGCACTATTGATAGTGATGGGACTTCGGGGCACGCACAGACTATATGTAGTTACGAATAATTCCAACAGGGCCATCTACATATATTTATTATATATCGGTATAAAACAGGGTTTCTTAACCTTAAGGGTAATAGCTTGGTTTGCGACCCAAGAAATGGTATATATGGTAAATGGGAATCGGAATTGAAACAAAGATCGGGAATCGGAATTGTAGCAAGAATTGAGAATTGAAACTGAAACAGTATTCCGGATCCGGAACTGAAAAAGGAACTGGGATAATTTTGGGCTGCCTTTGAAGCATATTTTTTAATTATTCGGCGAGTTATTACGATTGTTTACTTCAGAAAGCATATGTTTAAAGCGAACTTTAAAGCCACGTTGATTCAAAATTTTATTCAAATGACTTTTGTACATTTGTAATTATGTCTACGCATTATTTTTTTGTCCAAATTATTTTGCGACCTATTATAATGCTTTGCGATTCAATTTCGGGTCGCTATCCATAGTTTACAAACCCCTGGTTTCACCACAGCTTCCGAACCGGTACGATGTGGTGTCTCTTGCTTTCGAACAATTTCACTGAATCGGAAATCGTCGGTATTGATCACTACACAGATGGCAGATTGGAGTTTTTCGATGCGTCAAAATAAAATGAATATTTTTTTTGCTTGCTTATCGTGCTTATTTTTTGCCAGACTCCTAAATATTAAAATTCTCAAAATGAAAATTTTTCCGAGAAAAATAATTTGTAATATGGCGTCATAAGATCTGATTGTAAAAGGCAACTTTTTATAGATTAACTTGAAAATATATTAAAATTCAGTTTGAAAAGTGTGGAAAATTAGATTTCATTATAAATCTCATGGTCGATATACAGATTGAGTTGACTTGAAAGTAAACTGGCTTATTAATTGCCTGAACAAATTTAATAACCCAAAGCAGTGAATTATTTATTAGAGTAGTGGTGAAATTTAAGCCATCTCTGGCTTCTCGGTCACAAAGCTTTCACTGCTTGTAAGTACAATCCAAAGAGCTTATTTACGATAGCTAAACAACTATTTCCATATTTCTATACTTTCCTAGTTAAAACTTTGTAATTGTAAATAGTATCAAATATAATATTCTTAGCTTTGTTGTTAACGGACGACTGGAAATGAATAAATACTACACTTTTCTTAATAGAACTAATATATTTTATTCACAGAAACGTTAGTAACAAGTTTCTTATTTTTATTTTATATGATCAAAAAATTATAATAAAGCCGTTAAAATATATGTATATCCGATTCGAGGACATATGTACATACATTCATATACATATATTTATGTACGTGTTTATAAACACTGACTAAAGAATATACAATATGTATTAAAACGCAGTGACCAGGATTTATATTTTATTTTATTTCTCCTAATATACTGAATGGCAAGATCTTATTTTCATGTATTCCTCGTCAAAACTTCTACGATTCTCTGCTTCAGCCATTATTTTTATAATTACTTGCACTTATTTTATATTATTCGACGATTAATACACGATAAAATGGTTTTAATAGCTAATTACAATAATCAACTCCGGAGATTTATTTTTGCATTATTGGATCATTATTTTTACTTAAAATTGGTATTTAGTGGAAAAAAATATTATGTTCGTGAAAACACGATAGTTAATCCGATGTAGCGTGAGACTTACGAGAACCGAGTATACTATCGCATTCATGCAATGTGTTTGTAACACTGTAAAGACGTAAAATATATATATATTTTTTTAATTATTTCTAATTTAACTATATAATATTAATACAATATAAATCAATGGGTCTTTTATAATATTACTGTAAGTTTTTCTGTCCATAAAATGATGTTAAAAATTACTTTTACCGTCTAAAAAATATAAATTTCTATTAATATAAAATATATACGTATTCCATAAATAAAATAATTATATAAACAATTTACTTTTTTATATTAAAATTTTATAAATGTAAATATTTCAAAATACGAAACAAGAACTCAAAACTAACAAAAAATAAAAGTTAAATTATATGCACGAACAATGTTGTTTTTTTTGACGAAACTGAAACGAAATGTGATTGGCCATCGCGAGTCAAGTGGGGGGTGAATTTGAGAGCATGCACATTTTAAATAAGTCTTATGCTAGATCGGTTCGACTATAAATTGTTATATAACTAAAAATCTAACCCTGCTCGTGAAAACACTAAATTGTGTTTGTATATATTTTCTTTCGTATATTCGTGATCGTCAAACGTAACAATGATCTTTTTTTTCAATCCCCTCACCCCCCACAATGAAACAATATCAATATGATCAAGTCAAATGTGAGTCGCTAAAGCTAACCTAGTTTCTAAGCTTGGTTTATGAAAATTTCACCACGTGACCTTTCCACCGTGTGACCTTTTCAAAGTGCGACCTGCAATTACATTGTAGTCGAATAAACAGGGAGCAACGGTTCCAGGCTTCAAAATCTAAAGCCGGCCAAACTCATCATTACAAATTTAAATTTTCAATGCAAATTTTAGTTGCCGAATGTTTAAGTGAAATCATACGTAAATGCCAATATCTTTTAAACTACAAAATACATAACAATAAAGCTTAAAAAATTAGAAATTATTATATTTAATTTGAAAGCAAATTACCAAAAAAATGAATACAGGATTCTAGAATTGTTTAGTAGCCCCCAAATCAGTTGAAATATATTTCAGTATACTTTAACCCATCAAAAGTCGCTTAAAATCAATGGCTCAGGTCTTTATTTATTTATCTTTCAATTCTCAAATGTGTTCCCATCGGTATCTCGACAATTACGGCAGCCCTACCATTGGTATGGCTTTGGAGAAACCCTGGTAAAAAAATAAATGAAATAAAACATTGAAAATTCTTCGATGTAATAAATAGAGGGTTCGTAATTTCGGATAAAATATTTACAATGTATGTAAAGCTCATAAATATGACTTAAAATTAATTTCAATTGTTTTGCTGATTTTCATCAAGTACATTGTGAAGAACGGAATGAAATTAAAATTTTAAAAGTATCTTATTTGTAAAAACAATTTAAATAAATAAAAAAAGTTAATTTGTAAAGAAAATCTATATTTTCTAAGAAAAGTTATAATACATGTACATATGTACATATATAAAATACTAGTGGTTTTACACGGCTTCGCTCGGTATTTATAAAATAAACCACCTAAACATGATTAATCTAATAGTAAACATTTTATTAAATTTATTTGAATAGTTTTATTTTATATAATATAAATTTATTTTAATACTCATTTGTTTTTTTGTATTAAATTGACTGTCACGAACAAACAAACAGATATACTAAATCTCTTTCGAAATTATATGTATACCAGAATCTGGCGCCCCCCCCCCCCCAGTGCCTTCGCCCCCGGGGACTTGGAATCCCTTGAATCGAAAAAAATCGAATCAGTGCCTATGAATCGAAAAAAAAAGTGGCTTTAGGCGTCATATTGTTACGATTGTCCACAAACAATCCTAAATAATTTTAGCATCAGTCGTATTTGATGCTTGGTGCTCGACGTACATATGTATATCCGATAAAAGCTTCTCTGTCTGTTTATATATATTACTCGCAAGATGGGCAAGCATCGGTAAAAATTGCACAATGCATTCAAAAACACACAGTAAAGTTACACAAGTAAATTGATCCGATTGTATTCCGTGCGTTGTAGCGTATCTACATATAGAGACGTACCGCGTAATATTGACAACAATTATTTATTCTTAAGGGTACTTCTATTATTATTACATTTGTCTGCATACAAAATCACTTTCCAAATTATATATTAGATAACGAAATGTTTGAAGAACGATGGCTACTCACCTAGTGATTGATTTCCATTGTTTAAGCTTTAATTTTGTATACAAATATAGATTAATCACAGTGTGTATAATCATATAGTGACAAACTCTGATAGGAAACGATCGACCTGGAGTCATAAATATTCAAGTCTTACTAGCAGCATTACAGAAAATACTCAGAATAAATTCTTTTCAATCGAGGTCGATCGGGATCGAACCCGGCGTCCTCTCGGTGCTAAGCAAAAGCCCAACCACCTAGCCATACTGCTGGATATGTACTTCATCTATTGATACATATATACCTAATCGTATGTAGAAAATGTAAAAAATTAAAATTATATGATTTTTAAGTCTCTGGTTGGCTTTTGGGGTACTTTCCATATGTATACCTATGTTGGGTGTTTGTATTCAAGGCTTGCCTCAATTACAAACTGCTAGTCAATGTTCTACAGCGTCACGTGTAGCTACTAGCGCCGTTTATCTTCGTGAACAACTGGACTGCTCAATATACTTGGGAAAAGATCAATGCTATCTTATCAAATTTTATCAAATCAAAAATCCGCAACACAGAGCTGCGGCCACACCGGCGGTTAATCCTCGGAACGGACCGGCAATTATGGTCCTCGCAACGGTCGACTAATTAAACAGCGTTTCCAACCGAGACCCGTGCCCTCCCCCATCCCAACCCACTTCCGGTCGAATCCGGTACGAACCGCTTTCACTTTGCGTTACTTTACTTGCTTATATCAAATTAAAAGGACGCGGTAACTACCTACGCGCAGCTGCGCGAATTTCTTCCATCCGTCGGTCCGCCCGTGGCCGACCTTTTGAACTTTCGCATTCTACATATTTAAACAGGGTCACAGGGTACCGACGTTCATGGTCGATACTCGAAATAAGCAGATCATTCGGTCGGAGACTGCGATCAAACGTTGAGACAAATAATTTCAGTTCAATGAAAGCGATTTACCCGTACACTGTGGATGAATAAAAGCTCAAAATCAGTGGTAGGAAATCTTCTTCGAAGAAATTACCAAATCGGGAAATAATTGTGAAAATGGCAAATATACATTATTTCGAAAATATTTAATAAATAAATGAATTTGTTTTATTCAATTTAAGTTTACATTTTTGAATATCTTACATATTTTTACATACCTCCTTTACGTTTCACATGGCTTTCGTGTCAGTGGTCATTTTTATATCTTATCCGATCGTTTTCATACTTTGCCATATTGCTCATTTTGGTCATCAATATACGGAAATGTATCGTCTGCCATTACGTTGAATATAAAATATCGTATACAATGCGTAACAAATATCCAGAATCTCGGATACGGTGACGTTCATGACGGTACGTAAGGCTACCATAATCTATCTTCAACCTTTTCGCCTTTATATGCTATTTCAGATTTTAATTGTTTAAACGCCTATAATTCACTCTATATTTTATAAAATTTGCTCTATAGGTTCTCGTTATCTCTAATATTTAAATATTTATAGTTTTAACTCTATTAAATTTCAAATTTGGCGTCTAGCTTCATGTAATGTAATACACGATATATATTGATTTTTGGTCAAATATGTCAAATCTGACATTTCACTGTATATCTCCTCAGTCGGTTTTATCTGCGAGATAAGTATTCAATAAGAAGTTATGTTGTATCTAATTGTTAATATGATTTACAATAAGCTTACATACATTTAGTTTTTTACAATAAGCTTATTACAAGTTTTGTTATTTTATTATTATTTTCATTTACTCCGTATTAAATTTGTAACGGGTGACCATAAAAAAGTCGACAGTGAAAACGTCGAAAATGTTCGTTTACCATGCATATAGATACATATGAAAAACGGTTAGTATACATATATGTATATCAGTGACGTGCGGTAAAAGTCTCTCTCCCCCTGTCGTACATCCTCACTTAATTTACGCGAGCAGGATACAACAGGAACAAGAGGAACAGGCTTTTCCTCCCATATCCTGCGCACATTAAACAAGGCTGTATGACAAAAAGAGAGATAATTTCACCGCATGCCACTGATAAATATATGTATTATACATACATAGTACTGTTTACCATGCAACCTTTTTACTTTATCTATGTACGTAGTAACAATAGATGAAGTTTTGTGATCATGCGAAAATTCGAACTCGAGATTTTGACTGATTCGAACTCAGAATCGATTACTGATCACGTTTTCATGATCTAGAAAAAATGTGTGTGTGTGTGTCTGTGTGTTTTGGGGATTTTTTGAACACCGTTAGTCCTATCGAACCAAAACTTGGTATCGGGTACTAAAATTCTTATAGACATGACGAAAATTTTTTTCAAACTTTTAAGTTGACCGGAAATGGTTCCTCCCCTTATAGGTGTCCTCTTTTTTTTTTAATTCAATTATCTCCCAAACTGCTGACTGAATCGGATTAATTTTTTTTTACATGTAATAGAAATAATAATATCTATAACCTTGTATTTTTTAAATATTTTTATCTGAACCGGAAGTAGTAGTTTTACTCTAGAGAATCGAGGTTTTTTATGTTTTTCTCAAAAACCTTTTAGTTTATTGAATTGAAATTTTACATCTAGAAGTTTAAGCGTAATAGCAAGCTATGGATAAAATTTGGTAAGCATACCTCAACCGGAAGTGGCAGTTTACTCTTGTTCGATTTATCTTATTTTTTTCGACCCCTTAAACATGTGTGATCTTCACGAAAAAATTCAAGTATAATTTTTGTATTAATGTGATGAAAATAAAAAAAATCACTAAATTTAATAAACCGGAAGTGGGATTTTCTCCTCTTAGAAAGGTCAAAAATGTTGTCGCCTGGATCCTGTCCACACCCCTGAACGTATTAAGCTGAAATATTATATTTGTATTCCTTATGTACTAACTTAGATTTGGTAACGTTTTGGTCAGAATTCGTAAACCGGAAGTAGTATTTTTTTTTTAAAACAATATTTCATTATTTTATTTTGACCTTTTTAATTATTTTTATCCTCTTGATATTTAATGTGTATAATAATTATACTGATTTTAAATAATAAAAAAAATTTGAACAAAATCCGACAACCGGAAGTAGAACTTTTGTCTTGTGCAAGTTTCCATATATTTGCGCTCAATTTGTATCGCTATCATAGTTATTAGTTCAATATCGAATTTTGTTTTGTAACCTTCTTATATTCCTCAAATACATAGATAAAGTCATGGGTTGGTCACACCCGAATTTTTTTTTTGATCTTTCGACTTAAGATCTTTCGATTTTCGACCTTTGCCTTCCGATATTTGTTTTTTCGACCTTTTCACTTTCGGTGCCGTGAGGTCGACCCATTTGTAACATGTTATCTCAGCTTAAATTTAATTTAGATTCTCTGTTAATCAGCAACTTCGATATTTTAATTTCCACGATAAATTCTAAGCTATGTAATTAAGTATCGATTCCTAATCACTTTTTAATAGTTTTTATTGTGTTTATTACTATCCAAGTATGAAAGATCGTATTCAATTGTTATATGAAATTATTTTTACATTGCTAAACATGTATTCTACCGTATATAATTTGTAAATAGGTTTAAGTTTTTTTTTGCTGTACACTAATATTATATTAAAATAAGATAATAATATAATTACTAACAAACAAATTATAAAATGATCAGTAACTATTGTAACACTTATAAGATGTTTTGCGAACATCGTAAATAAACAACAAAAATCATTTCAAAATCATGTATTGATTCTACCATGTTGGTCAACCATTATTTTCCCCGAGAAATATTATGTTTTATGTTTAGTTAAGTATTTATGCCTTAGCGTTTTTACCACTCCAAGTCGGTGAACTTTGGTTAGGTAACTCAATTTGGAGAGTTTGTAAATTCTTCGCACTCTTGAGCAATGTTCTTGGCACTAATTCATTTCATGTTGCTTGGTTGGAATTGTTTTAGTATTGGTATAGTGTATTAAATTTTAATGGCATAAATTGATAGCTTTTTGAAGACGCGTACAAAACACTTATTATTTACTCAACAACTTTTATCCAAGATACGTTTTGTCGCATACTTTTTGTTTTCAAGTGGTCAAAGTTGTTTAACTTGTACACATACTGTACGTAAGCTGTTAAAATTGCTCTTTTTTTTAAATGAACGGATTTCTACTGTTTGAGTAAAGTCAGTCGCACTAGTGAGTGGCAAAGCATTTTTCATTAATCTAACAAAGGATTTTTTCATTAGGAAATGATGATAGGAAATCGACTGAAACCCTATCAAAGTATGCCATAGGTATTCGAGAAAATTAAATGGAATTGGAGACTTTTTTATTTTTTTAAGGCAATCGACAGGAGTCGGGGTAATGAAGGGAATTCCTGAAATAAAAGACATAACTTACATTTGTAGTGAAAACGAGCATGGTCAATGGGTATTTAATAAAATGTTGATCTATTTTCTGTATATGTAGGTACCACTTAATTACACTGAGCAACAAAAAAATTACCAGAGCGGAGACTAACTAATCATTATTAAGTTTGACCCACTGAATTCGAATATGATAATGATTTTAGTTGGTTATATATCATTTACGAGATATGAGCGTTTAAAAGAATGCACGATTTTTACAGTTTTTACGGTACTTGATAGAAAACCAATCCTTATAAATGTGGTTAAATAAAAAACTGTCCAAATAAACACAACATAGCACGGAGAAAAAATCCGTAAAAAAAAATTATTTTTGACTTTTAAAATTCGCTAGACAATTAATTATAAGTATTTTAAAGCAATAAAATATCACAATCGATAGAAAAAACATGTGACTATTGATTTCAATACTCACTTTGAGCACAACAATACTAGATTTTGATTTAAACACCACAAAAGCCAAAAAACTGTAATAATCGCACATTTTTTTAAACGCTCTTATTTCGTAAACAATCACTAACTTAGTAAAGGTTGTTTAGTGTCCGCTCTGATAACTCAAAAACGTGATTTTGTTGCTCAGTATTATTTTTCATCGGATTAATTGTTTGATTTTAATACGTAAATTTAATTTGTGCATAAATCTTGTTATTTACATAGGCTCTTATAGAATAAACTGATAAATTGGATTCTATGAATGAAATTTTAAATATTTTAAGTTCAATTAACACAAATACTTGGTTTTAATCGTATTAATGTATAAACTGTTATTCAAATTGAGAATTTCATTAACACTAAATTCTATAATATTAAACGAGCAATTATTATTTTTTGTATGTAAATGTATACACTTCTCAAATTTATCTTGTAAACGGGCTCAAGGATAAACTAATAAAATATTTGAAATTTAATAAGTTAGCTAAAATAAATATGTATAACTCTCTTTTTATATTTTATACGTAAATTTATTCAAGTAATACTACTTCCTAAATTGCTTTTCTGTCAGTATTGTATAGTACATACATAGTACTATACATTATGTACATATGTATGTACATATATGATATATAAACAAAAACATTTATTTAAAACTTTCGGATATTGAATCTCAAAAAAGCCTCCAACTACGAGTATTATTTAAATAGCTAAATTTCTTTATTGAGTTTATTTATAGTTTTTTTACATACATATTCTATTCAAACTTTGATATCACATTAATATATGAACCGTTATATTTGAAAGTGGCATAAGTCCACTTTTCTTCATTTCGATAAATATTTCGCACAATATTAAATATAATGTTTTGCGTTTAACAATATTTAAAAATACTGGTGGCCTGTAATACGATTATCCTACTTTTTCGAGATTCTAGACATATTGAATTAAAAGAAGTGATAACAATTTGTGAATTAAGTCAAATAGAAATATTGTTTTTGGAACTGAAAATTGGACTTTCACCACTTTCAAATATAACGGCTCATATAAGTATGTATAACCAAAATGTTCCGACCAATAGGAATTGCTTAATTTTAAATTCACATAAGAGGAATCGACATTAAAAGCTTGCCTCCTTCAAACATGTCTGAAATCCTACCTGCTTTTAAACGAGGAAATATGTTATGTACTTTATTTTATTTTTAGTAGTCATAGTGACTATATATGGGCATTCATCACGATGGTTAATATACATATTTATGTATGTATTTATTGTATACATATTTGTTGACTTTCTGGCTCGGAACTTATCGAATCTTGCCTTATTAAACTCGCCTGAAAAATCCAACTCAATTTTAATAATTGCATCTGTGCACATCGAAAGGTTACCCGTCATCTGATGTGCAATCTATCATTCGAGAAAACGAAAATTGCATTTAAAGCAGCCGTCCGTTAATCTGTCGTTCAATTTGTCTGGCGGGTTTAGAGCGGATGCACCGCATCCACCTAACATACAGAGATGAGCGGAAATAAGAAGACGCGGCAGCAAGCAAATAAAATTGACGATAAAAATACACGATGGCGTAGGGCGGCCGCTCTCATAAATTAATTTCCTGAGGCACGTTTTCCTGAGGCGCGTTCTGAGGAAATCTAGTTAAAATAAATTCAGTCGAACAGAAATAGTGTGTTCGGAACTAAAAATCGGATTTTTTAAAATATAACGACTCATATGTATGTACATATTTTTATGAATTTGTAAAATTGTATGTAGATGAAATAATAGATTCAGCAATCGAGGAAGAGATCATAAACAAAAGTTGACACTCACTTCGGTAAACATCCACCCAGATATACGATTAAGGTTAGCATTCTTTTAGTATATCTTCCGGTTGGGTTTTACAATCTGATGGAAAGCGACATAAACGGTGTTGATGGTGACCGGAGCGGTTCTCATTACTTCTTTTACGATCCAAGTGCGGTGAAACCACTTCAGAACTTGCTCACTCCATCGTATTTTATGAATCAACACTACGTGAGGAAGACAGTGAGACCCCGGTGGACGATTTTCCGATTATTATATGTACTTTTATATTTTTCTTCCGATTCGACTGTCGCGAGGAAAAGTTATCCGCTTGCAGAAAAAGACCTGGACGTAAAAATGTGCTTGCTACAGAAATCACATATACGTACAAATGTACATTGTAGATACATCTACCATAACATACTGGCTTGTTAGATATTTATATGTATGTACTTACATACACATACATATAATACATACATATGTACATATGTGCAAGTGAAATTTCTTCACTAATCCACTCTCTTCCAAAAATTAAATTGCAAACCTCCATATTTGAAGTTTAAACCATTTGTTTTCATGCTATTTTAGTATGATTATAGATCTTCTAATCACAATTTTTAAATTAGATGTTCTTAATGTTTCATTTTCAATCGAAGGGTTTCCATAGATCGAAATGAAAGACGCACTGAGCAGTGGTACAGGTAGTTAATCTTGATCCGCCAATCAGTCAGTTCCGAATGGATCGCCGAATATGTATACAGAGTGTGTAAGAGATCATTGGTTGATGATTCGCGAAACCTTATTGGATGTTGTATACTGTTTGCTGATTCGCCGAAACCTTTTTGGCGTGAATGTGCGAACTGGCGATTAGTGCTGGTAAACCAGTGGTCGACAAATACCGATTACCTTATCTGTACAGATTGGCGTAGGTTACACTTCTATGTTTACAATACATCTTACATCTATTTCAAGCGTTCCTGATTTAATAATCATTTTACGCATTGTTTTTCTCGTTGATATTTACAATATTATATTCTTTTAATGCTAGTGCTTTATACTTATAATATATATAAAACCTATATTAAATAATTATACAACCTTATATAAAACCTATATTTTTTTTAACTTAAGACTCCATTAAGTCGACGAACTAAAGCAAATTATGTTTATGGTATATACATCTTGTAATTACTGAAATTCTTCTAATACTGAAAGTTATAAGCACGATTATTAATGATTACTTCATAAAATCTTCTGGTAATTTGTTAGTTATATCTACGACAAGTGGATGTTATTTTGAGACTGTATTATTTTCAGGTTAAAATAAATGGTTTTTCGTGATTGTTTTTGGTTTACTTGGAACGACAGTCTCCAATTACTCAACATTATTAACTACTCGAGTATCGAATAGTAAAATTTTAAGATACTCGGGTACTCGAATATACTCGAGAATTTACCAAATATACCAAAATAGTATTAATCGTGATATTTTAAATGATTTATCAGCCCAGTTATTGTATTTCGTTTACATCCAATGCTTTTACCACATTTATTACACACGGCGAGGGGTGAATTGTGCCCTCTTTCTTAAAAAATATGCACAAACTTCTGATCGCTTTGACATGGCTAAAATATTATACATTAATTAGTTTTCTATTATTTTTATGTAAGGAAATATTTTATCAAATCACTAATTACCGGTGGTATAAAATTTGATAATTGTATATCAAAATTATTCAAACTCACTAAAAATATATACTTATTCAGAAATAACTTTGACGTGTCATAAAAGTTTGATATTTTTGATAAATTTAAATAATTAAAAATTTCATTCAACCAAATGTCCGTCGGCCTAGTGTCAACTCTCCGTTCGACCAATTGTCCGTCAGCCTAGTGCCCGTTCGACCAAGTGCCATCGTCCAAGTGTCCGTCGACCAAATATCCATCTATCAGAATAAATTTTATTTTATTTACTGCTATATCGAAGATACGCCACGTATCTTCGATATTGCATCAAGTCAACAAAATGTCTATACCCTTCAGGTATAAAATACAGATTACCTAAACACAATCTGCTTTATGTCGTCAATTTTAGAGTCTTCAGTTAATATTATGTATATAGATGTATTATGAGCATTTATAAGAATTGTAAATAGGTTTTTGAGATCTATAATGCTGTACATTAACATTTGAATAATATAATACTATGATTACTTACAAAAATAAAATAAAATTATAAAATAGAAAATGATCAGTAGCTATTAAAATAGATATAGGATGCATTATGTTGAACGTCATGTTGTCATTTTGAATTTAATAGCTTAAATACATAAGTTCACAGCATGCTATTCCACAATTCCCTATTTGGAATGACTATCAAATATTCCGCATTGTGTACGCATCACAACACCTCCAATATGATCCAATCAACGGTCTCGTCCGAGATTAACGTAATAACCACTTCCTTCAATCATATCGAGATATTTCAGTGGAGCGTAGAACCGTCACCGTCTTGTGTGCACCTACTATACTTTATATGTAAGACTATAAGGTTTCCCAGGTAATTAAATTTGAACGCAGTAATCCTCCGATCCAATTACCGTAGAAATGGCGGGGAGGCTGTGGGGAGAAAGGGGAAAGGAGAGCGCCATTGACAAATGATATCGGCCGGTCTAATTTGCATACTTAAATATTTTACGATCACTCGGGGACCGATTATTTTTTCAGGGGCGTGCTCGGCCGCTATCGGCCCAATTAAAAATGTATCGCGAGCTTTTGTTTGTGCCGCGATTGTTTTTGTTGTTGAGCTTTTATAGGTGGCGCGTGATGCGCTCGTTTGACCAATAAGTTACCAGAATCACCTTCTGCGATCACATTCGACGAATAACACCCCTCGTATACCCGCCGAGATAAGAATGAGAATACCTTGGCTGAGCGTGGCTTCGGGCGACTTCGCGGAAAGTACGGGGAATTGAAGGCGAATTCCCAATTCAAGCAGTTATCTTGATATTAAAAAAATTATGCTTTAAAATACACTAACTTGCTGTATATATGTATGTACATACATATATATATATATATATATATATATATATATATATATATATATATATATATATATATATATATATATATATATATATATATATATATAGATGATAAACCAGAAGAAGTAGTAAATAATTATTTATATTTAGGTCAAATAATTGACATGTCCGGTAGTAAAGATGTAAAGATAAAGAGACGTATGAAATTAGGATGGAGTGCATTTGGACGAATGAATGCTGAAAAAGATCTTCGATCATTGCGTTTTGCCAGTGATGACGTATGGATGTGAAACTTGGACACTGAACGTCAAGATGCTACACAAAATCCAATGCACTCAAAGAAGTATGGAACACTATATTCTTGGCATAACGAGGAAAGACAGCAAGCGGAACACCTGGGTGAGAAGTTTGACAAGGGTAGTGGACATAGTGGATACAGTGAAGAGATTGAAATGGCAATGGGCGGGCCACGTGGCTAGAATAATGGACGAAAGTTGGACAAAAGAAGTGCTTGAATGGTACCCGAGAGAATGCAAAAGGGTAAAAGGAAGACCGCAGGGAAGATGGGTGGACGAAATTAGGAAAATGTGCGGGGTGAGATGGATGAGAATTGCGCAAAACAGAGACGAGTGGAAGCGTGTTGGAGAGACCTTCATCCAGCAGTGGATGGCGAATGGCTGTAAATGATGATGATGATGATGATGTAACATATGTATATTTTATAATATTTATTTAATTTTAACAATAGTGCAATAACAGTTGGGTAGGGGTGAAAAATGAAAGCTTTAGATTTTCTTGGTGTTTTAAAAAAAATCGAAAAAACATGCTTTTTATATTTTCATACGTATGAATTTTTAGTGACTTTTGATTTGGTCGCGTTTTAAGTTCACCACACGTGAACAAACATGTGACTCGTTACGTACTACACAGATTTGCACTAGGCGCATTTGTGACTTCTAGAATGGATCTCATTTGTCGTTTATTCTCAATCGAAATAAATCAATTTTTAAATGGATATCATTGGGAGAGTATTTCACTAAAAATTTTTCGAACATATTAATGACTTTTGTAGAAATTTTGATCAAAAAATGTACTTCGATGTACATTGAAGTTTAACGAAGCTTTTAACATATATTTACATTTAATACATATGTACATATGTATCTACATATATAATCACGTGCCGTTTACATATTTATACAATTATTAAAATTAAACTATTATACTATTGGAAACTGCAAAAAAACAACGTTGTCATTATCATCGTTAAACTTTTATCTTTATTTTCTAATTTGTTGCAAACATTCTCGGAAAAAAATTCCGAGATACATACATATATGTATCTTCTAAGATTGTTCAAATGTTGACGGTTTATTAAATAAAATTATGGCATGTTTTATTAAATATGGATTCCTTTCCCAAATAAGTGTGAGTTGAACCAAAAAGGGTAAATTTTCAAGTTGTAAACGTAGAAAATATTTTTGACATATATTGTAAATGCAAGAACATCAGGAACAACATCAGGAAACAACCGAATTTTACACTTCAAAAATTTTGGTATATTTAAATTTTTCATTTAAAAAAAATCAAGGGCATATAGTAAAAGAAAATATTAGTTCTAAACTTACAGACGTCAGTGAAACATTGTATGTATGTATGTATGTAGAACAATCAGCGACCACTTTTCGTTTGTAGCGCTAGTTTTTACAAGGTATACATATATTTATTTCACTTCATTGTTGGTAAAAATATTCAAAAATGGAGTTTTTTTTAATCTTGATCTCAAAAATGTACCTAAAAAATAAATATAGTGTATATAAAATATTTCTAATAAAGCAACCCCTAACCAAAAATGCTCTAGCTGCACACATTTAATAAACAATAAATTGAACATAAAATAAAAGATTTTAAACCTATCAACCACTGATGAGACACATAAATATAGTCGGCTATTTATAAGAGTTATCATAAATAGCCGACTAGCACGCAGAATGGTATAATTAATTTATACTAAGCAAATTTATTGTTAATATTAGCGCACGACATGCAAAAATAACGCGTCGAAGAAACTTTGCAAAATAAAGTCCGTATAGAATTATTGGTTCTTCGTTGATTGCTTACTAATTTTCCCAGTTTAAGTTTATTTTATGTCGTGCCGTTATATATTGTTTATATATGGCTATTAGCGAATATTGAGTTTAGCTCGCTAATAAAATGGATTTTGTTGTTTGTGCAACGGAAACTGCTTACAATGGAAAATGTGGGTGTAACCATTTTACAGATTATGAAATACTAGTGTTGTGCTCATTGATTTCAACGGGTGGTTTCGAAAAGGACTTGAAACACGAATACAAATAAAGTTATATGTCGTATAATGTACATATAATGTAAGGTAATTTATAGGCGCACGTAATATTAATCGTAATAAAAGTTGCACATTATACACTTAGCAATCCAACCCGTTCGAATTGATGAATGAATGTGTGTGTGTGTGCCCTGGGGGCTTTGCCCCCCGTGCCCCCGAGATCTCCAGCGGCCTGGGGGCTTCGCCCCCCGCACCCCCGACGCCCAGAGCGTCTCGCGCGCTCCGGGGTCGTCTGGCATGTCCACCACGACCGGAGGACGCTCGGTGAATGTGACGAAGCTCGACGCCCCCCCCTTTCCCCACTACCACGCTTCCCGGCGTCTCGATTACTCGATTGTGATTGATTCCCCATACTGGTTGATCGTCCGTCACAAATATACAAACATATAAATATACATACATATTAAGCGACAGTCGGTTTTTATATACATATATAACTATCATCAAAATTTTAGTAAACTTTCAAAATATGCCGAAATAATTATAGCATACGGATGTATTTATACGGAGTGACTTGCATATGTATGTAAGTTTTCAGGAAAAAGCAATTTGTTTCGTTTATTTTTTCCACCGGTTTAAATGAGGTCGAACAATTTTAAATTTAATGAGCAGTCTGTTATTATGACAAAAACATAAAATAAAAACAAATTTATGACTGAGTTTTTTAGTGTCTCGTAATAAAAAATTTGGTGAACTTGTATAATTAAAAAAATGCTGCATTGTTTGTAAATGGCTAGGAAGGCGCATTGGGGTTACCTGTAAGGCCTTCCTAGTACATATATATGTAAAAAAATAAAATAAATAAATAAAAATATGCTACCCGCTTACAAAATATATTTTATATTTTGTAATATTATATATTTTATATTCTCATATGAGCAGCAAAATAGATGCATAATAATAGCACAAAATGGTGAATGATGGCAAGTATAAATTAATGCACCAGACCTCATTTGAATGGCACTATAATTAGTATTCAATTATGTAAGTTACTTGCATCGGCACGACACCACCGATCGAATATTCGTATACTCGTACTGAATGTGAGAGTTCAATTATCCTATTTTCGCTTTTCAACGTTAATGAAGCAAAGCCACGCCAACAACATTCTATACCATGTCTACACCATTCTTTACAATCAAGTCGACGAATGCATCGCAAATGAACTCATTATAACTGGCAGCAAGAACTATTGACATCGACGGACTACTAACGTCACTGGCACGTTCAATTCGATGCACTGATTGGTCTATTCACTTCGGAACTAGCAGGGTCGTTGATTGAGACGATTTTTCGAGGAACATTTAACAGTGAATTTGGAAATCATTGCGACTTTTATTATAAATATATGGACTTATACGTATGCACAATCGTATTTGGATATACATATATGCAGAGATGGGCTGGAAACTATATTTTAGATTACAAAATAATCAAATTGAAACCAGCAGTATAGCTCAGTGGTAGCGTGTATGTTTAGCACCAAGTAATTATTGGGTTCGAGCCCGCTATACTGCTGGTTAGAGTTGGGTGTTTAGTCCAAGTCGATCGTTTCTTATCAGAGTTTGCCAATTTTATCTGATCATTGTTGAAACGGTTCCTTGAAATTGGCAAAAAGATCTTCCTATCTGTTGTCACAAATCTTCTGTATTATGTATGTACAATTTGTAAAAAAATATGTGCAAGTGTAAAATCCATAGATGTCTCAATGGATTATTCTTTAATTAATTTATTTAATTGTTAATTTCGTGCTTCTCGAAATACAGGGATTTATGTACATATAATAAAAATATTGCATTGTTTGTAATTAATTGTCCAGGAAGGCGCATTGGGGTTTTCCTGTCAAGCCTTCCTGGTATATATCTATGTATTTATAAAATAAAATAAAAATAAACAAGTAGGTAATCTAATGCATATTTTATTTATGTACATTGTACATATGTATGTATGTATATACATACATACATATGCATACAAATGTATTACATATTGATACAACGAGTCAAAATTCACTCGCAAACCGTACGCTTTGATAACGGCCAGCTTTGCTGACAATATAAAATTAATCATCATTCATCACAAAAGCCAGTAGTTTTGAAATTATTACAAAAATAATTCATATGTGCAGAAAGGAATAACTTATCCATACCATGCATATTTAAATTTTTAATTTTCATATATTTACATGACTAAAATAATCCGGAAATATTTGTTGTTTATTCAATTGTAAACTTGATAATATAGTGTTGTAAATTTTTAACATCCTAAAATTTCATATAAATCTATAAAATAAATAGTCTAAGTATTATTAGACGATAGGGAGAAGAGTTCAATCCCCATCATCCATCATATATATGTAGATAATAGATAATATAAACTCTGAATAACGATACAAACAAACATAATTCAATACAATATGTTACGAATATATGTATGTAATTCAATTATGTACATCTATGTAATGTTGCTTAGGTAGTTTAGCAAACCAGGGACCTTTCAAACTTTTTTTTAAGCCCATGTATGGTACCATGTATTATACCTAAATTTGAATCTAAATTTGGTAGCTCTATGCTGAAAACTTTGGATTTTTACTACCTAAAAATACATTTTAATATTATTGAATATACTGTCAATTTTGACTCATTGATATTGATATTTCAGATTCATTTTTTAATATGTTGTCAATTTTGATTCATTGATATTGATATCTAAGATTGATTTTTTAATATATTTTATATTAAATCCAAATTCAGATTTCAAAATTATAAAAAAATGCAATGAACAACAGCTTCATTCGTCCCATTAAAAATGATTTTTGATTTGAATTAAATGATGATTGCTAATTTCTTACTGCTCTTGTTTTGTCTTATTTCTTACTGATTCTAATTTCTTACTGCAACCTGTCAGGTCACATTGGTCATTAATTTGTTATTGTTATTCTTTATTAATTTTTTGTGTATTAATTATAATAATAAAATAAATAAATAAGTGACTTTAAACCTACATACGTAACTGAAATGCAGCTCTTAAGTATGTTCCCATCTCTGGTGCACTATGGGTATAAATTTTGGAAACAAATGGTCCACAATATTAATAACGGTGTTCAATTAAATGAAAATGATGTCTTCATTCACTAAACGATCACCAACCAGTACCAAAATCAATTAATGCCCTTTGAGCTGCCTTGTTCACATTCATATGAGAAATTCATACGTTGGCCGACCGTTACTCGAATGTCTACACAAAGCCTGTGAGCTACCCGTTTGACAAGCCAAATCTACAAATTAAATTCTTTATGGAGTGGTTTTCCAACTATAGCGATGGCTACATATCTTAGACAGCAACAAAGGGAGGGGGTGGGTTTTGCCTATAAATTCGCTATTTCTCCTCAGATTTATACTACGACGTCGTGCTCACTTCGCGGGGTAATTAGCTTTCAGCGCGAAACCCGCAAAATGAGAATTACACCCTCCCTCCCATACAACCCCCTTGGAGTCATCCCCTCTACCGCGAAATTATGAGTCCATTCACGGATTTTACAAAGCACGGGCTTAAAATTATAACCCTCAGCGCGCGCGCTACCGATAATCACTACGAAGATCTCTCGTCGAGGTACAAGCGGGCTGTGAGTTGGGTAGGGGTTGAGGTGAAACTGTGTGGAGTGGAACGGGAGGGGGGGTGGGTGTAGACCCGCTTGGTAGGCACGGGGTTAACTCGATAACTATGCCCCTTCGCCGCAAACGGCAAATAAATACTTCGGACCGCGGCCGAATTTTTAATTAGCCCTAATTAGAACGGGCTCGGGGTTTTAATTAGGCCCCAGCCGCCGTACCCCACTATCGGCCGCCTTATAATTAATTCCAGGGCCGCTCGTGTTTCGACCCGTGTTTTATTAATCGAATCGACCGGCCCACAGTCCAGGCTCAGTTCTCATATTTTTGAAAGAGGTGAAAGTGCTGAGAGGAAAATGCAAGAGGGCGATTTTCAAGTTTTCCCCTCAAAAATTGATACAAATGCTCTCATGACTGTCGAAGTCACATCTGTAGAGTCACTAGTAAATCACAAAATATAACTCAATGTTTCAGATGCCAAGAATATGGACACGCTGCGAAAAACTGCAATCGGCAGGCCAAGTGCGTCAAATGTAACGGCACTCACCTCACCGCACAATGCAATAAAGGAATAGTTACCCCTGCTGTCTGCTCAGGCTGTTCAGGATCTCACCCCGCTAACTTCAAAGACTGTCCAAAAAGACAGAGCTATCTGAAAATGCTGGAATCGAGGAAGAATCGAGCATCAATTGTCAAAGCCAACCCTTGGAAACTCCCAGTGGCGCAGCCACAAAATATCCCGGTCGTTAACGATCATAACTTCCCAAAGCTACCGACCATTAAAACTCCTTCACCAAATATCCCAAATATCCCTAAAAAACCCCACCAACCAACCAATCCCAACATTCAACCAACAACAGACCTAACTTCCATGGCGTCTATGACGAAGATGTTGAAGATCCTCCAGGAGATTCGTGCCAAGGCCAGCGGTTGCACCGACAAACTAGAGCTGGCACTCATGCTTGTCGAATATCTCGATGTCTTTGATTAACGGGAGGCGACTGAACATTCTAGCTTGGAATGCTCGTGGACTTAAGAATAAGATTGACGAACTAGAGTCGGCGATCGGTGAGTACTGTGTTATAATAGTTTTAATCTCCGAGACCTTCTTAAAACCTCATATCCGTATTAACCTACCTAACTTTAACTGCTATCGCGAAGACCGAGAACAGCATGGAGGGGGAGTTGCCATTTTTATAAAATCGTCAATTAAACATTGTCGCGTAATAACCCCGCCACTAAAAAATTTAGAACTAACCGCCATCGAACTAACAATTAACAACACCCGTCACATAGTAGCATCCGCTTACAATCCTCCCCAAAAACGATTATTGGCATCCGATCTTAACAAAATATTTAACATTGGTAGTTCGGTAGTGGTAGCTGGTGACTTTAATGCCAAACATCCGTTATGGAGTTGCGTAAACACTGACCAACAAGGCACAACTCTTTTTAAATACATTCAAATAACAGATACAATCTTACTTCATCCGGATACATACACACACAATCCTACAAATAACTCACAACCATCCACACTAGATCTTGTCCTCGTCAAGAACTGCCCAAAAATATCGACAACAAATGCCCTTCAAACCCTGTCGTCTGATCATCTCCCGATAATCTTCTCAATCGACGGGAAACCCGAGGAAATCATCAAGCATAGTTGGGATTACGGGAGAGCTAACTGGCGAGAGTTCAAGTCGTACATAAATGACCAAACCATTCTAACTTCTACCACACTCACAAACAAAACCGAAATCGACAGCTCCATAATACACCTAACGGAATCAATAACTCGATCCAAACACCTTCACATACCTAAGACACAATACATTGAACACAAATTAGAGATAACTGACTTTGTTGCAAATCTAATTAAAAGTAAAAATAAACTCCGTAAAATTTGGCAAACATCAAAAAATCCAGCATTGAAAACATTAATTAATAAGCTCACATATCAAATTAAAATTAGAATCAAAGAAATCAAAAATGAAGCTTGGTCTAAGAAATTAGAAAAATTGAGCTCAGTTGATGGCTCTCTATGGAAATTAGCTAAAGCGATTCGCAGGACAAAAAACTCGATTCCTCCATTAGATGATGCAGGAATCTCAGTGACGCGTGATTGCGACAAAGCAGAACTATTATCAAAATCCTTCCAAAAACATCACACACTCACACAACATTACAATCACATACCAACGCATAATAAAGTCAACCGGTCCATTAAAATCATCACAAAAACTTCCACTAACAGTACTAAAAATATAAAATTGGTGCATCCGTGTGAAATCCAAAATATAATACGTAATTTAAAAAATAAAAAGGCACCTGGGCGAGATTCAATAGATAACATCAAAATCAAACAACTTCCATTTAAAGCTTTAGTCTCACTATCTAAAATATTCAACGCATGTTTACTCACCGGGTATTTCCCAGAATACTGGAAAACAACCAACGTAATTCCCATACTTAAGCCCGATAAAAGCTCAAAAAACCCGGCCAATTATCGACCCATTAGCTTACTTGGCACGCTTTCAAAAATTCTGGAAAAAATAATCTACACACGTTTACTTAAAGTCGTAAATAAGAAATTAATAAATGAACAATTTGGATTTCGCACTGGACATTCCACGACCCAACAACTAACAAGACTAACTGAACACGTGACGAAGAACTTTAATATGAAGAGAAGTACCGGAATGGTATGTCTCGACATAGAAAAGGCCTTCGACACGGTTTGGCACGATGGACTCATTCATAAGCTCCTTATTAACAAAATACCAAACTACCTAATTCTCATCATCAAACCGTACTTAACTCGTAGAAAGCTAGTGGTTAGCGTAAATAATGAATTATCGTCTCCAAAAATAATCGCAGCTGGCGTTCCGCAGGGGAGCTTGCTTGGCCCACTCTTGTTCTCCATATATATAAATGACATACCTATTCCAAAAAACTGTCACATAGCCCTATATGCAGATGATACAGCTTGCTTCACAAGTAGCAAAAAACCAGACACTATTCTTAAAAATCTTGAATTTGCAATTAAAACAATGACTGAACACTTCACTAAGTGGAAAATTCAAATTAATCAAACCAAAACAGACGCCATATTCTTTAGTGTTAGAAAACATAAGCCAAGTTCAGATCTGAAAATCCCCTCTGGAGAAAGTCTGAAATGGCAGTCAGTAATAAAATATTTAGGAGTAACGTTTGATAAAAGAATGAGATGGGCACCTCACATTGAGGCAGCGAAATGCAAGGCGATGCGGGGTATATCTTCAATATATCCAATATTTAATCGCCATAGTTCTTTATCAACGCTAAATAAAATAAAATTATATCGCGCGCTCATATTACCATTATTAACCTATGCTTCACCTGTATGGAATAACGCCTCGAATACTAACCTTTCCAAGCTCCAAGTAATACAAAATAAATCCCTTAAAATAATTTATAATACACCCATATATACTAACCTGAAAAAACTGCATGCTATATATAATATTCCGTTTGTTACAGACATTACTAACAAACTAACCAGTAGATTCTATGAAAGAATCACTAATAACCATACTAACACACTTGTGAAGAGTCTCGGTGATTACAATAAAATGTCTATACCCTTCAGGTATAAACACAGATTACCTAAACACAAACTGCTTTAGGTCATCGACTTTAGATAGTCTTTAATTAATATTATGTATTATATGTATTATGAACATTTATAAGGATTGTAAATAGGCTTTTGAGCTCTTTTTCCTATTATGCTTTAGATTAACATTAGAATAATATAATACTGTGATTACTAACCAAATTAAATTAAAATTGTAAAATAGAAAATGATCAGTAGATCAGTAGCTATTAAAATAGATATAAGATGTATTGTGAACATAATTTCGTAATAATAAAAAGCATTTAAAAATCAAAACATCTGTAGAGTCAGAGCTTAAGTCGTACATATGTACATACATACATACATATGTAGTTTGAAAAATAGTCGAAGTAAAAGCCATAGTCACAGTATGCGTTTCCGTTCATGAACAAGGTCACAAATTCCAAAATGCCAAAATGGTAAAAGAAATGACATTAATATCATATGCATGTAACAAAAAATCACCCCCGCCTTTAAATACTATTTAGCCACGAAGTTTTGCATTTTTTTTAATGACATATGTATATATCTAATAAATAATTTCGAAAGAGACTTTGTAACTATATATGTATGTAACTATTGTTGGTTCGTAAATCCGTGACGTCATCGAAAAAATGAATATTCAAATAAATTTAAATAAAATAAAACTATTCAAATAAATTTAATAAAATGTTTACTTGATGTTTAAGCGGATTATATTACAAATACCGAACGAAGCCGGGTAAAAACACTAGTCATCAACATATATGTACATATATGAACAATATAAATCAATGTTTGTCTATTTGTCCGTCTGTCACGTATGCTTTCCTATACCATTCAACCGATTGCGATGAAATTACAGGAGTTATTGTGTGTATGTCCGCGATAGTTTCTTTAAAAAAAATCGCCCAAAAATGGGAACGGGAATTGCATGCGTTATTGTGGCATTGCAACGCATGCCGGGTTCAGTTAGTATTTCATAAAAATATCGGATGTACGATTTACAAAAAGTGAGCGAGTTAAAAGCAGGACGTATGGGCAGCCTGTTTTTGGTTATTCAATTTATGTGTTTTAGCGAAATTTAATATTAAACAGTTTCATTTGGATAAATATTTGGTGTACAGTCGCTTTAAATTTATACATGGTATAAATCTCAGTTAAGCTGTAATCTGTTACCTGTTATATTGCAATTTATATTTGGAATGCTACAATATCCATATACGGTAATAAGCCTGGTTCTAAGCCTCGTTTAATGAAACTGAAATAGACCAATTAAAATTTCATCTCTGAATTTAATGTCACAATTTGTACTCGAGACTCTTAAAAATTATTAAATTATTCTTCTAATATCTTATGAAAAATAAATAATTTAGCACTGTAAAGATGGAAAAGCCTTTCAAGATTTTAAAATACCATCAACACGACGAAAACTCTTTTCTTAACGTATGTACATACTTACATATGTATAACGAAATATAAAAACCTTATCAAGAAAATCAAGACCATCCTTCATATTATTGTTAAGTAAAAAAGAATACGTATTTATTTCAGTATAATATTTATTTTATGATGTTGTTACATACATACATACATATATATTATGTAAATACATGCATATACGAATAATTAATTACGATATGTACATTCAAAAATCACTATAATTCAAACATGTAAAATACATTCACTCATTAACATATTTTTTTAATTATTAATCTTGCGTCAGAATGTGGCATTTTAGCCTGCTAATTAATATTCTTATATTTTTTCAGAATTTTTTGTGCTTAAAATTACACCATACAAATGGCCATTTGGAATGTGGCGCACTTTTTATTTATGTATTTCATTCGTTTTTATTAACATTATTTTATGGAATAAAATGGAATAAAAAGTAAAAAGCTCCTATATGGAATAAAAAGTTTTAAATTTAAATTTTATATATTTTTATAAAATTTATAGTTTAAAATTTAAGGGGGGCAGTGCTGAAAGCCAATCCGTATAGGAGCGCCATATACCCTCGGGCCGGTATTTGGAACGTTCAAATAAAGGATCGGGTGTACATTTTACTCAATGATAATCACTAGTAGCAATGGTATTTATTCGCATTATTTAAATTTGAAAATGCTCAAGATTTCCTGCATCACCTTGTATTTCATAACAACGTGTGTTGAGATGCTTAATTAAAATCGTATTTCGCCGAGAGCGCTTCCGTCTCCTCGAGTCCCCCCTATCCCTCTGCACCTTCCGGGTAGTTGGAGTGTGTAACGCCGAACGAAGAAAGTGGTGGTTATGACTGGTCGGAAAAAAGTGAATCTTCAGAGTTTGGTAACAAGTTCCTGGCGAAAGTTAAAGGCCTTGGGGGCCTCGTGGGTCTGGGCCGCGCAAGAAGCCACTACTTGTCTTGAGGGCCTGCTATACTCCGCTCAAAGTTTGCCAACAAGAGATTACACGCAAACTGCCAATATCGCAGTTGAGATTGTGGGATTCCTCTCGTCTGTGCCACCATGCTCCGTCCCTCACACTCCCCATTCCCTCAGTGGCGTACCAACACCATGGCGTACAGACGGATGCCAAGGGCACACTGTTTACTAGGGTTTCGAAGATCATATATTTTATCTTCAAAAATAATTTTGCGGAATGTATTAATTTTCTTATTACAAGAAGTATCTTAAAAATATATTGTGTGGATTATACATATACAAATCGATTGTGTTTTATATCATAAACTTTGACAAAATCTATGTATGGGACCCGGGGTATAGCGGGCCCCCGGGGTACAATGAGACGCCTCTACCTCTCCTCTCCCAATCATTCCAGAACTCTCGATACAACGTCATTCAGTGCCAATTGCAATTTGCAAGTCAAGTTAGGCCGTTTTGTTCCAGGCGAAAATTTAATCAAAAAAAAATTTAAAAAAATATTTTTTATCAATAAACTTCCTATGCTGTTTCTTTCCAAACAACTTTAAATAGCAGAGCAAGGGGCAGATTTCCACAACAAAGACCATCAAACAGAACAAACACTAAGCTCGTAATTGACTCGTCAATCTACAACCGGGACTTACAAACATGACGCCAAGCTCAAAATTTCATCATCACTCACCAGCGAATATTTTTCTAATTACCAAAAACTAAGCTTAATATTGTTTTTGAACTCATTTTTTGTCTTATTTTACAATTTTATATGTAGCCCATTGTGCCCCAGTGGTGATCCCGCTGTGCCCCGGCCCTGGGACACAACGGGTGAAACGTACTTTTTGCCTTTCTTGTTTTTTTTTTGTTTAAATTGTTTGAAATATAATCATGTTTTTACTTAATATTATAGATGAATAAATAAATAAGAGATATGAATGTTAAATTTATTATATTTTTTTATTCCTAAACCCATTTTTTTCCATTTTCCCTTAGGGTGTCCGTCATGCCCCGGGTCCACTATGTAGGGTTTGTAAGATAACACATCGTCTCATTATACCTATACTAAAGAATGATTTTTTTAGAGGTTTTTTTTTTCAAATTGACAATCCTTTTAATAGCGAAAGCCAATTCGAAAGATAACAGTTGATTTGTGTTCAACTTGGTTTTTAAATTTACCATAAATAGACTTACGCCAGAACAAAGATTGAAATTGTACAAATTTATATAAAAAATCGTGGATTAGTTCGCGAAACTTACCGTGAGCTATGTCCATCTTTCTGTGGAGCTTATGGCCTCCAAAATCGTGTAATTTAATAACACCTTTGGATTATTTACTGTGGGGATATGTTAATTTGTTAGTCTACGCCGATATATCAGAAACGATGAGCGACTTGGATGCCTTCGCCGTGTTATAATCAATATACGGCCTCTGTTGCTCGAAGTTGGTCGAAAATCAAACGTCCAATTTGCTCTTTATTCGAACCAGCCGTCGCGCTCGTAGGCCCGATAATATATTTAAACACTAATGAGATATCATTATCTTACAATATAGCTAATAATTTGACCATTACCACGATTTTTATGTTTTATTTGATTTTAAAGTAAAATAAACCGTTAACAAAACCAACGTTTTCATACATATACCTATATAGTGCAATATTCAAAGCAATTTACTAAACCTTATGTATAAAAGTTTTCCTTCAAAAATCACTATATGTATGTACATACATCAAGTAAAGATATTATTCAAGATTATTATTCCAAGCTTTGGAACAGACCAATTTTTTAATTTCTCCATCCCGATACGAAAATACGTACTTACTCGGAATAAAAAACACTATCGATTGTTTTATATCGTACACAATGTTTTATGATGTATATCATTTTAAAAATAAATCCATTCGTCAATTAATGTCATAAAAAAGTCTTAAAAAATAACATATAGATCAATAATAATCACCATTTCTCCAACTAGCTAATTGGATAGCTTCGCTCACATTCGTAAAATATTCTGGCAATACAAAATCACTGATAGATATGCTTTAGTTTTCGAAACTACAAACTGTGTTAACTTTATCGTATTCTATTAATTCATCCCGGACCGATCCCCCATTAGCCTGTATTCATGGCACGAATCACGAAGTAGCAACACGGAATGAATTTTAAAAAACCCAAAAAATTATGTGAATCAAATATAACTATTTAAATAATTACTTACTTATTTTATAATTACTTATATTTATTTTAATTGATTACATTTATATTAATAAATAAATTAAATAATAATAATATAAAAAATAATAGTTATAATTATATTTGTTTGGGAAAAAGTTCACACAATTAAATCATTTCGACTAAATTATTTGGAATCGTAATCAAAATTTAAATTCTAGATTTCTGGAGATATAATATATGTATGTAGTATACATAGGTACATATTAATTTATATATATTTTTAATCTATACCAGGAAGGCCTACCCACTACGCCTTCCTGGCGTAGTGGGGTTAGTATTATACAAAGTAGATACATATCAATTAACACCCGCAGAGACATCTACGGTAAAAATTTGTAAATTTGCAGCATTTTTACAAGGCCTCTTCTTAGTTTCACTTTGCAATCGATTCAGTATCTTTTCCTACAGTCTTCCGATCGTTTTGAAACTTTGCCATTTTGTGCGGTTTGGTCAACGAAATTTAAATCTTATATAATTTGCACTATACGCTCTCATTATGTCTCTATATATATATATATATATATATATATATATATATATATATATATATATATATATATATATATATATATATATATATATATATATATATATATATATATATATATATATATATATATATATATATATATATATATATATATATATATATATATATATATATATATATATATATATATATATATATATATATATATATATATATATATATATATATATATATATATATATATATGTATATATAATATATATATATAATAATATTTTTACTTCACTAATTCAACAATTCAGCTAAATTCAGTAAATACATATCAATTAACATGTGTATGTAGGTGATTTTTCATAGGGGTGCCAAAATGCATGCCTCTGCCCTCTATCTCCCTTCCAAACTAAGCCGTCTCTCCAATTCATCTCTCTGCCACTCACGACAAATTAACATGTACCTAGTGGGCATGATCCTTTTGGACGTATGCAGGTGTCCATCCATAAATGTAATCACGTACATACGTCCAGAGCAAATCCAGATATTCCACCCGATGGAAACTGTAAATGGTTAATATCATATCCTCATGTGTACTAACGGGTACACGGGTACGAGTTTGGAAAATTATTAATATCGGGTATAAATAAAATATTTAAAATGCTGAAATGCAACTTTTACATTACGACTGTGCCCACATTTACATATTTATATTTATTTATTTATTTATTTATTCTAAACAGACCATTGTGGCATAACAGGGATTCCTAAAGCGCCACAATGGTCAAAAAATATAACACAAAAAAATAAAATAAAATAAAATAAAATAACAATTAAACATAAACATAAATACATCCATACATAAACATAAAATATAGCATAAGGAATGCCTTGCACCTACAGCCAGTTTCAATAAATATGTAAGAAACAACTACAAATACAAAACATCCCTGTAAGGCCCAAATGGAAGAGAGTTAATCAAAATTTCACTCATAAATCACAATCAATCATGAAAACAATGATTTATATATGTACATATGCATATTCTTCATATTAAATATCAATGAATAAAGTATTGTTTTCGAAAAATTTTTATTTTCTTATTTAGGATAATCCGAATTAAAAGAATAGACGAAATAAAATAGACTTTAAAAAACTGCTCTCTGAACATCTGCAATATACTGCTATTATATTTCTTATAAATACGAGGGGAAGAATAATAGTTAGAGTTTCTGAAATTGCGAATAAAAGTATGATATAAATAAACACAAGTTTCCTTGGACTTCCCTGTTCCGATTTTTATGGCTATCATTGCGTATTCATTAACCGTGGATAGAATAAAATTTCAATATACATAGTTACCCAGAAATATTTAAAAAAAATGTGTGTGTGTGTTTGTACATACATATGTATATATAAACTTATAATATTTCCAAGTTTTCCTCTACACTGAAAAGAATAGGAACATCGGCGACATTAGTGCTTCCTGGGAAAAACTATATAGCAGTACGGCAGAGAAGCTCGCAGAAATGTAGATTAAAAGTGAGAGGCTCGCACTTTAAAATCTCATCTCACCGGCCCCCGGCTCGACATAATAATATAAATTTCAAACTTTGAAGCTTTCGCCGACGCCCCGAGCGGAAGAATTGCGATTCTAAATCATCTCAAAGATGAGGAAATTAATACGCGCCCCGTCAAAGCACCGTTCAAAGGGATTTTTAGGCGAACCGGTTCCCGGTAGGAGGGGCTTCCATCAAAAAAAAAAAAAATAGCCCCGGAAAAAAGGGAAAACCTCATTTTTCCACCTTCGTGGATAGAGTACACACAACGGCCGCCCGTCAATCGAGAGGAGAGACGCGTCGAAATTTGGAAGCCGAGTTATGATATGGCCGGGTGTGAAAAATTGAACATATTTTATACGCGGTGCGAGAGATCGTCGCTATTTTGTATCGCGGCACTTCTCAAAATGTGGCGCGGGATAACGAGTCGATCCTCCTCCGCAAAAAAAAAATTAAATTCGACCGGAATCGTTTTTAACGGAAAACTCTCTGTAATGTTCATACCTATAATTTTTTGCGGCCTTATTTCATCACTAGCTATGTAAACTCATTAGAGTGTTTCAATTTGTTACGAATCCATAATATCAAATTGAAACAAATATACATTTTAGTTTTAATATCAAAAATTAATTTAATATATATACATGCTAGTCGCTCTTATTTATATGAAGCGTTCACATATGGTAAAAAATCTGACTTTTGTGATTCATTTTTTTTTTGCATTGACAACGAGCAAATTTCCCGAGACTATTTGGAAAGTTTTCTTTTATAATATTGCACATAATGGATTAAAATATTCTACAAAATGTATAGTAAGACAAAATGCAGCAAAGGGTTGGCTTATTTTATTCTACATATATTGTTTCTAAGAATATTTGCATTCTTTACCTGATTTGTGTTTTTTAGTGCACCGTTTTATTTGGCCTAATGGAGCTAACTTCGGTGTGGTGACCATTATTTCACATAAATAGTGTACGAATTTAATAATTTTTTAAAATACAATATTTTCTCAGCATCATGAATCGGCTTAGTTAAAGTTCCACAGAGTGTAATGATTCTGGAATGCGTTCCCATACAAGTCCAAGTTTTGCAACCATACATTACCACTGCCAAAACAAATTGATCGAAGGTCTTTTTCTTCAAGCAAGGTGGCATTTTGATTTAAAAACGTCATTAATTTGGACAAATGCACTAACTTTTAATTTTATAGGTCTCTTTATTTCCTCTTCTTTACTGCACATTTAATATATGTAGTATATGAAGACATTTTTGTTTTTGGGTGAAGAAAACACGACCTCCTTACTGAAACGTATCATGATATAAAATACGCCTTTTTGAGATAAAAACAGTGTACCTACACGCATGTAAAAATCCCAATCGCATTGACAAGGCTCCCGGTAGACGATGTCGTGTTTCAGCGGTTTTCAGGCGAAAAGGAGATAAGTGTTCAGTTCTCGTGCACTATTTTCACTAGGCATTGCGCACTCTGCGCTATTGGCAGCTTAAGCGTTTTACGACCTCACGGATGAAATCCTCCTCTCTTTTACTCCATAGTTCTGTCTGTCCTCCTGTCCATATGTCCGTCCGTCTGTCTGTCTGGGATAGTTTTATGTACCTTGACAAAGAGCCGAACTGCCTCGTTCGCGCCGCAAGACATGCATCTCTTCCGACAATCCAATTTCCTCGCCACTATGCAATATATGAATATGTACACTTATCTGCGTATAAGTTCATATGTACATCTTTTTATTGAGATTCTTCGACCGTGGCAAGTTTTATTGTAAAAATAGACAGTCGGTGTGTCGGGAAAAAAGTTTAACAATCGGTGTGTCGGGACTTAAAATAAATTTCATTGGACAGTAAATCGCAAATAATAATGCCAATCAAAAACATACATTCAAAATGCTTCAATTCACATGTTTGACTCCATACGAAGTCCCAAAAAAATTATTCAGTCAAACATACATATGTACATACGTTCATTTGATGGCTATTGTTGTTATTTTAACGAAACGTAAGATTTTCATGAAAGCTATGAATGCGAAGAAAAATCATTGAACTGTGGATACGTTTTTGTATTACATACATTTATACCCATGAGTCAATCTTTTTTATTCAAAATATTCGTTTTAATTATATGTGATTGTGACTTAATTATATGTTTTTCCATTGTTACGGTGAAACGTTTGTTTTATTTTAATAGTCATATTTTTTGTATCTGAATGAGCGATTTATATCAATTATATTTGGAATGTAATGTGTTACTACCACAGCGTCGTTTTTAAGCAACCTTCCATGTGATTTCTTAATTCTTGACTTTAATTGAATAAAATTACCTCTGCTTTTAAACAATCGTCCAATAATAACACCATTTCCATACACGGCGAGGTCTGTAAATGAAGATGCGGTGGTTTCATAAATACATACATATATGAATGTTATTATGATATACATATGTATGTAACTATGTACATACGTATCATATATAATTTTCATAAAACAAAATTTAAAATACAGATGAGATTTCTCTCATAAAATACAACGTGTTGTATTTAAAAAAAACTTGCATTAAATCAGCCTTTTTTAAAAAATCGTGATATTTTAACACAATTATTAATTATTTTAATAACGAAAATTTTTTGAACAAAGGCAAATAATGATTATTTTTAAAAAACCACCAATTGTATATGTAAAGACATATCTAAATATTAAACCAATATTTCATTTAGTTAAATTTGATTTTTTTGTGCTTTTAAAGGACGGGTGCCAATTTTATGTATTTATTTTTTGTGTTGAATAAATGATTGTGAAAATAATAATGTACTCACCAAACCTCTACATACATACATATGTATGTATGTATACCGTACAGCGGACTCGATGGGCAATCTATCTACTTTTCCTTTATTTTTCTGGGGGAAACATCTCATCCGGAAGCTCAAACCAAAAGTTTGGACACGTGTACGTATATCTTGTTGAATCGTGAAAAGATTTGAAACATAAACCTTATTTTAAGGACTCCGAGAAGCCGACGATAAAACCGATCAAATCTGTAAGTTGCAACCTACCAATTTCAGACCATGTATCTACTGTACATGTTTATATAATAAAATTTTAATATAAATATATTGTATTGCATTATCAATAATTGCCACTTTTCTGCCCGTTCATTTCATTAATTAGAATCGACAAAGAATATACATAGAATGAAGGACCCTGATTTTTGAAATCCTGTCTCATCTTCTCTCTTTCTCTCTGTACTCGGTTTACTTTTCCACTGAAACGACCCAATTAATCTACTTAAATGGAAGCAATCAATACGATGAAAGCTCCCCAAAGCACCGGATCGTGCGATTGCATATATCGCCCTTCTCAACGTTTTGTATGTGACACAGTTGAACTTACATATACGATATGCCTTATAGGAATCACTGACATACACCACGTATTCCAAATCATCAGATTATAGTCGAGTATAATCCAGGAATATGTGACTTAAAGAAAAAGGAAAAAAAATACAAACAACTTGACATTCATGAATTAAGAAAAACTTTTGCCTCTCCATTTTTCAAAAATGAGAACACGATGTTTTTAATATTGAATAGAATTTCATTTCTAAATTCCAAATACTTCGATGGATGCAAAATTTTTTGTATAATAGTAAAATAAAATTTATTTTCAGATAGTCTGTAAAGTACCGTTTACTTTACATACCTTAACCGGGGATACATGTAGATATGTACATACAGTCGTGAGTTTAGGCCCTTTTTGATGAAGGGCCAACATTGAAACAACTCTGTCCTCATCACCAATTCAATTTTCTCTAAGCCCAGTATATTGGTTTATTTATAATACTGTTCCGAGTTAATTTAACAAAGTTTATATTTTAAGTATTTCAAATTAATTGCAAGACTGCATTGGTCAAAAGTACTTTTCCTCTTAATTACAGATTATATATACAGATATTATTATACTATGTCATCATAATGTCGAAAATATTGTTTTTTTTCTTCGAATAGGCACTTAAACCAAAAATTTAAAAAAAATCAGTATATTTATCATAATTAAAATCAGTGTATTTACATATACATATTTAGAAAGAAAATTTATGCAAAGCCTACTAAAGGGTGTTTTTTTAGAGTCATAGAACTTCAAAATTAAATAAAAATCGTGGTAATGACCATGATATTGCCTTTATTGGAAGATAATGTTATAGAATTGGTATTTAAATATGATATTGGGCATATAACCGCTACAGCTGGTTTCAATAAAGCGCAATCTGGAAGTACAATTTTCAACCACTTTTTCGAGAAGCTGGGCAATAACGCGGCAAAGGCTTCCAAGTCGTCTATCGTCTCCGGTTTATCGGCGTAAACAGGCGACTTTACATATCTCCATAGAAAATAGTCCAACGGTGTTAAATCACACGATCTTAGAGGCTTATTCATGACCACAAAATTGACGTAGCGTACGGTAGTTTCCTGAACTGATTTTAGAAATAAATTTGTACAATTTTCAGACATTTTTCTGGTGGAAGTCTAATCATGGTAAAATGGCAAACCAAACTAAGCACAAATCACATATTAATTGTCAAATTGGCTATCGCTGGACATTGTGCTACCGATGCGGGAAAAAATATCCTTTACATATAAATAGATATCAGGCTAGATTTGTAACTTTAGTTTTGTTTCAGTATTGCAAATTTTCGTAACGCTTACGTTATATCACAATAATTCACTATTTTGTCAATTGAAAATTTTTGCTAATTTTATGTTTCTTAAGCATAGACATCATTAGCTTTTCGCCTGAATATTTAAATATATATTAAAAAAAAAAACATTGAATATAATTTAAACTTGGGGACCACTCCAATGTACAGATGATCTATTGAATGAAAGTTACTCATTTCATGATCAGCCAAACTTTTTGCCCCATTCATACCCTCGACAAGACGAATACTCACAATAGTGGATTTTGAATTGAATTTGGTCATAATTCTATAAAGATAAACTATGCCTATTTAGTTGTAGAGAGAGAGAGAGAGAGAGAGTTTGTATTTACGCACTGTGTATACGCAATGCGCGCAATATATAATAATATAAACTTTGCTATCAACGTTTCGTTCTTTGTTACAATAACGGCACCCGTTTATGTGAACGAATAAACTTATTTTTCACATATAACAAACATAATAACGTAAAAAGCTCACACACAGAAAATATTTATCGTTTTGATTTAACAGAAAACATTACTATAACTCAAAACGCCCGTCCGTGTATATCGAGACTCCCCCTGAGAGCGCTATCAATAGGAACGTTACAAATGATGAGGGTCGAATAAAAGTTCCCCAAATAGTTGCCAAAGTTTTTTTTTCACCGCCCTACTATCCTCTTCCCATACTCGAGAACTATACAACACTGTGCGTCGTATTATTATTCTGTGCTTCTATAATATTCAGAAAACTATACGCATTTATAACAGTGGGACGCGTCTTTGGATTATGATCGTATAAAAATTGACTTTGTTTGCAGACTTCTAATTGAAAGTTGCCACAGTAATAACTGGTAAACTATTTTCCGAGTAGATAAAAGCTGTGATTATACAGTGCCAACGTCATTACTAAAGGTAAATAAACGTTTGCCTTACTATGCTAAAAAAATGTATTAGCCACTATCCTGGACTCCAAACGTCTAGCTCAACATGTGAATTTTAAGTTAAAATAATGCAAAAATTTTATTATTGGAATTAGCTATAAAAAATAGTTTTTTTAATATTTATTATTTAATAAAAATAAGTGCAAGAAATGAAAAAAAATAACGTCTGAAGCAGAGGCGGATTTCATTCTCATACTGACCGTTGAGCGCGGCGTGTATTTAATTTCCCCTCTTTCTCACACGTATACAAGTGGCTTCCCGCGAAAATAATTATTTCTTTTTATATTGATAACTATATTTATTTCGTAATGGCATAGTTCGAATCATAGAGGCTTTGATGAGGAATACATAAAATATTTGATTTTTAAATGCTTTTTATTATTACTAAATTATGCTCACAATACATCTAATGTCTATTTTAATAGTTATTGATCTACTGATCATTTTCTATTTTACAATTTTAATTTAATTTTGTTAGTAATCATAGTTTTATATTATTCTAATGTTAATGTACAGCATAATAGGAAAAATAGCTCAAAAACCTATTTACAATCCTTATAAATGCTCATAATACATCTAATACATAATATTAATTAAAGACTCTCTAAAGTCAATGAACTAAAGCAGATTGTGATTAGGTAATCTGTGTTTATATCTGAAGGGTATAGACATTTAGTTGTAATCACCGAGACTCTTCACAAGTGTGTTGGTATGGTTATTAGTGATTCTGTTATAGAATCTACTAGTTAGTTTTTTTAGTAATGTCTGTAACAAACAGAATATTATTTATGGCATGCAGTTTTTTGTTGGAATGGAATATTATTTAGGGGCGTATTATAAATTATTTTTAGGGATTTATTTTGCATTATTTGGAGCTTGGAAAGGTTAATATTCGAGGCGTTATTCCATACAGGTGAAGCATAGGTTAATAATGGTAATATGAGCGCAAGATATAATTTTATTTTATTTTGAGTTGATAAAAAACTATGGCTATTAAATATTAGGTATATTGAGGATATACCCCGCATCACCTTGCATTTTGCTGCCTCATTCATGTGAGGTGCCCATCTCATTATTTTATCGAACGTGACTCTTAAATATTTTATAACTGACTGCCATTTCAGACTTTCTCCAGAGGGGATTTTTTTTGGCTTATGCTTTCTAACACTAATACGACAGAGTATGGCGTTTGTTTTGATTTGATTAATTTGAATTTTCCATTTAGTTAAGTGTTCCATACATAAAATATAAAAAACCCTGCATTACATATATGTATTTGGAGAAATAAAATAAAATTGAAATTTACACAGTGCGGGTTAATCAAGGGCGGGCTTATTGTCAGAATTGCACTATCAATTAATTTTTCATTTAAAACGGATTAGTGGCCAAGTTAATCCGCTCGTTGTAATTTTGTAAATGTATATTTTTATAAATAAATAGAAAAATAATTACTAAAATTAAAAAAAAAAAATTCGTGTATTTACCTTATTTTAGATGTTTAATTTTGTGATAATAACACAGGTTTTCGAATATTTTTGTTTATTTTACTACCCATTTTTCATAATCTTATATATCATTTCGAAAGAGACTTTGTATGTTACTATTGTTGGTTCGTAGAATTCATGAAGTTCAATTTAATAAAAAAATAAATGAATATTCAAATAAAATAAAACCATTCAAATAAATTTTAAAAAATGTTTACTATTAGAACCCGGGTAAAACTACCAAGTATTTGATAAATTTACAATAATTATAAGACTTGGCCGAGATATATTTAGTGAATTTTTTAATTATTAAAATATGTGAAAAACTACCAAAAGAAGGATTTTTATACTAAAATTAATCAAAATTATAATCGTTCGTGTATTTCGAAGGTTTGCCTAAACGGCACAATATAAAGATTGATTCTGTATTTCTCTTTCACTCAACAGTCCTACATATGTATTTCAAACATTTCATATACAATGTACATATGTATGTATGTATGTACATATATTACAATTCTATTCCAAAACCACCTATTGAAATATCAATAAGCACAGCACTGATAATTGTATACAATTTTAAACAATGCTATCAACAACTGAAAAGGGACATCCACGACCTTTTTTATCTTTAAAGATCTCATCTCCAATACGAAATTTTCAGAACCAGCTTTCCACAGTACGTTCCTTAGTTTACAAGCACTTTCTGCTACTTTACCCTCAATTGAATTCATACAAATATTGGTCCAATTAATTTGTTTTTCATGTTAAACTCAGTGGCTTAATTTGAAGCAAAATTACATAATAACGACAAAATACAGACATTTGATAATTACATAGATAGCAAATACAAAATGCGCTATAAAATGATGTTAACACGAACACGATGAAATGAAATTTTCTTAGAAAAATTAGAATTATTCTCCTAGCAGTATAATTTAATCAAATGTTTATTCGTGCTTATATTTTCTCGTTTGTTAAGAAGGTTACATTCTTCATGTCAAAGTTGGACCTTACAAATTTAAGTCCATTGCGCAATCCCTCCTTGTCGAAAGAAAATTTTCGTCAAGTTGTCGTCCGATGTGGATGGCCACGGGGGGTGTGAAGTAGTCACGAGCGAGGGGGGATGACTTTAGAGAGCCTGAGAGATTTCAAGCTATAAATTATGTCAACATGTCATCTGTCGTAAGTAACAGGCACGCGTACTTTGGCCCCCCAAGTATTCCCCAACATGTATCAGTCCACATAACCCATATTTTACGGTTAAGGCCCTCCGCGAACTATTTTCTATCCTAGCTTTGGGTGTGGTGGGTGGGCGGGTAGGTGGAGGTTCGAGAAAGTGGGGTTTGTGCGGAGGACTTTTTGCGCCTTTCGAGGGCCCTGCGGTCTAAGGACCCGGCAAGGCCTCCCCAAACTTTCCATACATCAAAACGCGAAGATAATTCTTCAACGCTAACAAGATTGTTTGGAGGCGTCTCTACCCGACTCAACGTTCGCTTTGAAGATTCAATACTATAACCGCAAGCTAACTACTATTCTCTACACATGACCATTTACTTCTTTGTTTAGTTGTATATCTATATTTAAACAAGCAAAATCGTACTAAAAAACTAATCCATTCATGATAAATCAGTATACTTGAGTACACATTTATGCACAAGGTATATTTTATCTCATGATTTTCTTCCCACGAAATAATTTTTCTGTATATACATATGTATATGTTTGTTCATATATAAGACTTTAATAATTATACTGAGCAACAAAAAATCACGTTTTTTACTATCCGGGGTGGATACTAACCGGGTGGACTAATCAATATTTACCCACTGAATTCGAATATGACAATATTTCGTTTAAGATATATATGTATATATCGTTTAAGAGATAAAAGCGTTTTAAAAAATATATATTCTATAATTTTACTTTACAGATGAAGCGTTTAACTCGTGTTCAATTTTGTTCAGGCGTCTCTAAGCTTAAAACAACAAATGCCAAATAGGAATATTTCATATGAGATTGGGTCAGGCTAAATTCAAATATTTTTTAAAAACATTCTAGAAATATATTTTATGTTATTTACGATTGTTAGGCTATAGTATGGAAACTCTTGTGTTACTTGATCAATTATTATGTATTATACATAAAAAAATATTTGAAATTTGAGCAAATACAGAGTTTGTTCAAACGCCTATTCTAACTTTTTAACGAACCAGTTAATTTAAATAAAACTTTTCTTAAATGCGAGAATTATATGTTTGTATTAATTTATTTTTAAAACTGGATATATGTATGTACATATGAGCATATAGTCAAATATACCTGATGAATGATTAAAAATAATGAAATTTGGGAAAATCTCAGTAGTGTATTGAGAAAAACTTTACTCGATCTCTTTACAATAATATTGGTGTGCTGAGGAAAAATTTCATTCTAGTTTTTCCTTCGAATGTCGACTTTTTCAGATTATTGTCGAACGAGAAAATACTTGTGCGCGCGATTTTGTGAATTTAAATATTTTTACCCAATGAAAAATTCCACACTAGACACGCCTCGATAATATTTCACCCGGGGATTATCCTTTAGATTTACGCGACGACGGTTTTCAATTTGAATTCTATCTAGTGAGAGCAAAGCCGATTAACTCGCCTCTATCGGCCATTTCCAAAATAATTAATTATAAAAATAACAACAATAGCAGCTGAAATAAATATAATAACCCGATGAATAATTGTAGTGTACGTATTAATTAATGATTTCAAGCACTTAATAACATACGCCTTATCAACCGATGTACATATTTACGTATATGTATAGTATACGTACATATATATATAAACAGTGTTTCTATCTCATGACGGCGTACTTCATCTTGTTGTTTATATTGTTAACTTTTGCCGCACTGTGATGAACTTGTATATTATTTTATTTCTCCAAATATACTGAGGGTCTTCATATTGTATGTATTCCTTGTGAAAACCTCTATGATTCAAATTATATCATTACGAAATAAAAAAAGAAGCAATATCAACATATATAATTATTTTCACGGGAAGCTACTTGTACACGTGCCTCAAAGATGTGAGAGAGAGGAGGAATTCAGTACGCGCCGCCCTCAACGGTCAGTTTGGGAATGATATTCACTTAATAATGATAGCTTTGCTTCAGCCGCTTTTTTTTTCTTGCACTTATTTTACACCAGTGTTGTGCCCGATGAAATATCATCGCATGGGTTATGCGATGATATTTCATCTGATGGGTTATGCGATGATAATAATTTTGCATATATTCCGAATTTTAGCATCAATTAAGCATAAATAGCAAAGTGCCCAAAATACGTGTATCTAGTTATGGCATATTAAATAAAAAGAAACGTGTCGGTCCTGTGTTTGATTCGCATCGCGGTCGTATATTTTTCAAATACCTTTAAAATATAATTAATTTAATATTTATATTTAATTGTATAATATGAAAAAAACGATTGAAAACCGTGCTAAATAAAATTAATTATATGTATGTAGGTCTCTTACCCAGAGTAAGGGCGAACAAATGCGCTTGTGTAGTGTCTGTGAATAGGTCCATAGCATGCGTCACATTGCATTCAATGGTACGTGTGTGAGTATGAGAACGCGCCAACTCTCAGTAACAGACCTGATATATAGTGAAAGATCCGATTTACTTACATTTTGTTGGCAGTGATTTAACTGTGACATACATTTGTCGAATCGAAATGACTATTACGTGACCAGTAGACGGTGTCGCCATCGAACGGTGCACACGTACAATGAATTTTGCCTTTACTTTGTACAATGCATGAAAAAAGCAAGAACTTTTATGCCTAATACATGCATTAAGCATAATCGGCAGCTAACTTGCCCATGTGATGAATAAAGCTTGCACTTTTCATGAATTCGGCAATTTTTTACCGATTTCACGGATTCGGTGTAACATACATACATATGTATATGTATGTATATAATATGATTAATCGACGTTTAATACATTATAAAACGATTTTAATAGCTCATTACAATAATCAATCTCGGAGATTTTGCATTTTCCATCAATGCTGCTAGCGGATTTTTTTAGCAAGTAAGGCGAGATTTCAGAATTTCACTGAATTATAATTTCACGTTCTATTCAATTCGGCTGTTATTGTACGATGTTCTGCCACTTAAATTAGGGCATTCTTATTCTTCAACGCACATTCTTATTCTTCAAGACTTGCCCAACTTAATAGAGTATTGATCCTTGATATTATGTATTTTTATTATTAGACTTCGAGAGCTATTGTTTCAAATACCAGAAGAGATTTTTATACTCAATTATTTTAACTTTGCATCCTTTCCAATTCCAACACCAAGCATCATATACCAAACACGAGAACTTGACGCCTCGCGCATTTCAACATTTCAACTTTATTTTATTATTTATGTAATCTTTTAGTGAATTAAAAATGTACATAAGAAAGTGTGAAATCTTGTTAAAGTGAAGGGGTGGCGAAAGCGCCGGCTAAGACCACGTGTCTAATTTTAAATTATATCGTTAATAATTACAATCATCTAGCGGCATTTAGGAGACCTTTGCCTCTTTTACCACTTCATCGCCATACGCGCACCAGTGCGCGCTCCTATGTACATATTGTTGCGTAGGGGTGGGTGGAGGATCCAAGTAAAAGGCCAACAGTCGTTTCACAGCATTTATTGATGATTCAGGAGATACACGTATTGCCACTGCTCAGTCCAGAATGACCTGATATCGCCTACGTACCGCCTTATAAGGGGTAGATCTCTCAGGACGTCTAATCTGTTTACCTACAGTATAGTCACGTATTCGGATATGTATTCCCACGGTATGAGAAGTGCACTCATTGTTTAGCTTTCATGCACTTAGCTTGTCGCTAATCCCTAAAACCACTTACACCGGTCTCACGGTCTCTCAAGACGTCTACCCGTCTTAATCCGATCGCAGTTACTCGGCGGCTCTGTTTAGTATACGTTACAATATTTAAGGCTATGACTCGAAATTAATTTTGGTTTCTTCACGGCGACATCTAAAAAGATCATGTGATACGAATGAAATTTAAAAAAAAACAATATTTTTCGTTAGTTTCGTTAGTCATATATTCAAGAGGTAGTGTCAGGGGTTGGCACTAAACACATATACTAAAATAATCGAATCGGTTTCTACAAATGCGTGGCGATCAAGTGGTTTATTGACGTCTTACCACTGGTCATAAGACATTCATGCGACCCAACACCAATGCACATGTACGTGAAATATTTTTTAACCCCATCGTGGTTAGAAATTCGTGACTTTTAATGGTCTCTCCGCCTTAACGAACGTATACAGACGTGCATCGATAGCTTACATCAAAAGAGGCACGTGCCAACACCGAAATAAAAGGTCGCAAGCGCCTCTCTCGTAGTCCGACAGACTCGAGTCGGTGTACGTGCCGAATCTGAAAACACTTTCAGGTGAAAATTCATACCTATGCAGATAGATGTTACTCGTCGGTAACAATGTAAACCTTTTGAAATGAAGTCAACTATTGAATTGAGGAAATTAAGCCCCAAATAAAATTTAATGTACATAAATATAAACTTTGTAAAAAAGGTAATTCATATTATTTATTTTGTTTGTTTGGACCATTGTGGCATTACAGAAATCCCCAATGCGCCACAACAATCGATAATATAACAGAGAGAAGAGAATAAAATATATACAGACAAAAAACATGTACACATAATCATAACTAATATAAACGTTGTAAAAAAACCAAAGCGTTATAACAACAGCAGAAGAAGTTAAAATATCAAATTAAAACAATACATACTTGGTCTTGCATCTACAGCTAACACCAATATGTGTATAAGAACCAGCCATAAATACAAAGCATCCCTGCAAGACCCAAATGGAAGAGAGAAGATCAAAATTCTACTCATACATCACATCCAATTATGAAAATAATGATGAGCGCAGTCTTCTAGACAAATAAGTAAAAATAATCTCCGATGATCTGCGCTCACTGAGGTGGAAAATATCACATTCAGGTTCATCAGCTCAGATCAAAGTATCGAATCAAAAGTAGTGATAATAATTTGTGAATTAAGTCAAGCTGAAAATTTGACTATGTATTTTAATCAATGAATGATGCGGATTGATCAATAAAAATAAGTAAAATGATCGATATCTTACCGACATCGTATTCCATTTTTTATCCTATATACAAACTTGGGGTTGGATTCTCAAAACAACCACCTCATCTCAATCGGGTGAATCTCTTTTACGTCGCTGAGAAATCAACCCAAATGATCAACCAATTTTTATTCGGTTTTCCAAGCTCTTTGCCAATTTTATAAGCCGATTACCTCTTCCACCAACTAGTTATTTTATAATTTTGATATGAGAAAAAATTTTAAACACAGTTTGAAAAGAAAGTTGGGGACTAGACCGTGACGGTGAGTAATACTATTAACTTACATACAAATGTGTATATGTATGTGTATTTAAACGGACTACAGTTTTGTTGATTTTCAAAAATAAAACCAGCAGCGGGGTTTAGTGGCGAGTGTTGTATTATTTCGTGCAGGGTGTCACGGGTTCGATTCCCACTCGAGTCTCGTTGTTGACCAGACCTTGATTTGTCGAGTTCGATCATTTCTTATCAGAATTTGCTAATTTTTCTGATTTTAATTGAAACGGTTCCTGTAAAATTGGCTTTTTCTCTCCATTTTTCTATAGCAAACCTTGAGTTATTGTTATATCTCAGGTTTAGCCAGATTTCTCTCCATAGATGTCTCTGTGGATGTTTATTGAATATAAAAAATTGTATTGTTACATGAAAAATGCTATTGATCGTATTGTTTACGATGTTTTTAATGTCTGAGCATAGATGTCAAGTATTGTTTCGATATATATATCATAATTATGTATTCAATATATGTATACATATATAATTTCTTGAGTCTTAATTTGTTAAGCACACTTGCTGCTATGGAGCAATCTGTTATTGTGCGAGTGTGCATGATAAATTGAATTACAAAAAAAAAGTAACATACACTAACTTGAATTTTTTGACAGTACACTAACTTGAATTTTTCGACTTGCCAAAATCTTATAGTAAATGATATTTACTACATTTTAAGTATACATATGTATGCCTATGTACATGTGTAGATAGATTCGAGATGTATTATCCGGCGTATAAAAGCGATTGATCGCACATTCGCGGCGTTTCGATTTTGATTTTCAATTCTTCGAATGATTTAAATGCGAAGTGTCGCATTTTCGTTTTGCCTCCTCTTCTATCTCGGCAATTTTCCTTTTATTTTCCGGCTGCACCGCGACTCGAAGACGATTTTCCTCAAAGAGTGCTCGTGCACCATACAATACATTGAATGTTATCTGATGCCGAATACATTTGGAGAATCATTCCGACGCTTCTAGTGTGATACATTATGACCAGATAAGGCACTGGAACTAGTATTGTGCTCCAAACTAGACATATTTCACGCTTTGTGTTCTCTTTATTAAATTCGTTCGCAGCGAACGAAAAAGAGAGAGAACCAATTTAAAAACAAAAATAAAAAACTCGCAAAAAGCAATGGAACACTCGCGAAGGAAATTTTCGATCGGAAATGTGTAAATTTTCAAAAAGCATTTATATGTATCATATTTGAAATACTAGTTCAACCAAGCACGTGACCGGCATGTGATTTATAAATACAAGTAAATATTATATATATATATATATATATATATATATATATATATATATATATATATATATATATATATATATATATATATATATATATATATATATATATATATATATAAATATAATACAACGAAACATGTGACCTTTATATACACAAATAAAAATAAAATCATAGTTAACTAATACATAAGTATTATTTCGATCGATCATCACAAATTTCAACCTTCATCCATTGCTTTCCATCTCTTTTACTATGGCATACTAATACTTGTATCATCCACTAGTCTTTCTTAATTTTATTTATTTTCTTTCTACCTGCATACCAGCAGCATGGACTAGTGGTGAGCATATTATGCTTTCAAGCAGAGTGGTCACAGTTCGATTCTCACTAGTAGCTTTTGGCCAGACCTTGCTTAATCGTATCCTATCAGTTTGCCAATTTTTCTGATTTTCATTGAAACGGTTCCTGTAAATTGGCATCAACTTTCCAATTTGTCTTGCAAATTTATTTAACATCTTCAGGTTCGCCAATTTTTATAATAAAATGCTGCAAAAATATCTCCATAGATGTCACTGTGGATGATGTTTGTCTGAATTCGCATCGTATAAAAATTGTTGTATTGTTTGTACTATTGCATTGTATATGTATTAGTATACTCGTCACTTTGGAGCGATCTGTAAAGGCGACTGTACATGTTCAATTGAATTAAATATAATAAAATTAAATAAATAGCTTAATAATAGTGATCCTCTATACATATAAAAAATCCTCTTTTTTAATATTTTAAGCAATCCATACTTTATGTAAAAAAACGAATATGTGAACGATAAAAGTGTTGACTTTTGAGGTATATTTATACGCTACAGCTCTGCACGGAGAAGAAGCTTCTATTCATACTACACGGCAGCGCATGTTTCGGCACGTTCAGGCTTGTTTTGGCCGAGTGCAAGGGAAAATCGACTTATGTACATATACATACATACGTGGGTACATTGCTTGCTCGAATAATCAAGTCAATATTGTGACAATATGACTTGATTGAAGTACTGCAATGTTATATGAATAGATCGTGTCGGCTACTTGTGTTGCATTATGGAAATTATGAATATATCCATATAGATATGTATGTATAATGTACTCCAGAATATTTTTCAGTATAAACAGACCTTGAATCGAGCTTGGATTCACGTGTTACAACACAAAATAGCGAATGCTTCCTGAAAAGTCCAATGGCTAAGCCTAAGTTCGTAAGGCGAAAGCTATTCTGTGTGTGTGCGGAACGAAATAATCCTTTGATATACATATACATATATGTATGTATGTACATACATACATATATAGATGACTATCTACGAACTTCTATCCTTGACGCGCATAATTTACAATTATAATTTCAATAACAAAATTAAACTAGATGAAGCGAAGATCCCGGGTGCTGCAGGTCTAATTAGCAACTAGTTTCAATTAAAGGGGAACAAGAACAAGAGAGGATAGGCAAAGGTAAATAAAAAGACAAAAGAAACTGCGTCTAACCACTTTTGTGATTTAGAAGAGTCACTGATGCGGAGGCGCAAAGTATCGTCGATAAACGTCCGAAAGAGAGCCTGCGGCGACCGTCTGAACAGTGTCGCCTAGCCGCACGCCCCTGCCTGTCGATATCGGGGCTTTGCTGTTTGCTCTCGCCGGTCACGCGCCGCCCATGGACGTGCCGGGCGACCCTGTCCACTCGAGGCGTTCATTCAAAATATAAATAAAAAATATACATACATACATACATATATACCTATATAGATATCAGTGAATCTGAAACTCGTTCGATTACCATACACTTTTACTTTGTATCGATTCATTTTACTAAATACGCCTTGAATGAAACTTGTAACAATTTCGTTGATTTTTTGACTAGCTAGCTTTTCCAATTCGCGATTTATCCAAATACTGTAAGTTTATTGACTATTTGATCTGACTATCTTTTTTTGACGAAAAATTATGTACGTATGTACTAAGGATGCCAAATTAATCGACTCAGATATAACGAGTACCAAAAGAGATTTTCGAATTTAAAATGTTTTTATTACTAACCTCTTATACGTTTCACATGGTTTTCGTGTAAGCGGTAATTTTTTATATCCCTTATCTCTTATCCGATCGTTTTCATACTTTGTCATATTGCTCATTTTAGTCATCAATATAAGTTAAGGTATCATCCGCAATTACGATGGTGAAAAAATATCGTATTAGACACGTTTGAAAATACTGCATCGTATTACACGGTGACGTTTATCTGTCACATTCATCATTCACATCGGTAGTTTCATTACTTTTCGTCCTGCCATCTCGCTGTCAAATTTTAATTATTTAAACGCCTATAACTTTTTCTTTTTTCACTCTATATTTTATAAAATTTGCTTTATAGGTTCTCGTTATCTGTAATATATAAATATTTATAGTTTTGTGGAGGCTTGCTCAGCCAACGGTCTTGGGTGTTGCCACACCGGCCTTTATGCAGGGTGGCAACACTGTTCAGTGAATCTGACAGAATGACGTTTAACCCATAACCTCTAATCAAAACAAACTTTCTAACCAATACAGGCTTAATATATGTACACAGATCAAACAGTGATAGTTTTATTTTTTGTTATTAGTTATCAGATGATTTAAAAGTTCTACTTCGGTTATATAACTAGTAAACTAAAAATTTTAAAATAAAAACCCTGGTAAAAACCACTTTTTTAAAAACTAACCTTTTTTTAACTAATACTGGGTAAACCCGGCATGCTTTGCAATGCCAGAATAAGGCATGCAATTCCCGTTCCCGTTCCCGTTTCAAGTGATGGTTGGAGCTCAACGGCGTGTCGTAAACAACTGGTAGCGTGGTTACTTACAAACACATTTCCTTGACTACACAATGGCGCTTCATGCTTTCGCGCCGGTAAAATCGTAATTACGAATATTATTATTAAGAGATTTTTTCCCGTTTTTATTTTACAGTAAGCTTCCCGGACATGCATACAACAAATATTGAATGTTCCAGCGTAATTGGTTGCGTGATTTAGGAGCCTATACGAGGCAGACAGACAGACAAACAGACATTCAATTTTATATATCTAATATATAATTTCGAAAGAAACTTTGTATGTGTGTTTGCTTGTTTGGGTCGTAGAATCCGTGACGTTTAATGTAATAAAAATAAAGTAAAAATAATATTCAAATGAATTTAAATAAAATAAAACTATTCAAACAAATATAATACAATGTTTACAATTAGATTGGCCATGTGTAATCGGTTTATATTACAAATACCGAGTGAAGACGGGTAAAAACACTAGTTGTTTATATAGTATGTTCATAATACATCTAAGGTCAATAACAGAAGGGCGCTTTCCTCACTTTGAGGCCATTCTTAGGATGAAAGCGGCCTGTCTACGTCGTCATATTTTTTTCATCTAATTTTCTTCTTGCTGCCGCATCTTCTAATTTGCACTCTTCACCGTATGTTTGGTGGATGGATTTACTTCACCGACTGCCATAAATTAAATTTTAATTGATTGATTAAATTATTATTAGTATTAATATTACTTTTTATTGTTTGATGGGTTTTTGTACATATAATTATTGTATTATATTTGTTTGTTTCATCTTTCAAAATTCGTTGAATCTATTATCTTTGTATTATTTATATGGACGATGGAGACTGCAATATTCTCCCTTTCGTCTGGAATAAAAAGTTATTATTATTAAAACAATGATTTCTGATCTAGTGATTCATTCTCTATTTAACTTTTTGTGTTAGTATATATATATATATATATATATATATATATATATATATATATATATATATATATATATATATATATATATATATATATATATATATATATGTATATCATTATCTTATTTAAATGTTAGCACAATAGGAAAAAATCTCAAAAATCTATTCCAGTACATATTTAGGTAAAAATAGATACAAAAAATTCGCAAGACTAACTTTCAACAATAAATCTTTTTAATAAAAGTGTAATTTGGAATCCTACAATGTATTAGTACTAAAAAAATCCGCTGGTCAGTGTGCTGGACGCCAAGCGTCCAGTTAAAAATGAGTGTTTTATGTTCTTCTTCTTCTTGTTAATGCCTTGTTCGCATCCGGACGTTGGCGACCACCTCGTTGATTATTTGAATATATCCGCATCGGTCTTCAGCGGCTCGAAATAGCTCTTCGGCGCTCATATCGGTCCACATGCGCATGTTTCGAGCCAAGATAACTTTTTCCTGCCAATCCATTTTTTTCCTTCTATTTTCCCCATGGTTATCAAACGGAGAAATTCGTATTTTGGACCCCGTATCATGTGTCCGAGGTACTCCATCTTTCTCCGCTTGATGACAGAAACAAGTTCCCTGCCTCTCCCCATCATGCCGAGGACAGCTTCGTTTGATATATTTTTGGTCCACGGAATCTTCAGCATACGCCCACATCTCAAAAGCTTCAATGCGGCTGATCATCTTGGTTTTCAGAGTCCAAGTCTCACATCCGTGTAGTAATACTGTCCAGACGTAGAAACAGACAAATGGTGATCAATAAATAAATATTGGATAGTTTTAGTTACGAGTATATGTACATATGTATATGTATGTATGTAGTTACATTACTGGGACCATGATTGATTGACCATATATCATATCTAATCTGAAATTAGATATGATATAAAAAAAATCAGTTTATATACCATAGACAACACACATAATATTTAATGGAATAAAAATCCAAATAAAATCAAATAATAAGCCGTCATCAAACCTTTAGTCCAGTTCGAAAATGTACTTTCATTTCGATACATTTCGGTGATATAAAAGAAATGAAATGTGTTCGCGGTGTCAATCTACATACATATCTGTGTATATGTGTGCTAACAACTTGAACTATCGTCGAGTTTTCCGCACAAATTGAAACAAACTGCGCGAAAACCGCGTGTTTGCACGACAGACTCACACTCAGATCGGTATTTGCCCACCATCAATTAACCGATGTTCTTGTATGCGTATTCGACTACCAAAATTCGTCCTTGAATGTGTGTATGTGGACCCAAATGTGTAAACCTAATATATAAACGTATATATATATATATATATATATATATATATATATATATATATATATATATATATATATATATATATATATATATATAAAAATAAATAAATAAATATATGTGATTTCGATATATTTCGTGTGAATTAGATATACATATCTAATTTCAGATGCTGGAAATCACTTCAATCATGGTCCCAGTAATGTAACTACATACATACATATACATATGTGTGTGTCACGGTTACGTTTAAATAAATTTAAAACTAAAATTTAATAAATTTTGTCGATTTCAAAAAATGATATGTGCCGTGAGATTGTGTTTTTTTTCATGTTTATACATTTTAATTGAAAATAATTTTGATTTCATTTCTATTAAAAACATAGTAAAAGTAAGAAACCGACAGCTAACTATTGCAATTTAAATTAATCAAATATGATTAGTGTTGACTGATTCCCAAGTATTTAAAATGGCCATTTTGCGCAAATTCTCCATACAATATAAATATGTATGTCCGTCTCACTCGTTATCGGTATTTGAAAGCCTTTTCTTATAAAAATATTATTTTATCAAATATTATAAAATGTTTACTTCACTTACTCGGTTGCAGTGGCGTACGTTACAACAAATTTGAAATTATATCGAAAGAAATCAAATTTTATTGAACAAAATATTTAAATTTCCATAGTTTTATAACCCCTCATTAGACTTGGTAACTACTTTCTATGAAAAGTTTCACAACCGATTATTGGATCTATCCGTAACTCCAATGGAGTTCAAAATTATTAATATAATTTACATATCACTACCGTGAAGAGAAACCGTTACCAAGTTATTCTGAGTATATATCCTATCTGGTATAACTGAGATATCATTTCTAAAGATATTCTTTATATCTGTGTCATGTACTCAATCTCATCTCATAGTTTCCACCATTCCCCAGTAGCATCTCATTTCCACCACTAATGTATGTATATATATGTCTGTATGTATATTCCCAGAATCTCTCATTCCCTTACGGACCAAAATTCATATATGTAAATATGTACTTATCACCTTAAATATGTTACATATGTATGTTACAATCGAAGTGTGTTTTCAATTGTAATATATTCCAACTGGCGTTTTAGGTCATTCTTATTCTAATACAATTCATCTAGTAAATTTATAGCTCTACAAGCGCAAATACATACACTTTCAAAATGTGTGCCAGTTGTACTATAACAGTTGAATTTTGACAGTTCTGATGTTTTTACGAATGCTTTAGAATTCAATAATGCGTTAATATTTACTAATAATAATGCGTAGCATATAACGATAACTCTAAGAATGTGTTCAAAACAAAAATTTGACTTTCCAACTCAATTTATTAGTCGAGTGACGATTTCACGAAAACATCCTAACCTGGTACCAATTGATAGTTGATCGGAATTTTCAGTCGTTATATATCTTGACCCGTTGGAATGTAATTTGCTATATGAATCAACTTATATGTGTTAGACGGAATATAGTCCAACTAGTCAAAATATATTATAGGTACAACTGAAAATACACTTCAACTATAAGGGTAGTCGGTACCAGGTTAAATGGAATATATTGAAACTAGTCAAAATATATTACAACTGGAAGATACACTTTAACTGTAACATATTATCATAAATATTGTCTTACACATATACATAAATATACATATATCGTATAAACATAATACATACATATATAGATCTTAGGTAACTGGTTGAGTTCCTCCTTTTCAGCAACAGAGCTGTAAAGGAATCTCTACACTCCTTCTCTGCTTCTCATTCTGTCCACAAACAGCATTATTCTGTCAACAGACGAAAATTCCACCGTCAAATACTTATTTTTGATTCTTAAGACTTGAGAATCTTCTATAAAAGCTACGCATCGTTAATCAATCTTTCCAGTACTTTGAACTTGGACGCGATTACCTTCATTCGTGCTCGAAATGCTCCATCATTAAATATTATTATATACTACATATTATAAATACATATGTAGATATATCCACTATCACAAACTTTACTGTTTGCATGCTAATCTCAAAATAATATTAATCCAATTGTATATGTATGTACATATACTATTTGGAAGATTTACCTTAGTATAATATGTTGACAATCTAAATACATATGCACATATGTACATACATACATACATACCAACTTTTCGTCTTACAAAGCACATTTTTAAAATTCAATTGGTTGGGTTTTAAATTTAAATGAAACAAATATGTTTACATTAGAACTGTATTTAATGACCAATAATTGTAAATTTATTATATATTGATACATACATACATACATATTGGTTGCAGTTGATTATTGAGCATAGTATGTAGAGCGATTGAGCAAACCTGTAGAGAGGTCGTGAGCTCAAATCCCGGCTAAATCCTCTGCTGACGAGATCTTGTGTTTATTAAAACACAGATCGACCTTCACTTGTTATACTAAATTGTATGACAGTTCCAATAAATTGGTATCCTCTTCCTCAGTTTCACGCAAATTCAAGTTATCGGCATCTGAAATTTGTTGAATCTTATAAATGTTACTAACATAATGTATTTGTTGCAAATCTACAAATCAAAAGTATCTTTATTGTATTCTATTGTATTCAATGTACTGTTTGAAAAATTGTTAGTACTTATATACAAAAATAATCTTACCATATCACCAATAATCTTACCGTGTCACTTTGGGATAAGTAATTTCATTTGGGGTACGTATTTTAAAATACAGATTTTTTATTACGAAGAAAATACTCCCCTTTAACTAGTGTCGTCATATAAAATATGCTTTTATATTATAAAATAGAGTATACAGTATGAAAATCGATCGGAAATCAGTCAGTATATTCCACATACACCGTTGTACATATGTATGTGTATAGACAAAGCAGGGGAATATACTCAAACGGGGTGACCATGGCGTTATTTGTTATAGAATCAGTTCAAAACAAATTGATGGCACTTTTCAGATTTACTATGCGTATTTGTGCGTGTGTTATGGGTCGGTTTAGGTTAAATATGGTGACCCTAAGGAGCGTAAGCGGTGATCTTCCTAGTTTGTGAAGCCGCAACCGAACTATCTCTCCAGAGCTGGGTTTTCCGAACTGGGGTATACGTGCCCTTGGGGCCTAAAAGGCACGCGCTCAAACTTCGGTAATGGCCCACTATACCCTCTCAATTTACCAGTACGGTTTTTATCAAAAAAAAATTATTTCATACTTAAAAAAGTGGATATATTTAATGTATGTATTACCTATACATACATATAACCAATACGTATACAAATGAGATATTTTTTATGGATATGAAGTTCAATTTACATGTTTAAAAGATTGAACTTTATCAAATAATTTTGTAATCATCTGCAATCCAAATCAAAGTACCTAGAAATTTTATAGTAAATATGATGATTCTTATTTAAATAATGCAGAAATGCATAACAAACAAACTAACAAACTTTCACTTTTATGTAATAGAACAAGAAAAAGATATTTAAGATATTTACATTACATTACAAGTCTTAGATAGAAAAATTTAAATGCATGTTTTATATAGGGCCTAATTCACTTTCAATGCAACCTTTGTTTGGACTTCTTCACTTAATTGTAATATATTCGCTTAAATTAGTTCCCAGTGTGTTGAATTCACTGAATGGCAATTTTGCTCGGGTGTGTAAATTTTACACAAGTTTTAGTTAACATCGTATTAAAATGTCGTTTAAAAGCTACACGAAACATTTTCGCTGTGCGAAAGCCGAACATTAAGGGCTTGACGAGAAACCCTTGGCAGAGTGACGCAAAATAATTATTTCCGAATTAAAACGATCCCCGTTTTTACTGGCCGATTTCATTTTTCACTACGCGCATAAAATTTTAATTAGTTGCTTATAAATAATTTCACAAATTTAATTAAACGCTTTCGAAAAACTCAATAATAAATGTGTGTGCTCACTTGCATGCATATTCAAATCATTTCGAATACATACATATATGCCCAAAAATGTATTCGTTATTTAATTTGCCGTATTTAGCATCAAATAATAACTCAACGCATTTATGTATAAAAATACAAAAATTGTTCCCATATTTTAGTTTAAATATCTCGCGAGCTAAGAATATTTAAATGTAGTTAAAATCATGTGTTTTTAAATTCTTCCTATCATTTAATTGCCAAAGGAACCAGGCGGCATCTCGACAATCATGGCAGCCCTACCATAGTGCCATGACAAGTCACCCAATACGACACGATGGCTAATTGTGGACATAATACATATGTGCATAACGCATGCTGCATCCATTAGTCGGCAAATCCAATATATATGTTTTGATATTTTAATTTGTTTGTTACCGTTGATAAGATAAGGATTCGGTGATTATTGGTCACAAAGCACTCGCCCGAAAGTCACTAAAATCTCTATAACGAAACATCTGGCAGCCGAAAAGTCTATCATACTAACGAGAACACGAGTGCCAAATATTCTGTATTCGAGATTTTCATGGCAAAAATTGTCTTTTGGGCGATCACAATGTGACTAATAATCCAATTACCAAGATACCAAGTCAATTACCAAGTCTCAGGACACAAAGACACAAAACAATTTTTTCCATCGAACCACATTAGCATAGCCGACGACCGAAAATATGTATATAAAAAAAATATTTTCTGATAATAATAACCGCCTTAAGGATAAATATAATAAATGTCGGGCATAAACGCCGAAAGTGAGACGTTATTAAATGTATTTTTTAAATATTTCAAAATTTTTGATATGCGAGTATTAAGAGGGCTGGACTCCAGCGTCTTGTTCATACAAACGTATTACACTTCTCCCTTCTTCAATGGATATCCACCATAGGCATGTTTCTATCTTTTTATTTTTTTGATTAGTTTTTTTTATAGGAGCTAGAAGCCACCAAACATCTATAAAATTGCCTCTTTTTTACACCCACGAAAAGAGTCCAGCGTGCTAATTTAACAGTTGATTTTTAAAAAATACGAATACAAAAACATTATGATTATGAAATTTTTTTTTTAAATTGGTCCAGTTTTGGAGGAGAAAACTGGAGAATACGAAACCTCAATTTTGTCGATTTAAAATAGGTATTTACTGGTTGAGGCGCAACTTTCGTATTCACTCAATATATATTGATATATATGTGTATATATATATATATATATATATATATATATAAATATATATATATATATATATATATATATATATATATATATATATATATATATATATATATATATATATATATATATATATATATATATATATATATATATATATATATATATATATATATATATATATATATATATATATATATATATATATATATATATATATATATATATATATATATATATATATATATATATATATATATATATATATATATATATATATATATATATATATATATATATATATATATATATATATATATATATATATATATATATATATATATATATATATATATATATATATATATATATATATATATATATATATATATATATATATATATATATATATATATATATATATATATATATATATATAATATCGACACGACGTTAATTTTTTTTAAATTTTTAAGATGACCGGAAATGGTATCTCCCTTATAGGTATCCTCTTTTTTTTTAAGTTTTTGAATTCAATTGTCTCCTAAACAGCCAACTAAATCGGATTATTTTTTTTACATGTAATATAAATAATAATATTTATAACCTTATATTTTCATCTGAACCGGAAGTAGTAGTTTTACTCTAGAGAATCGAGGGTTTTTATGTTTTTCTCGGAAATCTTTTGGTTTATTGAACTGAAATTTCATATCTAAAAGTTTAAGCGTAATACCAAGTTATCTATAAAATGTAACATCCCTCAACCGGAAGTGGCAGTTTATTCTTGTTCGATTTTTCTTCCATTATTTTTTTCGACCCTTTATACACGTGTGATCTTCACAAAAAAATCAAGTATAATTCTTCTATCAATGTGATGAAAATAAAAAAAAAATCACAAAATTTAATAAGCCGGAAGTGGGATTTTTATCTCCTAGAAAGGTCAAAAATTTTGTCGCCTGGATCCTGTCCACACCCCTGAACGTATTAAGCTGAAAAATTATATTTGTATTCTTTATGTACTAACTTAGATTTGGTAACGTTTTGGTCAGATTTCGTAAACCGGAAGTAGTATTTTTTTTAAAACAATATTTCATTATTTTATTTTGACCTTTTAAATTATTTTGATCCTCTTGATATTTAATATGCATAAAAATTATACTGATTTTAAATAATAAAAAAAATTTAAACAAAATCCGACTACCGGAAGTAGAACTTTTGTCTTGTGCAAGTTTCCATATATTTGCGCTCAATTTGTATCGCTATCATAGTTATAAGTTCAATATCGAATTTGGTTTTGTAACCTTCTTATATTCCTCAAATACATAGATAAAGTCATGGGTTGGTCACACCCGAATTTTTTAATATGCTATTTATATAAAAAAAATCCAATTAATCAAAATAAATCAAAAAAATAGAACCATGCCTATGGTGGATATCCATAGCATATTAAAAAATAATTTATCTAGTGCCATAATTGAGGAAGGGAGAAGTCTAATACGTTTGTATGGACAAGGCGCTGGGGTCCAGCCCTCTTAATCGATTAATTTTTAAAATACTCGATTATCGAGACCGAGACAACTACACTCGAATATCGAGTAACTCGATCACTCAAATTGGAGACTCTACATAGTGACGACCGATACTCTTTTATTTTCTTTGCTGTTCTAAACTATGATAATAATACCATTGTTATGCGAGAGATAAGAAAAGAGTAATTTCAGCATCATACATTTTCATGTGCTCGCAATCCGTTCCTGATTTCCGGCAAACAAAACATGTGTGTACATATTACCTTACTCTTTTTGAAATAAATAAACACCCAGTCGCAAAATATCTTAATATACGCGATACATGGCGTATACCAAGTGAGTGAGGCGACGAGAACCGGAAGTCCCTCCGGCTCGGGCTATATCCGGCCAAATTGATTCCATTCGTACGGGAACGCCCCACAAAGTGGAGGATCCATTTTTTTCGCATTCCCTGCGACACTTCATTATTGGAAAAGGGATTATTGAGCATCGTCTGATGAAAGGGAGCCGTATCGCTGTGCGTATTAGTTCTGTTTTTTCTTATATGCTATCTGTAGGTACACACACACTCTCAACCCATTTCCAATTCGCTGGTCCAATTTGATTGAGTCCCACTTTATCCCACAAACCGTAAATTCTACTTCAAAATAAATATAAAATACAAATTCTGACATTTTTCCGATGTGGGGCTAATTAAAGCATCCGCACCGATGCTTGATAAATAAATACTTTTCTATCTACATATCTATCTAATCTACCGAAACAAACGTCCGTATGTATTTCTGAATGAATTTCATAAATTTATATTTATTTAATATAATATTTATCAATCAAATATTAAAAAAAAACACAGATTTTCATCAAATGTGTGAATTAATATTTTTTAACAGCTACATTTATCACTTATCTACTTGTACGAAATTGCAATAAATAGTGGGTAGTGGAACTAGTGGGAGATATTTATTATATTGTCTATTTACAAAAAACATGTTTTTCAGTAGAAAAAAAAAATTTACTACTTATGGTGTGAATAAAGTCAGAGTGGAAATATTGAGAAGAAATGACATGAATTTGTTCAATGATTTCAATCGCGTTCAATTTAAATTTTTAATTAATACTAATGAGATCATCCCAAAGTCGTTTTACTTTGGCGAAGAATTATTTTCTTACACAGCGAAGTTATCCCAATCTTCTTTCCACAATTTTACTCTAGATTGATTACTCTGCTTTTTTATTAACTATCAGTACACATACAGATTTCAGATGAAAATACAATATTCTACCGAAATTTTGTTTCATTTACAAACAAAATTATTTAAAAAGCGTTGGAACTGTCAGTTAGAACTAAAAGTAAAATAGGTGGTCTGTGTATACATGTCAATCAATCAGCACTGTCATAACTATAGGTTGGATAGCCAAGGTGCCGCTCATTGTTCCATTGTTGTAAATCCTTTGTAAAAAAGGTTCGGCAAACCTTTAACAATGCATTTACAACATTTGAACAATACGTGGCACCCTCTGGGTCCGGGCTTTAGTCATAACACTAAGTATATTTGAATTTTTTTTTGATCAGAAATTTAAGAAACAATATACATATATATACATATTGTATGTAATATTCAATAGTTTTTTTTTTAATTATTAAGTTGCACCGTTAAAATATATAAAAAAAAAACTTTTTTCCAACTATCATAACATTGTTTTATAATTTTGATTTTTGGGAATAGAAAAATATTTAAAGTAAATATCATTATTACAGATTGGATAGCGTGTCCAACATCTCATCGCGGTCACAACTCAATGAGAGATTTCATGCAATTATTTTTTATCCACAATATTAATCTTTCATTTTTATGTCGACTGTACTTTTTTAAATTTATATTGAAACCGTTATTAAAATGTTTGGAGCAATGATTTTTTGAATCATACATATAATGCATACATATATGTATGATTATATGTAGGAATAAAATAATTATAGGTAGAGTTAAGAAAGCAAAAACTGCAGGAGGTGTTTTCCACAGAGGATCAAATATATAATGCCCTTCCTGATAGAATTAGAGGTGCTAGTAATATTGGTGCTTTCTTGAGGGTTGTTAATCGATACCTCTGTGGAAGATGACGTAATTATATATCTAAGTTTAATAAAATGTTATGATTGGAATTATATTATATTATTTTAGGGTTACTAATTATAGTTTTGTTAATCTTTTTAACTATGCTATATTATATGTAGTTGTTAGTTTTAGTTTAAAATTTTTAATTATTAAATAATTCATTAGCAATATTCTATTTAATAATAATTAAATAAATATGTAGACACTATTTTTTAATAAAATTAATTGAAAACTTTCTAGCTTTTTCTTACCAAAAAATTTTCTTACAATAAATTATATAAATTTTTCAAAAACTTTTACTGCCGTATACTATACAGAGTATAATATAATTAAAAATAGTTGCCTGAAACTGTCAGCGAGTTGTCCCCGCGATGAAAAATCTTACATTTCAGGGAATTATTACAATTTATAAAATTAAAATTGGTTTTTAAACAATAATGGAACATTATATCGATTTTAACTACTTCCAAATCACAGAACACGTAATATTAGCGATGAATATTTTCTATGAACTGCGAAAACCAAAACTCTTTCTCTGACTAATTAAAAAAAATCATGTTCCAAGCACTTGTTTAGGTTGATAGTGGAAGAAGAGAATATTGTTTGTTATACTTTCACTGGGTCTACCTCACGGGACCGAAAGTGAAAAGCCCGAAAAAACAAATATCGGAAGGCAAAGATCGAAAATCGAAAGATCTTAAGTCGAAAGATCAAAAAAAAAGGCACATGGTAAACAGTACTACATATATATGAGTGGCATGCGGTGAAATTATCTCTCTTTTTGTCACACAGCCTTGTTTAATGTGCGCGCGCAGGATACGGGAGGAAAAGCCTGTTCCTCTTGTTCCTGTTGTATCCTGCTCGCCAAAAATTAAGTGAGGATGTACGACGAGGGGAAAGAGAGTTTTACCGCACGCCACTGATATATATGTATACTAACCGTTTTTCATATGTATGCATAGTAAACGAACATTTTCGACTTTTTAGCATTCGGTGCGGTGACGGTCACCCACTTTCACTAGCCTTCACTTTAAATGTTATTCATCATCATTTACAGCCATTCACCAATAACCGCTGTATGAAGGTCTCTCTAACACGCTTCCACTCGTTTTTATTTTTCACATCCATCTCACCCCACACATTTAACTAATTTCAGCCACCCATCTTCCTAGCAGTCTTCATTTTACCCTTTTACATTCTCTCGGGTACCATTCAAGAACTTATTTTTTCCATATTTCGTTCATTCATTTAGCTACGTGACCCACACATTGCTATTTCAATCTCTCCACTATATCCACTACACTTATCATGCTGGTCACCCACGTATTCCGCTTCCTATTTTTTTTAGGGTTATTTATTTATTTATTTATTTTATTAATTGAAAAATCAACAGACAGGATGTACAGAAATAGGTATAAAAAAAACAAAAAGTAAATAAATAATATATGTAACATCCGAGTCCAATAATAGATTTTTACAAAAATGAAAAAGATAAATATAAGGAAAACAAATTAAAAAGTAAAGAATAAAGGCATGACAAAATATGAAGTACATTGCATAATTAAACTATAGTATTAAAATATTTGGAAAAGGTTATAAGATAGAATATAAGAAGAAATTGAAATTTACAAATATAAAACAAATGAAAAAGGTAAATACAAAATAAACAAATGAAAAGGAAAAGAATGAAAGCTATAATATGATTAAATAGCACATTACATAACTAAACTAAAGTATAAAAATAATGGAAATATTGGAAAAATAGAATAGGAGAAAAAATGAATCAATCGGTCAAGATTCTATTGATGTTAGACCTGAATTGATGTAGGGAAATACCAAACAGATCAACCTCATTCAGCTCTCCGTTAAACATACGATAAACGCGCTGCAGATAAAAATATTTTTGGGAATTAGTATTGAAAGGATCAAGTGAAAAGAGTGCAACGCGTCTAGAGTATCGAACTGGGATTCTGAAATTAACCTTATTCAGTAAATCAGAACAATCAAGGAAACCATTTATGAGCTTAAAGAAGAATATAGCATCAGTATGTCGTCGCCTGACAGAAAGATTGTTAAAAGAAAGGATTTTTAAAATGTCGGAAACAGTAGAATGGGTATAGGTAAGAAAAAGGTAGCGTAAGGATTTAATAAATTTAAGTTGAACTTTCTCAATACAATTAATATGGGATAAATAAAAAGGTGACCAGATAATTGAGGCAAATTCAAGGTGAAACCTTACAAAGGAAAAATAATGTAATTTTAGTACATAAGGATCATTAAAGGGTTTTGTTGAGCGGAGTAGGAATCCAAGAGATTTAAATGCTTTGTTGGTAATAAAAGAAATATGTTCAGAGAAATCTAGTTTATTATTGAGTATTACACCAAGATCTTTAATAGAAGATGACGTGTTAAGGATTGAATGATTTAATTGATATTGATTAGTAATAATTGACTTATTTCTAGTGAAATTTAAAATAGAGCATTTTTCTAGATTAATAAAAAGATCATTATTTAAACAATATATAGAGAATCTATCTAGATCTTCTTGTATCTTATGACAATCGTCTATGGTGTATATAGGTTTGTAAATTTTTAAATCATCAGCGTAAAGAAGTATAAAGGAATGTTTGAAGATGTATGAGATATCATTAATATAGAGTAAAAAGAATAAGGGACCTAAATGCGACCCTTGCGGGACACCGGAAGGAATATGTCTAAGTGATGATCTAAAACCATTGAGAATTATGATTTGGTGACGATTTAGTATATACGAAGAGATCCAACGAAATAAATTTCCTCGGATTCCAAGGGACCAAAGTTTATTGAGTAATAGGTTGTGATTGATTTTATCAAAAGCTTTAGAGAAATCCGTATAAACGGCGTCGATTTGGATTCGTTTGTCCATATAAGATGTGAGAGTACTAGTGAAATTAAGCAGGTTAGTCTCTACCGATCTCCCCTTAAAAAAACCATGTTGTTCAGGTATAATGTAGTTTTTGAAATTGGAGAAAAGGAAATTATAGATAATTTTTTCAAAGATTTTACTAATGACAGATAGTTTAGATATAGGACGGTAATTCTCAATAAGATTCTTATCACCTTTTTTAAAAATAGGGGTGATGTAAGATAATTTCCAATAGTCTTGAAATTTACCGTTAGACATAGAAAGATTGAAAAGGATTGTTATGGGAAGAGATAATGGGACAGCACATTTCACAAGGAAAAAAGAAGGCAAACCATCACAACCCGCACCAAGATTAACATTGAGAGAGTTGATGTGACTGAGTACAGTAGATAAGTCAAAATGAAAAGTAGATAAGTTACAAGAAGAAGTATCTGTATTAGAGATAGAAAGGTTAATGGTAGAATCACTATTGAAAGTGGAGTCAAAATAGTCAGCAAAAATGGTACAGATTTCAGAACCATGTGAAGCCGACTTATTTCCATAATACATTACGGAAGGATATGAAGAGGTGGTATTTTTTTTTTGAATTTATATATGACCAAAATGATTTGGGATTAGTTTTAATATTATTTTGAATAAGAGAAATATAATTTCTAAAGCAGATTAAAGAATATTTTTTAATTCGAGCTCTTAATAGTGAAAAACTTTGATAATCTAAGGGATTTGAATAAATTTTAAATTTTTTATGGAATTTGTTTTTTTCTTTTATTATTTTAATAAGAGACGATGTAAACCAAGGAGGATATTTGGTACGTTTAGATTTAAGAGTAAAAGGGACGTGGCATTCAATAATATTTTGTAAGGTATCGTAAAATTTTTTACAAGCTAAATCAATATTTAAATTGGACACAAGTGAATTCCAATTGATATCGCTTAAAATTGGAATAATTGTAGCATAGTCAGCTTTTCTAAAGAGGAAAGTTTTATTATAATTATAATTCAAGGGTGAAGATTTGTTGTAAATTATTGAGATGCAAAAGGATAAATGATGAGAATCTTCATGGATTAGCGTAGAGTCAGCACGAGAAATATATAAGGGGAAACTACTAATAGCTAGGTCAAGAATACGATTATTAGTATTTGATAAATAATTGTATTGATAAAGTTTATTATAAGATAAGAATTGAGTAAAGGAAAGGGAAGAAAAATTAATACAATTGGAAGGAAATAGATGTAGATTTGAGTCGTATTTCGTCCAATCAATAGTGGGAAGATTGTAATCACCGAGTAAAATAAATTGATCCTCTGGATAATTGGTTATTAGATCAGATACTTTATTTAAATGGGTAACTAATAGAGTTTGGTGAGAATTACCAGGAGGAATATAAACAGTACAGATATTTAGTTTAAAAAACTTAGTGGTAATAGTAATCCAAAGGTCTTCTGTGGAAGTTAACCAATTATTTTGAATGACAGAGGGTAGATTATTTTTCACAGCTATGATTACACCACCACCAAATATTTGGTTATGAAGAGAATAATCTCTGTCACGTCGAAACACCTGCTATCTGGCATCAAAAAACTCACTATTATTGAATGAGTCATTAAGCCAAGTTTCTGATAGACAGATAATATCATAATTATTAACTAATACATTTTGAAGAAAAGAGTCAGATTTAGTTCGGAGACCTCTGACATTTTGATAATAAATGACAAGACGATTAGAAGACATTGTAAAATAGGAAGTAGATAGAACACGTAGTGATATAAATATAAATATCCATATATATTATATATTATATCACTAAGTGTTCTATCTACTTCCATACTTTACAATGTCTTCTAATCGTCTTGTCATTTATTATCAAATGTGTTACCATTACAGCCCACAAAAGACATTGCCACGTTCAATTCCCTATTTCTTATCATTTAAAAAAAAAATAATATAATATAGAAAATTTTACATGGCATTACGATATGCTTTAAATAAAAAAAAGAGTCCTTTTACCGTTACAATTTTTTGATACAATTTTGATTTTTTCATACACATATTATCGTCATTTTAATTCGTACAGATTTATTCATAATACAAACAGTAGGTTTGTACGACGTTTGAAATGTTCTAAAAAATTAATACACATTTCAAACCTTCAGCTTATAGCTCTCACTACCATTATCGATCAACGTCACTGCGGTTAGATATTATAAAATCAATAATTCATACACGTACGTTCTACCTCATTACTCCTAACGTATTGTCTCCTGCCGCATTCAAATATATGATCTTCCATTTCCTTTGTCTGGGGGGCGAATATCTATAGACACATACATACATATGTATGTATGTACGTATGTACATCGAGTGGCGGTGCAACTTCTGGTCTGGTGCACACACATACGTACACATTCGCAGACGTGTCTTTAAAAATATTGGATACGTCTAGTGTGGTACTCGAGCCACAGATTGGCCGCCGCTGAATGTCGACGTTGACAAATTCATCTTTTTGGCTTGAAGATTCGTCTTCGCTATATCATACTGCGGTTGAGAGAGCCCCACGATCTCATAGACACGGGTATAGGGGAGGATTGCAATTTATTGAGGGCTCGTTTAGGTCGCGAGGGATGATTCATTGTTATGTGCTTTTAGCGTTTACTTCTTCTTGTGGCGACGACTAAATTCGCTCGATGAAATCCTCTTGTGCTCTGAGTACTTAATTCGTACTTGCGAAAAATATGATGCATGCAGTTGCATTTGTTTAACGACTTATAATATTCAGAATTGTTACTTGAGATATAAAGAACTCATTACTGTTCAAATTGAAAAAAAAAAACAAAACTAGTGGGGTGCCGTTATTGAACTGTGATAGTTGTTTTGGTAGTGGATTGTTATGGTATGGTCCGGCACGTGATTTACTTGTACGGACTCACCGTCCCAATTTTGTTCCCTTCGCGGTATTGGCGAATTTTTTATGTATAGCCATTGCGTTAAAAATAAATATTTTTTTAATTTACTCGTCTCTCCAAGCATTTATGGAATTTTAATTAAGAATATTCTGATTTGTGTCTTACAAACATTATTCTTAACTATGTTTTATTTTTTACACATAACTTTTTGAGTACAAATATGGCAATGGACTTGGCACGCGAAATGATTCCCTAAGAACAAATCAGTACAGAGCGCGCTGAATCAAATAACGAGGCCTTGGAATGTTGCATTCTTGATAGATTATTTGACAAACTATTCAGAAGATTAAGTTTTGGAGATGTTATTAAGAAAGGTAGGCTACTAAGGATATTTCTGTTAATACAAAAATGAAAATTTATACTAATCACATAATAACAGATCATTATAATTCAAGAATTTTTTATTTTTATTTTAATATATCCTGTTTTAAAAGTCACAGTACGCTACTGGTTACAACCCATATATGTATGTATGTATCATACATGATGTAATATATTTATATAATTATATATACATATATAGATCATGTGTCATAAATAATGTATTGTATGTATATACAATAGATATGGTATCAATCAATTGATTTTGTAATAAATTTTGGCAAATATGTATCTATTCCAGATTGCATAGTGATGTTTTTTTAAAAAGTCTGTGTGATTTTGGGCATTTCAAAGTATGTATATAATTATATCACTGGTAAACCTATCAAACGGAAATTACTATCTCGTATTATACGTGAGTGTCTTCTTTTCAATTTAATTTTTATCTTTTAAGCAAGCAATACACGTATATGTATACATATGCATGCATTTTCACCAATATCTTAATATAAAAACTGTAAATATTTATTTTTTGTTTCATAAATGAAATATTAGATTGTTGCATAGCTTCGAGCCCGATTTCCAAACATGGCATTAACTTATGCAATCATTCAATATTATACTATGCAAAGTGAAATTGAAAGATGATTTAAATTGTTTATATATGTATGTATAAAAGTAAATATCCACAAATTAAATTAAATGTCCTGCTTTCTCAGCAACCTAAAAATTGCGTATAATATTTAAAATTAACTTTCAAATTTTACTTAATAATGTTGCAAAGCAATATAAAATGAAAATTCACCAGCTCTATGCAGTCGCTCTAGAGTTAATTAAAGCGTTAGTTAATATTCTTCAGTATTTATGTATATATTCAAAAAGATTGCATATACATATAGATATAATAATTTAACAACCACTGATATTCATATTTGATACCATTTAGAATTGTATTAATTAATTTTGAAATTTAAATTACTATTTCACAAAAACAAATGAATTTACATTTCACACGCGAAGAAAAATTTCAACGGAACTACATATGTACGTAAGTAATCAAAATTATTGTTAAAAACACACTCTGAAATCACTTTCTCTCATAATACGTATATAACAAATACTATGCGGATGCTGCGAACGAAGTACGGGTTCGAAGACGATAATATTTAATAAAACATTAGTTTTCACTTGAATTGCAATTAATTTACTTGAAAATTCTTGGCTTTGTCGCGGACGATGTCATTGTATTGATGTATAATTAATTGAAACGTAAAGCTTTCGCGTACAACTTTTGCCTGGAGTGAGGTTCTACCGTTATTAGTCGACTGAAATTGAAACAAGTTAATTAAATATATTGATCAAAACCACATTGTTATTTATTTTAACGCTTTTCTTTCATTTGATTATATTTAAAAAAAAATAGTTCTGGCATTACTAGTAGTCTAGAACGAAATTAATTCTTATTTTTGTAAGAAGTCTATTCAATTCATTGAATTGGAACCACTTTCGGCTTTCCAGCCTACTATTAAGGACACAGAAACGTACAGACACAGAAACGTACGCGGCACGTGTTTTTCTTTTAGACAGTTTGATCTGTACCGTCACAATTTTCCCAAAATTCACCCTCTGGATGTTTTTCGGTTACATTTAATCCTTGTATTGACATATGTACATAGGTTTGACGGTGATTCTTATATTTGAAAAAATGTACAAGAAACTTTTCAAAATAATAAGATTGTACCAATTAACAATGAGCTGAAGAAATTACCTTCTCAGCTCATGTATTATACATACATATGTATATGCCGTATGGTTCAGTATGTTTACGTCTTTTTGCTGTTAAAATTGTATAAGGCCACTAAATATTTTGATCGTATGTTAGCAAAATATCACGCGTGCCGGACCGAGTCTGAACATGTATCAGTGGCGTGCCGCGACTTTTAAAACAAGGGACAAGGTGTGAACAAAAAAAATAAATAAACACCCAGCGCAAAGCGAAGCTTATCAGTTGCATCACATGCAAATAACGATATATTTTAAAAGACTAGGAAAGGAATTTAAAATAACAGTTTTCGTATTACTTTCTACAACTCCTCTTCATCAATATACAGCAATAAAAATAGCGATTTCGTCAATAGATAACATTATGTGGGGAATCATTGTAAATTTGGAGTAAAAATGAAAATTTTTTTTATACCTGGAGTAGATTTCATAAATCAAAAAATCGATAAAAACGGATTTTTTTTCTTTTTCAAGCTTTTCAACATATTAAGGAGACTTCAAATAATAGTAGGGAATACAAATAAAAATGTTTTTTTAGTTTAATATTTAATGGGACCCCCTTTGTTTTTAATAAATAGTTTTATTCGTTTAAGTAGTGATTCATATTATTTTTTTAATAATTCATCACTAATTTCATTATAGCATACATCATAAATAATGTATTTTAATTATTTTATGGTTTTTGGTTTCTTATCTCTAATTTTTTTGCCTATTTTGCTTCACATATTTTCGATTATATTTAGATCCGAGCTGTTTCCTGGCCATTCAATGTAGTTTATATATCTAAACTATCTTTATCTTGATCGATATTTAAAAAAAACCAAATGGTGATATACCAATGCATTAAAAATAATTAAAATTAATTGTGAAAACAATTTGAATACTCTAAAATTTTGAACGATGAGTCGGTGCTGAATCATCGTGAAAGACAAGATCCTTAACCATTTCCGGTAAGCCTTCTAATGTAGGAATAACGCTTTTGTCGATGATTTTTTTATACTCCTGTGAGTTTACTATCCCATCTAGTTTAATGATTGACCCAACACCATACCGTATGATGGCCCCCAATACCATACCATGGCGAATGTTAAACAGTCAGCGCTTAGCACGATTCTTTATAGCGTTCGCCTAATTTTAGTCGTACTAGCGCCATCCCATCTGATCCAATCAGGTTGAATTTGGATTCATCTGAAAAAGTAATCGTCTCCCAATCTTGAACTGCCCAATTTTTCTTCTCTTTGGCCCAGAAAAGACGATTATCCTTCATTTTCTTCGTGAGGAGGGTTTTTTTTTGCACGGCGCCGTTAAAATAGACCAAGTTCATTTAGTTTATATTAAACTGTTCTAAGGCTTACTGTTTTTTCCAACTTCGACGAACTCAGACCTAATTTTTGACGTAGTTTTGAAACTGTTTTGAAGTAAAATTCTCTTTAAAATCCGTTTGTCTCGAGAAGTCAGTTTTTTTGCCATTTTTCCTCTTTCGACAGGTGTTATGTCCATTGTTTTTTTATACTTCTTAAAAAATATAGTTATTGTAGGTAGAATGTGTTCCCGTTCGTCGATAAATTTCCGCAAAAGAATAATTTTCCTCCCAGAAAGTGACAATTTTTGATTTCTCGGCGATCGACAAAAATTCATATTTTACGCTCAACGCTCACAACACTAAAAAAAGACACGCACTACTTGAAAGTCTGGGGGTAACTGACTTTAAAACTTTTTGGCAACAATACATTGAGGTATGCTGAAAACAACTGTAAAAGTATAAAAACAAAATTGCCAGAAAGTGAGACCCAATAGGGCGAAAAATGGGCCATTCCGGTAAAATTTGACTGATAAGCTTCGCTTTGCGCTGGGTGTATATATATATATATATATATATATATATATATATATATATATATATATATATATATATACATATATATGTTTGAAAGTGGCAAAAGTCAATTTTTCTTCATAACGAGAAATATTTCGTAAAACATTAAATACAATGTTTTACGTTTAACAATATTTAAAAATACTGGTGGCATGTAATATTATCCTAAGAAATATCGTAATTAGCTTAACTTTCTTAATAACATCTTGTTTTTTTTTTCGAAATTTAATCTTCGGGATGATTTGTTGAACAATCTATTGAGAATATAGCATTTCAAGGAATCGTTACTTTTTTCCATGCGCACCGGACTGATTTGTTCAGAGGGAATCGTTTCGTAAGACGAGTCCCTTGATATATTTGTACTGAAGACGTTCTGTCTAAATATGTGTTATTTTAACAAAAAAATATTTCAGAGTAATGTTTTATAGAAAAAAATCAGATTATTCTTAGTGAATATTCCACAAATGCTTGATGAGACGAGTACATTAAAAAATATTTTGTCGAAGCGCCTATACATAAAAATTGAAAACAAAACTGAAACGGCTAGGACATGCAAATGAACGACGCGGCGGACCATACCATAGCAATCCACTACCACTACGTCAGGCAGGGCCGATTCTAGTTTCTGAACTTTTCTTATCCAAGTGAACAATATCGATATAGACAACGATTTTAATTTAAAAAAATTAGTTAGAAGATTTTAAAGGCCCACCAGTCCGATAAAGGCACGCCACTGGTATGCATGTATGTACATATGTACATATTATGTATAAGTTTACTTTTTGCATTATACAAAAGAGATTCCCCATGTTGTGCTTGTCGAATATTTATCGCATGGCTTGGATCCTTCATGCACAACTGTGTACTTCCGTACACACGCCGGAAGTGTGTACGCATAATAAGAAGACACGGCGCACTTACATACCAGCTAAATTCGAGCTATAAAGCACGCGCATGTAGACCGCTTTGAATGTGTTTATATATATGACAAGTGTCTCACGTGTGATGTTTGGAGGAGGAGGCCGAGAGGAGGCAGGATGGAAAGGTGTCGTTAGGGTTATGGCGACAAGAAGGCGAGGCATTTTATTGCGTTTCGTGTTAAAACCGCAGGCAGTTGTCGGCTTTACGACACTTGTGCACGAATCCGGCAATAAGGGAAAACCGCCACTGTCCTCCAATCAAAGGGAAAACGCTGCCTCTGCTTTAATTACTACTTTTGACAGTGTGTATCGTCAAATGTGCCCCCGAGGGGTAGGCGATGAGGGGGATGAGGTGTGGTAGGGGGTCTCGAGAGGTATCTCGTCCGCGTGCAATGAGAAGTTTGTTGTTGTTGTGCGGATGCGTGAGGGACGACTTTTCATAAGTGTGATTTCAATTTTATTTGATTAAAATTTTTGTACGAGTTCTCAGTTTTAATGAATGAATCCCGTCAAAATGCAGGAAAATGCAGAAAATGGGAAAATGCAGGGGCTTGGAACTTTTGTCAAGTAAAACTTCTGTATGGTTGAGATAATATTTATATTAGTTTTTAAATTGAATTTCTTGTATGGAATCAAACACGTCACGAAACTTTGCAATTCTGAAATATTATATGTGTATAAAACAAGTCACTTATTATTTTTATTAAAGGCAAACAATAGATATGTCGGATAGTAAAGTCGTACAAATAGAGACAATATGAAATAGTACAAATATGAAATGCATGTGATATGTTTTGCCAGCAATGACGTATGGATGTGAAACTTGAAAATCGTATGCCAAAATTTTACACAAAGTCCAATGCACCCAAAGAAGCATGGAACGCTGTATGCTCGTAATAACGAGGAGAGATCGGATTAATAGGTGAGAAGTGTGACAATGGCGGTGGATGTAGTAGAGAGACTAAAGGGGTTAAAATGGCTATTAGTGGGTCACGTAGCTAAATAACGGATGGAAAATGGAAAAAGGAAGAGCAGGAATGGTACCTGAGAGAATTTAAAAGGTCGGAAGAAAGCAAGGAAAATGGGTGGCCGAAATTCGAAAAGTGGGTCAGATGGATGAGAGTTGTCCAAAATAGAGGTGAATGGAAACGTGTTGGAGGACCTTCGTCCAGCAGTGGATAGTGAATTACTGTAAATGATGATGATAAAAAAAAATTGGGACGCAAAAATCCAGCGCTTTGTTTCTCACATGGTGTATTTATATGTAGTAGATTTTGTGTGAGGAAGTTTTACTTCTGTGGTATATAGTCGAAGTCAAATATTTGTGTTTTTTTTAATGCATTTTTCGATTTTGAAAATGTAACTTTATTTAAGCACAGTACATAAAGTGAATTGCTTTTATGTATATAACATATAACTTTATAACATACTAGTTGTTTTACCCGGCTTCGCTCAGTGTTTGTAATATAAACAGCTAAAACATGGCGAATCTAATAGTAAATATTCATTTATTTTTTTATTAGATTTATTTCAATCGAAAAAAATATATATCGAATCGAAACCATATCGAATCGTCGTCATAGAACCTTTGGTTTGTTTTCTATTGTACCAATCAACATTAAATACTTACATATGTACATACATATTTAGTTACAAAATCTCTTTCGAAATTATATATTAGAGAACATAGAACTTTATTTTAATTCGTGTATCGATGCCTTTCCAAAACCATCCATTGAAATCAACGGGCAAAAAACCAGTATATTATAAAAATTTATACAAAATTTCTTCAAAAGAATGTGATATTACGTCAATAGTAAATGTTTAAAGAACGATAATGGTCTGGAGACGTGGCAATACTGGCGTTTAAGGTAAAGATTGAGATTTTTTTTGTACTTTAGCAATGTGACAAATTATTCCATATGAATTTTTGTAATGTAAAATTATTTTAAAAATTCATTAAACAAAATAAAACTACTTAAACCGAGTTGAATTATAAAAAAAACCTTCAAAATACGATTTTCACAAACTTGAATTGGCTGACGACATTGCAAATATATTTTTTATAATATTTTTAACGGATTTTTCATGATACAGAATATCTTTTCTAATTCGAGTTGTTTCCAAAATTAAAAATTCGCATCCATAAACCTACTGCTATGTATATATGTACATTGAAATTGGACCTATCATACCATTCGAAAAAAATAGACGTATTATATGTACATACATACATACACATATAGTTTAGTAAGAAACATCGGATAATTCTCGCAAAGACGATACCGAGTATTACATAATAACCTGCTTATATTAATAACGTAGAGGATATTGAAGAGTTTTCATCACATACTGCTCAATTCCACTTCGACGTATTTTAAAATTTTCTACGCAGGTTTAGATACACGTCAGTTGTTTAAAGTGTTTGTTGGTTTGCAAGAGAAAAGTTTAAATTTCACCGTGCGCTTTTCACTCAGACCTGGAAGGAGAGATGTGTAAAGAGGACGGGGAACCGAGCAGTTTCAGGGGTCGGGGAGAGCGAGGCTGGCCTCCAGAGCGGGGGGCCAATTTGAGTGGAAAATAAAGAAAACGTCGTCGACAATATAATTTCGGTTCGGCGTCGACAATATTCATTGTTATCTTATTCGCTGCCGCAACTTTTTCATTTGCGGATTCAAGTGGCGTCGCGACGCGGCCTCGACGGCGTCGCCTTATATTTCATTCCCGTACGCCCTCCCTCCCCCATCATTCGAAATTTTCAATTTTACAACGGCTTTCCTTGCTTTTTCTTTATATATTTTTTTCTTAGCAAAATGGGAAAAGACGACTTAAATTTTTTTTCTCGTTACGACGCTTCAAAATTAGTCCCCATTTCGCAGGGCAATCTGCATCACAACGTCAAAATATAATACACGCACCGCACTTAAGCGTTAATTTGATGAAATTTCCTGGAAATAAATATCCAATAAAGCAATGTCTCTAAATATAATATACACATGTCTTATTGAAATTTCTTTGCGAATAGCCTTGATGTGGACGTCAACACCATGCAGCGTTTCAATGCTTAAACATTACACAAAACTAATGGCACTATACCGGTATACCAGTAAAATCAGCAAAATTTGGCTATCGCTATTTACCGATAATTACGGTTAGCTATTTTATCCTGAATTAAATGAATATACAGACATATAGGTTTTTCATTCCAAATTGACCCCTTTTCATTTCAAATTGACCCTTTTTCATTTCGAACTAAACCTTTTTCAATGTCAATTTGAAATGAAAAAGGTTTAATTTGAAATGAAAAAGGGTCGATTTGAAATGAAAAAGGGTCAATTAGGAATGAAAAACCTATACCATTGCATTAAAAATCGATGCAAATGGCGTGTTGTGGACTAGGCAAATAAAAAATATAAATTATTACGAACGGATTTCTATGTATTTATATGACATTATTCATCTGATATTTATTTTTAATTATTTACTATTTAATTTAGCATAACGTTTTTATGAAAAGCAATCGCATTCATCCACGATTATTTTCTCATTTACCCGTATACCGGTAATGGGATAAATGTTTACCGTTTACCGGTAAATGAAATTTGACAGTAAATTGCAATCCCTAAATGGTACATTAGCCCGTGCCCGTTTCCTACCTCCTTCCTCCCCCCGGCATATATGAAATAAATTTTGTATTTTATATATACATATAAATATACATATGTATATGTAGGTATATATGTATTGTATATTATATATTAATGGAAAAAATAAAAATAATGGAAATTGTGTACAGTAGAAAGAGATATAGTGATATTTTTTTTACTTTTATTTCATCATTTTTCAGTCGAAGTGCATGGTTCTACGAAACGAGATGCCTCGCAGTAAAGGATACACTATACATATATGTATATGTATTGTATCTGAGGAATTGTACAATTATTCAATTTGAAACATATTCGTTATTTTTTATATCCCGCAAACAGTGATATTATTTTACGAGTGTCGATTTTATTTATTGAAAAATCTTTCATCGAATATATTTTTCCCACATTTCGTAACGATATAGCACACATACATACATATATAATTTTAAGTTAAGGTAAATAAAAAAATATTATAATAAAAATAAGTATCGAATATTTATTAATTAAAAGATTGCCAAGTAAGCGGATGCGATTTTCCAACATTGTATGTAAGGAGCTTTTTTCACCATTTACAGGGAGGATTCAGCTCAATTTTTGATGAAAGATTGTATTGTCATCAGAAATACGCAAAGACAGATGTATGTATAAATATACAATTTTTATTTAAATTGGCTCGGTATAAGCGGATCAGAATTAATGGCAAACATTCAACTACACCAACATAATGTATTTAACTTTTTATAAAAGTGTTTCATACAAAAAGCCACAACATAAAATGCATGTAATTCGTACAATTTATAAGATTTTTTGTATACAATATTTCATTAGCTAAAATCGTTGACAGGATAGATTCACTTTCTAATCAATTGAAACTGTTATTTATTTATTTATTTATTTATTTTATTAATTGAAAAATCAACAGACAGGATGTACAGAGATAGGTATAAAAAACACAAAAAGTAAATAAATAATATATGTAACACCCGAGTCCAATAATAGATTTTTACAAAAATGAAAAAGATAAATATAAGGAAAACAAATTAAAAAGTAAAGAATAAAGGCATGACAAAATATGTAGTACATTGCATAATTAAACTATAGTATTAAAATAATTGGAAAAGGTTATAAGATAGAATATAAGAAGAAATTGAAATTTACAAATATAAAAAACAAATGAAAAAGGTAAATACAAAATAAACAAATGAAATGGAAAGGAATGAAAGCTATAATATGATTAAATAGCACATTACATAACTAAACTAAAGTATAAAAATAATGGAAATATTGGAAAAATAGAATAGAAGAAAAAATGAATCAATCGGTCAAGATTCTCTTGATGTTAGACCTGAATTGATGTAGGGAAATACCAAACAGATCAACCTCATTCAGCTCTCCGTTAAACATACGATAAACGCGCTGCAGATAAAAATATTTTTGGGAATTAGTATTGAAAGGATCAAGTGAAAAGAGTGCAACGCGTCTAGGGTATCGAACTGGGATTCTGAAATTAACCTTATTCAGTAAATCAGAACAATCAAGGAAACCATTTATGAGCTTAAAGAAGAATATAGCATCAGAATGTCGTCGCCTGACAGAAAGATTGTTAAAAGAAAGGATTTTTAAAATGTCGGAAACAGTAGAATGGGTATAGGTAGGAAAAAGGTAGCGTAAGGATTTAATAAATTTAAGTTGAACTTTCTCAATACAATTAATATGGGATAAATAAAAAGGTGACCAGATAATTGAGGCAAATTCAAGGTGAGACCTTACAAAGGAAAAATAAAGTAATTTTAGTACGTAAGGATCATTAAAGGGTTTTGTTGAGCGGAGTAGGAATCCAAGAGATTTAAATGCTTTGTTGGTAATAAAAGAAATATGTTCAGAGAAATCTAGTTTATCATTGAGTATTACACCAAGATCCTTAATAGAAGATGACGTGTTAAGGATTGAATGATTTAATTGATATTGATTAGTAATAATTGACTTATTTCTAGTGAAATTTAAAATAGAGCATTTTTCTAGATTAATAAAAAGAGCATTATTTAAACAATATATAGAGAATCTATCTAGATCTTCTTGTATCTTATGACAATCGTCTATGGTGTATATAGGTTTGTAAATTTTTAAATCATCAGCGTAAAGAAGTATAAAGGAATGTTTAAATGTATGTATGTATGTATAATACAATATTTCACTTCGGGCTCTCTCTATCGCTCCGTTATATGACCCATATGTATACATACATATGTACATATGTACATATCCTACATGCTTTTGAGGGCTGTATTGATTTTTTTCATAACATAATCCTTTCGAGTAAATTATTTTCAAAATAACTTTCGCAACAACGCACGATATCGCTCGTTCGTATTATTCGCGTGTTTTTTTTTTCTCCTCTTGGATTTTTAGACCAGTCCGGCGGGGTCGCCATCATTTTTATTTTTGGAGAAAAGGGAGAGAGGGTCGAAGAGGGGAGGGGGGTAGAGAAGGGGTATTAAAATTATTTTGGGGTAGAATATTGGTAATCCGGGCGCGGTAAGCCGATTTGATTTATGCGCCGTTGCCGATAAGAGCTCCAGTACAAGACGGCAATTATTTTTCGCTACCATTTTGCACGCGAAGCTTCCGAAAGCTCCGGCGAAAGCTCTCGCCCAGACCCAACCATTGTCTCGCAATGTCCTGCGGATATAAACTTCAAGTACCGATCTACCTTTTGGTTCCAGCTCTTATACCACCTCTTCAATCCTCGTCCTTATACCAGTATTCGCATTAAAAGTCATTTTATTTTATTTATTGCATATATAAAAGATTTTCTCCAACTTTCTTCAATACAGAATCATCCGCTCAACTCAGAATCGATCACTGATCACGTTTTCATGATCTAGAAAATGTGTGTGTGTTTTAGGGATTTTTTGATTTTTTGATCAAGAAAATGTGTGTGTGTTTAGGGATTTTTTGGTTTTTACATAGATATTGATGAAATCGTACATATTTCCCCAGTGTAACAATACTTAGCCAGCAACGTGGCTCAGTCGTTGCGTTGATACTAAGCACCTAGAGGTCACCAATTTCAATCCCGTGGGCTGACCTTGATTGAATTTATTCTGAGTTTAATCTTCAAAAAATGTTGCTGGTCAGACTTGGATATTTGTGACTCCAAGTTGATGGTTTCCTACAAGAGCTTACCAGTTTATCTGATTTCATTGTTGAAGCGGTTTTTCCATCAAATTGGTTTGATTTCCATCAAACCATTCTACTCGCTATGTCACCACTATTTGAATATGTTTGAAAACATTTATTACGCCTCAAGGTCGATCGTTTCCTATCAGAGTTTGCCAATTTATCTGATTTTCATTGAAACGGTTCCAACAAATTGGCCACCTTACACATTTTCTCGCAAATTCTCGAATTTCGCTGAATTGTATAAAAGACTGCAAATTTATAAATTTGACCATAAATTTCTCTGTGGACATTCCACTGGTTTCTGTTCTAGCCAACAGAAACCAGTGGGATTTGAACCCGTGACCACTCTGTTCAAAGCATTATATGCTAACCACTAGTCTATTCTGCTGGTTATATATATGATATATTATTTGTATTATGCTTATACAATGTCTTGTCACAGTGACGTGTTAGATTATTCTGTAATTTCACGATAGAAAAATATGTAAATAAATAAACAAAAAAATATTAAATATATGAACATCGATAACGTTGAATTTGAAAAGGGGAAAAAGTCGCACTTAGTTTGTATCGGTTTTTCACGAAAAATTCACTACTATGACTGTTTACATATGTACATATGTATTTAAATATTATAAAGGTTAAAATGACCTCCTTGGTTAATTTTAGCCCATAACACATATTTATTCAAATTAAAATTAATTATTCAAGGAAGCAGTTTATGATTTTTACTTTAAAAATAATCACAGAAATATGAAAAATATAACGATTTTCGGAAAATAACGCATTCCCCATACAAACACCAATTTCGAGCGAGCGGCGCTTTTTATAGAGACTAACGAGCGAAAGCCTGACTTTGGATTCTCGTTAATCAGTCAAAACTTATCACCATCGATCAAAATAAACTTCAATAGGTGAATATTAAGCGTTTATTTTTTTTTAATAGTTTGATAAACCGGATGTGGGATTTACATCTGTATTCTTTGAAATTTATATTTATATTCTTCAGCAAATTGTAAGATAACATACAAAGTTATTAATTTCTATTAATATTTTAGAAATAATGACTACGAGACGTCACCGAGATTAAAAATTTTCGGACTTGTTTCGCTTCTTAAACGATATTTTATCTCTATCGTAATGGCGGAGGATCCATTTACTTGTATTGATGACCAAAATGAGCAATATGGCAAAGTATGAAAACGATCGAATAAGAGGCAAACTTTTTCCTTAATTGTAATCGTTAGTGAAACGTAAAGGAGGTATGTAAAAATATATACTAAGATATAAAACCAAAGACCTAGTTGAAATTGACAACTACCGTAATTGAGTTATATATTTACGCAATCGTGCGTACACATCAAGTATTAAACCACAACACAACCTTATTAAAAATTTAAATATGTATGTCATGAAATTTATATAAGCAATTTTTATTTGCTTTCAAAAATATTACTGAAATATGTAAAAATTACCTGTCATATGAAGTTTGAAATATGAAAATTTTCCGTTTCTTTCCAATAGAAATTTTAAATTTGAATTGACAGTTACATTAAATATGTATACAATAGAATATATAGTATTTGTGTTTATTTGCTGAGTGCTTTTAACTTTATTTGGTTGCCTCACCCGTGAGACACTTAGCTAAGCCAGTGAGTTACAGCCCGGACCTGTGAATTTGAATCCGAGTTAAGTGAATTAACCGCTTACGGCGAATGGATGCTGAAAGCTCTCATTTTGCAGAAAGCCGCCCTTTAACGCGACTTAAATTTGCATCGTTTTCCAAGATAGAGAACGAGTAGAAGGCAAAGCATCGAATTTGCAAGCGATCTGTCGAAATCACTAACAGGAGATGGTCATTCAAGCCATAAACCACCGGCTAAAGGGCTATTGCGATTTGTTCTAAAACGATATCGCTCTATATATACATAAGTATGTACATATATAAGTTCACTTATTTTTACAAGGCTTTAATTAGCTTCACTTCACCTTTTGGTCTGACACTATTTCCTACATTCTTCCGATCGGTTTGAAACTTCATGCCATTTTGCTCGGTTTGGTCACCGAAAGAAATTTAAATCGCTTCCGATAGCTCGATAGTTAAAAATAATCGTAATAAACACATTTAAGAACGCAAAAATTTTGAAGACGATGACGTTTAGTAGCCAGTAGCCTTATTTGTTTGACTTTCCGCCACCCACTCGTTTTGTCAGATTTTAATTGTTTAAACGCCTATAACTTTATCTTTTTCACACTATATCTTATAAAATTTGCATTATAGGCTGTCATTATCTCTCATATGTATTTTTACTTCACTAATTAAATGATCGTTTTGTTTCCTTACAAATCTAGGAGGAAAATTTATGATTTACGTTTACTGTTAAAGCTTTTGAATTATATAATTGATAGTCCTTATTTATTATGTAAGATTCTATTCCAGATCCCACTATAGTTTAATGAACATCATTTCACTATGTTCATCTATGTTCTACCAACTATTCGTATAATTCTTTTTTATAAAGATCTTGCTCTTTTTTTTCCAATATTCCCCCTCATATTGATCCGTTTTATTGTTCCATTTCTTGCTTTAACTTTCTATTTTTTGATCATTTTTCTTAATAATATATATATGTAAATACATATATTCCATATCTACCATTATTCAATGCTTCTTTTATTTTAATTTTAATTGTTGTTATTGATCTTCAGAAACTTTTTTAGTATAAATGTTTTATACGTTGTAATTCTGTTTTTTTTAATAACAAAAATATATACATACATATGTATATGCTACAAAATGATATTTGGAGACAATTTTGACAAAAACGACAAATTCTTAATTAATGCCATTTAGATATAATATTGAAATAAAGAACGCTGTATGCTCGGTATATGGAGGAGAGATAGGAAACGGAATACGTGGCTGAGTATGTCAATGCTAGTAGATATATAAATATATTAGAGAGAGTGAAGTTATTGAAATAGGCGGGTAACGTAGGTAGAAAAATAAACGAAATGTGGCCAAAATAAGTACTAGAATGGTACCCGAGAGAATGTAAAAGGGTGAAAATAAGGTCGCAAGGATGGTAGATAGACGAAATTCCAGAAATATGTATGTAGGATGAGATGGATAAGAGTTGCGCAATACAGAGACGAATGGAAGCGTGTTGGAGAGGCCTTTATCCACCAGTCGATGGGGAATGGCTGAAAATTATGATGATGACGACATATAATATTATACATATAAATATGTACGTATAAAAAATAATCATAATGAGAATGACGATTCTTGTGTGGAGATTCTTGAAAATCAGTCGACTTATTGAAACTGCAACTTATTGAGCTGATCAGAAAAAATTAAAATGAAAAAAATATTTAAAATCGATGAAATTGTATCCATCCTAGGAAATCCAAAAATTGCATTTCTCACTCTTGCCTGGCGTACATATTTATGTACATGAATTCATACCATTACTTATTATCACGTATAGCTTATGTATGTAAGTATATATTTAGAATTGCGTTAACGATATCACTTTATTCACGAAGGCAATGGCTATCTGCGAAAATGGCACGCCGTTTATTTTATTTTCACGAAAATATTATATTACGGAATGCAGTTTACTCTGTGGCTTTTATTAGGGCATGTGTATGCACAGAGCGAGGTCGCACTGGAAATTAGCAGTAAATTAACATTAAGACTGCAATCGGGTACGTGGTCTTAACCAGGTCCACTAACCACGGTCCTTTAGCATGCTAATCCTCGACTAACCACCGCGACACTCACAAACGCGAACTCGAATTTTGCACACACTTATGTATGTATATACGCAGAGATATGGGGATGTCAGTGTCCATTGTGGCGTGTGTTGGAACAAGGTTGTCGAAAAAAATTTTTTTTCTCCAAACCCTCGGTTGACAAACTAATCAATCATCGGGGCTTCGGCTCGACCAACTTTTGCGATGTGTCCATTATTGTTGATAATTGAACGGTGACAGCATTCGCCCACCAAAAGATTATTTCACCCTCGTATATAATTAATTATGCAACTTTGTTCGATTTTTTCCATCGTTACGTGTTTGTATGTATAATACAGGGATGGAAAACCAACCGGTGACGATTTGCGGAAAAGTTGCATCATACGTATGTATGTATATGGACATATGTATGTATGTACGGTTACTTTCAATCAGAAACGTTCTATAATCGACCGTATCCTGTTTGAATTTTCAGATTTTTCTAATTCATGTGACGGATCCAATAACTTGGTATCGTCCTCCTCAGTGTCTCGCAAATTCGAGCAATTATCATTTCAGATTTGTTGAATCATAAAAAAATGATACATACATACAAAAATAACCTTACCATATGCTTTGCTTTTGGGTAATTCCTGTCATGAGATATGTACATATATATGTATGTAATAAAATAAAAATTAAATCAAAAGTGAAAATTTATAAAGCGATCATTTCAATTGAGAAAATATTTAATTTAAATTTAGCAAATATATAAAAGCTTCACTATCCCTGATAGAATAAACGATGTTTGTTTGTATGCGTTATGTTTTTGTTTTCTGTCGCATGTTTAATTTGTTCAGGCATCGTTTAGGAAATGTATTGTTTTAGTTATATTTTTTGCGTACCGGAGAAATGAACGCTTTATCAAATACCAAATGCGAAACGGTTTAATTCAAATAACACACCATTAAATGAAACTCGTAATTTTTCTAGTGCAATAAAATAAATTACGGTGTCGTTTTTATTTTATTTAAAATATTAATTGAAATCGGGAATTTACATATTCATGTATTCTTGTTCATATGTATATGTATGAATGTGCTATATATTTATATCATCATCATCTACAGTCATTCACCACACACTGCTGGATGATGGCCTCTCCAACACGCTTCCACTCATATCTGTTTTGCGCCACACTCATCCATATCACCCCACACATTTTCCTAATTTCGTCCACCCATCTTCCCTGCGGTCTTCCTTTTGCCCTTTTGCATTCTCTCGGGTACCATTCTTTTGTCCATCTTTCGTCCACTCTTCTAGCCACGTGGCCCGCACATTGCCATTTCAATCTCTTCACTGTATCCACTATGTCCACTACCCTTGTCAAACTTCTCACCCAGGTGTTCCGCTTCCTGTCTTTCCTCGTTATTCCGAGCATACAGCGTTCCATAATTATTTGAATGTTTTCACATCCTTACGTCATCACTGGCAAAATTAAATTGGTTGAATGTCTTTTTCTTCAGGCAAAGTGGCATTTTTGATTTAAAAATGACATTCATTCGTCCAAGTGCACTCCATCCTAATTTCATAAGTCTCTTTATTTCTTCTGCTTTACTACCGGACATTATTTTTCTATTATCTGTCCTAAATATAAATAATTATTGACTACATACATTTCAAATGGTCTATAACATGTTCTATATAGTTTATAAATATTTATTTTTATATTTTATAAAATATATGTCTATAAAATAAACAGATATAATGATAAATACTTATTAATATTTGTACTTATTAAATTCGTGTCTATAAAATAATTTAATAAGTACTAATTAATTTAATTGAACAAAGAACATGAATTTAATAATATATTTTTAATAGAACATGAATAAACAGATTTAAATAAATATAATATAACCCCACTCCTTTCCTTTTGGGCATGCTTGGGTATAATTCCCTTGAACTTCGGAGAAACTTCTCATTAATTCGTTTCGTTCTCCTGCTCTTACGTGGTAATACGTCATGCCCGTTGTTGCTGGAGCAGTTGGGACTTTATGTCCCTAATCACTATGTGCGTGGTAGACATCATCATTTGCTGGCTGTACCTTCTGCCCGCACAGTCCTTTTTCGAATGGCTCCTATTCCAAGAGCTATCCGACTTCTTAATGAAATCGTTGCTGCCGAGACTGAATGTGATATTTTCCACCTTAGTGAGCGTAAATTGTCGGAAATTACTCTAACCCATTTATCTGGTAGTCTGCGCTCATCATTGTTTTCATGATTGATTGTGATTTATGAGTGAAATTTTGATTAACTCTCTTCCATTTGGGCCTTACAGGAATGTTTTGTATTTGTAGTTGTTTCTTACATATTTATTGAAACTGGCTGTAGGTGCAAGGCATTCCTTATGCTATATTTTATTTGATATTTTTACTTTATCTGTTATTATTAAATGCTATTTTTTATGTTTATGTATGAATGTATTTATGTTTATGTTATTTTGTTTTTTTTCTTTTTTGTGTTATATTTTTTGACCATTGTGGCGCTTTAGGAATTCCTGTTATGCCACAATGGTCTGTTTAAAATAAATAAATAAATAATTATAATAGATTTAAAATTGATAAAATTATTGACTACTTGATAAAAATATGATAAAATATAACAGGCATGCTATATAGATGTATGTAGATATACATACATACATATGTATTTTGAGTTTACAATAATGTGCGAACGAACCGTTCGATTTCTCTTGTTTGTACATTTTTTCGTTCGTTAGCCGACACACGGAAAATTTTCTTTTTTTTTTTTCAAAAAATAGCAAACAAAAGAGACGACTTGCCACTCCATTTTATCCGTCCGCAATGGAAATTTTCGGCCGAAAATTGGGTTCGTGAAATTCTCTTTTCTCCTATCAAAGGGGCCTGCTCCGTCCCATCGTCCATAGACGTGCCCTTCCTCTATTCCCAAATGCAAAGAAAAGGATAAGACAATATTTTCAACAGTTTTCTCGATTATGAGAGGAAGATTAGGCGACTTTCCGTCTTTTGTATCTCGCTAAAAAGGAAAAGAATAAGTAAAATAAGAACAAAAAAATGAAACGCCGACCAAAAATATTTATACCTATGCACATATACATATGTATACATATATACTTGTACGCCTACATTTTTATATAAATATTTACGTACATACATATATGTACATATGTATGCATATGTGTTTGTCCGTTATGCAAAACCACGGTTTTCAATTTAGGATTATTAAATTTAGTATACTATCTCATGGTATTACAATATCAGACCGTACCCAGCTTTAGATAAGTGCCCTCATATAAAGCTTAATCCATCTATTCATCATAATCTATTGTTCGATATTATGAAAGGCGTGGAAATCGCATTTGTGTTTGGCGGTCAATGTTTTTAATTCCTCCGTTGCATTTTAAATAATCGGAAACAAATTAAAATCCAAGTGGAATTCTTCACAAAGCATTCCATATCCTCTGATGGAATTTTTTGTCGCAGAAATAAAAGAAAAAATAAAATCAGGCAGAACAGCAAAAGCCTCTTTAATCCTGAATGCGTTTAACAGATTGGTTCGTCAGCGTGTCAGCGCTCGCAATTAAAAGGACAAGTCTTTCAAAAAAAAGAAAAAAAAAAACACGAACGAAGAAGAAAAAACGAATAAAAAAGAAGCAGCCAGGGAATAGGATAAATGGCGAAAGCCTGAAAATATCCTGTGCAGGAAAAATAAGGTTCTTTTACAGAGGGGTGTAAGCTTGAGGCCGTGAGGTGGGAGGATAAGTGGGAGGCACAGTCTCCGGGGCTTTCACTTCCAATCCTCGGAACAAATTGCCGCAGACTGTGCTTATTTTGGCCGTTTTCATTGCCGTGGTGGGATTGGCCAATTTTGGCAGAGTTTAGCGAAAATCACTCAACTAGTATCACGGCCAAAACCACTGCATCGATACTCGACAACGTGTCGAGTGCACCCAGTCAACCCAAACCAGATATTAACTATACATATGTATGTACATACACATGTCAACGAAAATATAACCCGTTCAGCAAAATAATAAAAAAATCAAATGCGAATGGGAACTATTATTTAGTTTCGAGCATTAAGATTCCGGGAACGATGTTGTGACTAGACATATAAATCATTAAAACAAAAATTTCTATAGTTGTTTACAGTCCATGTAAGCTGTCATGTTCGCCGTATCGTAAGATTGTGTTTGCACTACAAATTACCCCAGAAATTTTTATTGCTATTATCAGCCATGGAATGTTTATTATACATACGTACATATTTATTTATGTACACATGTATTGCTAAGTGTGCACAATGAAAAGTCTTCTTATTTTTATATGAATATAAACGACTAAACGTTTGTGTATATCACGGCCAATGTTCCCTCAATCATCATAACATACTATTTGAATTACTTTTATTTCTTAAAAAGAGCACTGAAATGAAATTTAAATATAATATCATACCAATCGCAAATACAAATGAACAATATTAACTCAACATTCACTTCTTGGTGTTATACCTACATAAATATATGTAAATGCGTATTGAATATATTCCTAGAATGGATATGCAAATGATTAATCTAGTCTCATTGGAGGCACATCAATTTAAAGGGCTTAAATCAATATTATGTGGTTTCCTGGAGTGTGGAAGTTCATATAATTTTAAATGCTGATAATACTACATACATGTACAATTTTTGGATTGATTCAATTGCTTTGCAATCACCAGAAGAAATAAAAATAGAAAATTGCATTTTTTAAATCTTATGGCGGTGAAAAATAATTTAGACATCTCTAGAGCACGGAAGAGATAGCATAATGTGATCATTCATAAAATATAAATCTCTAATAAATACATATATGTGTTGTTTTTTTCAAATGTTTGTTTTTCGAATTGGCAATATTTTTTTCAGTGACAGCCAATTTGACAGTTGATAGTTGATTTGTGCTAAGTTTAGTTTTCCATTTTACCACATATAGACTTATGCCAGAATGACGCTTGCAACTTGTTTCGAAAATCGTGGTACAGTTCGTGAAACTTACGGTGCGCTACGTCCTTTTTACGGTCTTGAATTGGCCTCCAGGATCGTGTGATTTAACCTTTAGATTATTTTCTGTGGATATATATGAAGTCGCTAGTCTACAACGATAAACCAGATACGATGGACGACTTGGAAGCAAACATTCGCCGTGTTATTGCCAGATATATTTATATGTTCTTACGGATATTTAAAGAAATTGCCGCCTGCTGTGTATGTTTCATTGTTAAACATACTGAATTATGATTACATTTATTTTTCTTCTTCTTCTAATGCCGAATCCGTATTTGGACGTAGGCAACTACCATGGGCAGACATCGTTGATGGCCCATGCGAATTCTTTCCTATCATGCCGAAACAACTTTTCGACACCGAGTCCCATCCAAGACCTGATGTTCCGGAGCCAAGAAAGCTTCTTACTCCCAAGCCACCGTTTGCCTTCTATTTTTCCTTCTATGATTGTTTATAGAAGGTGATATTTGGGGCCGCGAATAATGTAGCCAAAGTATTCCATCTTACGGCGCTTCACCGTGTCAAGAAGCTGGAGGACTGTTTCGTTCCTTACATGCTCCTTTCACGAGATCTTTAGCATCCTCCGGTAACACCACATTTCAAAGGACTCTATCCTGTTCATGGATGCCACTAACAGCGTCCACGTTTCGCATCCGTACAGCAACACCGACCAAACATATGTAGGAGTGCAGCACTCTTAAGCGCAATTTCATAGACAACCTTCGACAACACAAAACATTTTTCATGCTGCCGAAGGCATTTCTTGCTATTTCGATCCTTCTTCTTTTATTTCTACAATACTTTAAATATTTAATAATAAATGTAACAGAGATCTTAAATATTGTAAGAGACAACCAGACTTCGCGTTCGCGCCAAAAAGGCCTCGACGTATAAACAAACTGTATACAACAGCCAATAATGTTTTGCGACTCATCAACCAATGACCTCACTGTGCTAAGGGGGTATTCTAGTCTAGAGGTATGAATTTTAGGTATTTTTTCGGTGCAATTAAAAAAAAAAATATTATAAGGAGCCATTATTTTAAAATTACTACATCTTTTAAAATTATCTACACGTCTAAGCCACAGTATAATACCCGAGCCCCCCCCCCGCTTATTTGAAATTAAACTCTCTTTAAGAAAACATATTTTATAGCTGTTTTACTTTCTAATGTTCTAGAAAGGTTGAACATGCCTGGTATTAAAATAAATTTATGCAAAATTTTAAGAAAACTGAATCGAGATGTTGTCTGTTGACTGGTCAAATTGTTCTTGCAAAAAACATAAATTAAAATAAATTTAATAAAATCATTAAATAAAAACAAATAATCATCGAATAAAAACGTTAAAAAATGTATTTGATAGCCGCAAGTAGTAATTTTTTTTTTTTAAATATTACATTATTTTATTTTGATATTTTGAATTATTTCTATCGTCTTGATATTTATGGTAATATTAAGTAATAAAAAATTTGAACAAAATCCGAAAGCCGGAAATAGAACTTTTGTCCTGTGTGAGCGCTCAAACTTGTATCGAAAATACTCTCATAATCAGTTTCTATGCGTGAACGTGTATGTGTGCGTCATTATCGAATTTTATTTTTTATACTTCTTATATTCCTTAAATACATATGTACATATTAGTGCTTCCAATCCCGGAAGGTTACTTCAGCACCGGGATTGCGGTGCTGGGAATTTCCGATCCCGGGATCCCGGTGCTAGCACCGGGATTTCAAATGTATAAGAAAAAAAGTTCAATTGCATGTTTTCATATTTCAAAAACGTTCAATTGCATTTTGCAAACTCTCCTGATGTTTCACGCAAAAAATACTCCCATATTGGCGTACTAATTTTGATAGTTTCATTCTTTAAATTTTCGGTTTGCATCCATAAATTTCTAAGATTAAATAAAACACATCCGAAAATGTAATAAAATAAAGAAAAAAGCATCGCTTTGATTCATTGATTTGTTTTTTACAAATAGTTGAAATAATCCACCCAATATAAAAAAAAACTACAATTACATTTACTTTATGTAAAAAATTCGGATGTGACCAACCTACAACTTTATCTATGTATTTGAGGAATATAATAAGTATAAAAAACAAAATTCGATAATCGAACATGTACATAAATGTATATACATGTACATACACGTTCACACAAACCAGCTATGAGCATTTTCAATACAAATTGAACACAAATGTAGGAAAACTTACACAGACTAAAGTCCTACTTCAGTCCGATTTGATGAGTGGTTAGGGAGATAATTTAAATCAAAAACTTAAAAAGAAAAAGAACACCTATAAGGGGAGGTACCATTTCCGGTCAACTAAAAATTTTGAAATAAAATTATGGTGTATCGATAAAAATTTCAGTAACCAATACTAAGTTTCAGTTCGATAGGACGAACAGTGTTCAAAAAGTCCCTCACACAGAAACAGAAACACAGACACAGAAACACAGACACACACACATTTTTTCTAGATCACGAAAACGTGATCAGTGGTCAATTCTGAGTTCGAATCAGTTAAAATATACTTCAAATATCATTGTGGTTGAGCACAATATCTGCGACAAAATACAGGCCGTTCATACCATTTCGTGGAAACGGCAAGCCGGCTTCGAAACGGGTGGCAAACAAATGGACTATGACTGTCATTGCTCATCCCACCATTGTTCATTATATAATGTTGTTTTATGTTTTTTCCATATTATTTTTGTAAAAATAATATTTTTAAAGAAATTTCTGCCAGCACCGTAATCATGACTAATCTAAGAGTAAACATTTTATTAAATTTATTTGAATAGTTTTATTTTACATAAATTTATTTGAATAGTTTTATTTTGTATAAATTTATTTGAATACTCATTTGTTTTTTTTTTATTAAATTGACTGTCACGAACAAGCAAACATATATACAAACATAAGTCTCTTTCAAAATTATACGTATACCAGAATCTGCCCCACCCCCCCAGTGCCTTCGCTCTCGGCGCCTTTGCCCCTGGCGCCCCTCGGGACTTCGCCCCCGGGCTTTCGAATCCTTCGAATCGAAAAAAAATCGAATCGGCGCCTATGAATCGAAAAAAAAAAATCAACCAACCAAACAACCAAGGTTACATATATGCATATATACATACATATATGCAAAGTCTCCTTCGAAATTATATGTTAGATTGAAAATGTATGGATTAAATATTTATGTTTGTATGTAAATGTATGAATAGGAAACGGTAAAATAAAAAAAAGTAATTTGTCAAATGTTAAGGCTTGATAATGTGTACATACAATGTGCAATTGAACATTCGCAACCACGTGAAAAAAAAAATGTTTTTTATATGGAAAAATTTGTTTTCGTTTCGTTTAGAATTTCTATTTCTCATATGTAGAAATATTTTTTTGGGAAAAGGAAAGCGATATTGACAAGGTGGCGATCGATATAAATTCACATAAAAATATTACGGTTGATTCAGAGTTGACAACTATGGCCCGCGCGTATATTTCTTTGTTTATTTAAGTTACAAGAGAGGGAAAGGACCAAAGGATAATGACGCCCAGCTGTGAGAACAAATTGTGTGGGGTAGGAGAACCAGCCAGTGGGTAGAGATGGGGGAGCGGCTGTAGAGTGAAACCGGTGTTAGGAAAAGGAAAAGCGAAAACATGGGAGGTGGGGCGAGTGGAGATCGAAGCGAAGCAGGGGATGAAAAAAGTCGGGAAAAATTTGCTTATCTCCACCCCGAGAAAGGCTTACACCGGGAAAAAGAAACTCATCTTCACTTTGCTTTTGAAAAATGAGAGGTGTGTACAAAGACGCAATTATATACAATTTGAGCTCCTGAAAGTCTCAACTACTAGTAGTTCTATCCTCAATATACGTACATACATACATATATACACATATGTACATACATATGTATTATAAAAAGGCACATACATACATATTTGTATAATTTGAACATATGTACATATTTGTATAATAATAAAGTCGTGCTTTTGACTTTGAAAAATATGTTTGGTGTCTCTTTTCATAAAGCATCAAGGGTATTATAAATAATTAATGTTTTACCCTCTACGTTCAATTTGTGAAATTTAATGGTGATTTTCTGAAATTATGTAAATTTTATTTAATATCCGAATATTACACGAATATTCGCATGACGGCCTCTATTCAGCGCGCTCCCTGATGAGGTTTTACACCTTAATTCTGATAATTGGCAAGACATCTGCATAAGTAATATATTAAAAAAGGGGCAATAAACATGCATGTTTTTAAAAGGGTTTTATTTCTTATAAAAAATTTGTATTTTTTTAAATACAAAAAAAATATCAGATTTTTCTTACCTGACAAATTTTTGAAAACTTGTGAACCCTCTATTATTTTTTTCTGTTGACACAGATAGTTGTATTTGTTTTTATTTGATTGAATAAATATTAGACAAAAAAAATAATAACTATGTAACTAACGTACCAATTTTAACTTGGGCAGTATTAGTAATTAACTGTGAGATTTTGGTGTTTTTACTAGAAATCCTTAAAAATGAAATAAAAAAAACCGTAAGACTTTAGACTGAAGTATGTGTGGCTGTGTGATATAACCTATCAACCCTTTAAGGCTTTGCACTTAGCTACCAAACACCCTGTATATATGTATGTATATTAATGTCTGGCAGATTGAGTGTTGCTTTCTAGAAAACCCAATGGCATAAAAAAATTATAACAATTATTTAATTTCGCAATTTCTATATACATAATATAATATTATTATTTTGTGTTAATTTTTAGTTTGGCGCTCTAAATATATTTGTATTTATTTATTTTTGATAATTCTTTTTTGCTATACATAGGTGCCATTTCAGGTTGCCCCAAAGCGACACCTATGGTCAAATGCACAGCACATACTAAGCACATTCTACAATGCAGGTACATATGTATTAACAATCATCAAATTAGGATTTGCTACAAATTTGCGAGAAACGAGGGGCTGATGCTGATTTTATTGGATCCTTTACAACAATTAAGTCAGATAAAAAATGGCAAGCTCAAACAGGAAGAAGGTGGTCGATCTGGTTTTAATAATAATCATCCAGAAGGTCAAGAAAATTAATTGGTAGTTTTTTTTTTGTTCAAAAAATAATTATCACACGTAATTTCATCATAATTCTTCCGTTCGATTTCAATGAAAAATTGATGTATAAAATATTTGTTACCAATCATACGGCAATATGGGCGATTTGTTTACAAACTTCCTAATTTCAAAATGTCATTGATTTTAAACAATGTCCTGTGCCTCCAACCAATTCATTTATCAACACAGAATTTCCCAAAAGTAGGTTTTTTCATATATCTCTTTTTTGGGAATACTTCAGATTGTTTTACTCGTCAAAAGAGGTCATATTGGCCTCCTTAAATTTCATTCAAAATTTGTTGTATTCAGATTAAATTTATATATTCAAAGAAACTCTGGACGACTTTTTTTCCACATAATCACGGAACATGAAAAAAATCACAAATTTCTGAAAAAAAAAAACGCTTCTTCCATACAAATAAATACCCTTTGTGGCAAGGGCGCGCTTTGCATGGGGACTTTAGGTCGAAACGGCGACTTTGAATTCTTGTTAATCAGTCAAAACTTATCATAATCGCCCTAAATCAACTTCAATAGGTGAATATCAAACATTTATTTTTCTTAAATAGTTTAAAAATCTAAGCTATTCTTGAAAAAGATATATATGAAAAAAATAAACTTTTGTCGAGAAAAATCGATTGGTTGGAGGCACAGGAAATTGTTTATAATTAATTACTTTTTTATTTAACGTTCCATTGGTACGAAGAATGTTTTCTACTAGGTCCATCGATGAAAATCCAAAATTCGAGTTTTTCGCTTCGGCCTAGTATTTATGTGTATGTATATGTTCATATATGTATGTATGTAATTTCTCGGGATTTATTTCGAGTATTATTTAAGACTATTTAAATCACTCTCCTGGACTTTTTAAAAATATAATGAATCACAAGAAACGAGCTGTAAAAGAGCTGCATATTATAGTTGGGGGTGCGTGATTTTTGTTCGGCGCCAGACCGTTCCCGCGCTCATCGATACAAACATGTCAACTCGCGTCTTTTCAAAATGACCGATTCAACTGCCGACCTAACTGTGGTGAAATAGTGGAGAAATATCATAAAAAGCACCGGCCCGATGGAAAAATGGCGAAAAACGGCAAACGCCACATACCACCAGCGGGACCCTCGCTAAAAATGACCTATATTAAAAATCGTGTTCTCCCTCCAAAGGGATTTTGTAACCGTAAGTAATATCCACTCTACTAGTGATTGAAAAAAAAAATTGTATGCGTTTATTTCATAATATAAAATACTCTCGAAAATATTCAGCTATACCTACTTCAAATTTTTACATAAAAAAAATCATATCGTCTCATTATAAAGTGAATTTGAATTATAATGACATATTTATTTCGCATTTACTTGGATTGATAGTGCTTTATATTGGAGTTGTAATAGAAATATTAATATCATAAATTGACTGTGTACCAGTGCATCAGTCAATGAAAACGTAATATTTTGATTGACTGATACAATGGTATAGTTTTCCGTGACAAATTGCACGTAAGTATATATTATTTATATTCGACAATTAAGAACGAACATATCTCAGCTTTAGAACATAAATTCACTTCAAAATTTGTCAGACTTTTCTATCTCAAAGTTACACATAACAGTCGACGTCAACTGTCAGGAACGTTTGCAATTATTGATTTCAATACGCGAACTCAATTTTAAAACTGAAAGGAATTCACATGAAAACAGTGAATGGATAAGGTTTTCCTAAAAATATACCTAGGCGTATTAATAAACAGTGATAGCGAACCTTTATGAGTCCATATGCTTAAATATCTAAATATTGAGTTTGAAAAGGTGCCGCGTGTAATAGTGTCTGTTTCCTAATTCGGTGGAACTCAACCTTTAATAGCCAAGGCTGTTTATTTATTTATGAGATTATTTATTACACCTCAAATGAAAGTTAATTATCTATTTTTAATCCTTTTTGCTCGATAGTTTTAAATTTCATGAATTGAAGATGGATTATTATTTTTATTACTTTAAATGAGCCACACGACTTTATTTTTATACGTTGAAATATTGAATTTTTTTGTGTAGTTATATAAAATACACAGATAAATTGTAGCACTGAGCATCAAAAATAATTACTGGAGCGGAAACTATTAATTTTTACTAAGTTTGACCCACTGAATTTGAATATGAAAATGATTTTGTTGGCTTGCTCTCGTTTAAGAGATATGAGAATTTAAAAATGGGCAATTTTTACAAATTTTTGGCATTTGCAGTCTTTAATTCAAAATCTAGTATTGTTGTGCCGAATGTGAGTATTAGATTGTGGTTAAATTTTTTTTCCATTAATTGTGATTTTTTTTTTTATTGATTTTAGATACTTTAATTAATTATCTAGCGAATTATTAAAATAAAAAATATACTTTTTTTCCATGATAATATTAGCTAATTTCTACTTTACCACATTTACATATAAGGGCTGCTTTTTTGTCAATATTTTTTTTATCCAAACGTAATTATTACGGAAACAAAGTTAACAAAAATTATTGTAATATTTGAATTTAGTAGGTCAGACTTAGTAGAGATTAATTAGTCTCCGCTCCGGTAAGTAAAAACGGGATTTTTTGTTGCTCAGTGTAATTAGCAGTCGATATTTTGCTATGGATATATTTGTATCAAACAAACTCGACTTGATTTTAATAGAAAGTTTTGATTTACGAAAATTACCAACTTTTATGATAAATTTTCTGTACATATAGTAATAACCTTTTTTTTATATTTGTTTTCGCTTTTTGGCGACATTTAAAAGGTTTTGTCATGTAATCACTTTTTCAATTAAATGTACATATGGGGTCTACGTGACGAGCCGGAATGTTAAATTACCGAAAGCGCAAATATCAGAAAGCAAAGATCGAAAATCGAAAGATCTTAAGTCGAAAGATAAAAAAGGGTGCATGGTAAACGGTACATACTCACGTACATACTCACTTAATTTGCGCGAGCAGGATACAACAGGAAAAAGAGGAACAGGCTTTTCCTCGCGTATTCTGCGCGCGCACATTAATACGGGACGAAAAGCTCGTCTCAGAGACCGGTACATATGTATGTATGTACATAGATTATTTTATAATATAATCATCTAAATAAGCACAACATTTTTTATTTATTTAATTTCTTCAAAGCCTTGAACCCAAGGTTTTCATTCGATAATTTAAAAAAAACTGAAAGCTACTGACATAAACTTTGGTTTGGTTTATAAATTTTCTTTTACATCCACAGTACAAATAGAAGTCATATTTTTTGTGAGCGTATTCAAGCCATCATAATTTATGGGAATTCTAAATTGAAAAAACGTTAAAATTCTATAAATAACTTTTACCTATTTACATGTTGTGTAATGCTATTTATTTATGGCATATGCACGTTTTACATATATACGTACATATAACAAAAGCACAAAGGTTATCTATTTCAGAGCTGACATCGCCAGTTATAATTAATCACCGAGTTGACGAGAGACAACTGCTCACGATTAGCGTCCTCCCCTTCCCAGCCTCCCAACTTTCAACCCCACCCTTCACTCTCGCCTCCTCAACAGTCACCGCAGTAGTGGTGTTGCAAAGGGGATGATAAGGGGAGGGGGTGGAGACAATCTCCCCCAATTAATTCTACCCCCACTCCGAAAGTACGCAGTGAAGTGAGACAGAGCCCCCCCCCCCCCCCCAACCAACCACCCTTTCCAGTTATAAGAATTTACTCTTTTTATATTCATTTTGAATTTTCGTCAAGTTTTCTAATTATAAACATCGACTGTGGCCTCAAAAACTCGTCAAAGCATCCTTTCGACCAACTTCGACAGGGATGTTCGCTTCACCCTATTTACCGCTCGCAATTAAAAAGTTATAATTTAAATCGTATACTACTTACTCACTTCGATTACGATCCTAGGTCGAAAGTGAAACCTCTTAATAGTTCCGTAATTTTATCGGATTAACACCTCCGCGATCGGTTATACCGAATGAACTCAAAGAATATTTACTTTTTGAGAGGCATTGACTTTTTAATTACACACAGTCAAACTACAACAAAAGAGTTAAATATAATTCCTCAGATTATAGGTATGTATGTACATATGTATGTACGTATGTATGTACATATTTACAATATATGATAATTACACGATTTTAAAAACTCATTTTAAAATTATATTTACACTTTATTTCATTGTGAAATTACTCATGATTGTCCCAGTTAGGGTTTCTTATTTCCCGGACTTTTTACATTCCCGGGACACGGGACGGAGCCCGGGATCGTTCCCAGGATTCCCGGAATCCCGGGACACAAAAAAAACAAAAAATAAAAAACAAAAACAATGATTCAAAACCTCGCTAAATAAAATTATTATAATAACGTATATATGGCGAGAACGAAATTTCAATTATTTTTTTAAAAAAACAGGTGAATTGAGGAATCGGCTTTGGCGTGGTGTTAGTGACCGTTACGCTCAGTTTAGACCTATTTTATTTTTATTTTATTTTATTTATTGAAAAATCAACAGACAACAGGATGTACATAGATATGTATAAAAAACAAATAGTAAATATATAATATATGTATGTAGCATCCGAGTCCAATAACAGATTTTTACAAAGATTATAAAAAAATTGAAAAAGATAAATATAAGGAAAACAAATGAAAAAGGAAAATACAAAATAAACAAATGAAAAGGAAAAGAATGAAAGCTATAACATGATTAAATAGCACATTACATAACTAAACTAAAGTATAAAAATATTGGATATATTGGAAAAAGGTTCTTAAATAGAATAGGAGAAGAAATGAATCAATCGGTCAAGATTCTCTTGATGATAGACCTGAATTGATGTAGGGAAATACCAAACAGATAAACCTCATTCAGCTCTCCGTTAAACATACGATAAACGCGCTGCAGATAAGAATATTTTTGGGAATTAGTATTGAAAGGATCAAGTGAAAAGAGTGCAACGCGTCTAGAGTACCGAACTGGGATTCTGAAATTAATCTTATTCAGTAAATCAGAACAATCTATATTACACTATTTTGAGATCACTGGTTCGACACCGCCGCAAGTCTCGACGAAATTAATTTATACAAAGCTTAGGATTTTTATCGATTCATTAATTATGTTTGGCTAGCGTTAGGACACACACACACACAGATTACTGTATTTATATACATATATAATAATAAAATTACAGATTGTAAATTTGAAATCATATTCAACTAGTTATTTTACCCGGCTTCGCTCAGTATTTGCAATATAACCGGCTTAAACAAGGTGAATCTAATAGTAAATATTCATTCGTTTTTTTATTAAATTTATTTGAATCGCAAAAAATATAATATTCAACCAATTGAATTGTCGTAGAAACTTTTATTGAAAATATAAATCATTATACAAATGTACAAATGGCATTTATCTTATATGTAATTTATTTATTTATTTATTTATTTAAAGTTTGGACCGTTGTAGCATTACAGGAATTCCTAATGCGCCACAATGGTCAAAAATATAACAGAAAAGACAAGAAACAAAATAATAAATTAGACATAACAAAAACAAAACATATATATACACAAACAACTAAAAATAATTATTATTATTATTATATATCGTTTATCGTCTTGAATTCATTCTATGTTTACAAGGTTTTTGTATTTCGTAATATTCTTTCTCGATTATGATTTTCAAGTTATGAATTCTATAAGTCCTCACCAGATAGAGTTTCAAAATTTGTCATCCGGACTGACCGAAACCAATCACGACAAGCAAATAATACACCACCACCACGTCGATCTACTCTATCGCGACGATGCAGCCTCCAGGAAGAATCAAAAAGTTCAGCATCAAAAAATGATGAAGTCAACCATGTTTCCGTTAGTGCTACCATATCATCACAAATATGTAGTAAAAACGGCTGAATTAAACGCAGCCAGCTTTGTCCTGAGACCTCGTGCATTTTGGTAATAAATTACCAATTTTCGGTCTCCCAGTTTGGCGCGTGACTTTCTTTGAGACAAGAAATGGCAGTTTTGATTGAGCCAACGGAGGTTGAGCCAATGGAGACGAAACGGAAGAGGAAGCAGAAGAAGAAGCCAACACAGTCACAACAGAATCACGACTATAATAATATTATAATACCTACGTGTATTTGAAATGTCAGACACGAAATTCTCATAACTATCATTAACTTTATCACGTCAATTCTATTATTTTTGTTAAATTTAGTCCATAATTAGGAACTTTTGTTTTTTTTTTATTTTTCGAACATATTTTCTTGATTTGAGTTCCTGAAAACCGTGAAATTTCCAAGATTCCTATCTCAAAACTCATCCAATTCCAGGAAATGTCAGGAACATTTGTACGCGAATGAGATGAGAATCTTGTAAATGTTCATAAATCTCACCAATGGACACACGATTAGTTTTAACTAATTAACCCATTCCCATATCAAAGGGGGCGAGCACTCACTGCTAATAAATTTGGCGACCTTGAATTCGCGAAAGGGTTAATCTGAATTTATTATGGGGAATGCCCTCTCATCTCCCTTCGACTCACCCTCGGTGAGGATAGACTGCCCGTTAACAATGTTACCAAATTTACACGCGTAATTTGACGGTTAAATAGAAGTCACTTGACCAGACCAAAAATAAAAACATAATGGTAAACTACAACAAAATTATATTGTATATCACCGGTGGCGAACAATTTAAGTTCATTTAACTTAAAATCTTATTAAAAGTTTACAAAAGTCCTTTTGAAAATCATTACCTACTTTGTTGTCTTATGTTGGAGTTAAAGAAAAGTAATTTTTGGCATTCAATGCCTAAATAATTTTATATAGAAAATATTAAACATCAGACTAAATCGATGACGAAAATTAACAGTCCTAGTCTCCGTCAAAAAAAGGCAAATTCCGTGGGAGAATATCAATTCATCTTAATTTGAAAAAAAAAATGTAATTTTATGGAAATATTTGGCTATTAAATTATGAAATTGTTGGTCAATTAGGTATCTCAGTGGTTGCGTTAATGCTTACCACGACAGGTTGCCGGTTTCAAACCCATAAGTTGACCTCTATTGAAAATAATTTATTCCAAATATAACTTGTAGTTCTGCTGGTAAGATATTTGTGTCTCCAAGTAAATCATTTCCTATAAGAGTTTGTCAGTTTATTTGATTCCATTGTTGAAATGGTTCCTCCACCAAATTGTCAAAAACCAATATGTCACCACTATTTGAATATGATTTCAAAAATTATATTCTAATAATATATATTGTCCTCAAAATATTGGGCCTCTATTTAACCGATCGGTAAAAAATTCACATTTTGACCAGTAAAAAAAATCATTTGGTTGGTAAAAATAGTGGATTGATCAGTGAATATAATAAATGATTAATTATTAAACAGAATCATAAGTATTTAAATAATATGAGCAGTAATTAAACCAAAATGATCAGTATATAAAACGAAATGATAAGATATTAAAATAAATGATCAATTATTAAATATCGGATCATTTTCGGTAGTGTACTCTCGACCCGCTTGCGTTTCTTTGTTTACGCTGGACCACGCGTTAATAAAATCTGACATTTACTGGTGTTTTGATTTCTCGCTTTTCTCCTGGACTTCGAAGTCGTTTTTCAACTGGCTTTCTAATTTCTGTTTTTTCCCTTGGACTGACTTTTTCTCAGATATGTGACCCAGCTTTAACAACTTGAACATCGTTCATAAACAAATATTGAATCCCTCTCCGTTTTCAACCCCCTTCGGTTCTCGCCCCTCGCTCCAGGTTCATTTCAGTCTCACTGTCTTAGTTCTCGCGTCTCTGTTAAATTAATAAATGCTGATCCTAACAACCAAATCATAAATGAATAGTGCCAACCCTAACTTAACCTAACCTAACCTGACCCTTAAATAAATAAGTGTTGGCTGCTAAGATCTAAGATGGACGACGCGCTATCATCTAACTGTCAGAAGTTATAATTTTTTTGTTTTTAATTATCATTTATATTATTTATCTGATCACTTATTTAATTAATTACTGATCGAAAAATGAATATTTACTGATCATTTATATTATTTGACTGATCACTTATTTAATAAATTACTGATCAATAATCTTAATTATAACTGATCATTTTGGGTAATTTTAACCTACCAAATAGTTAATTCCCAAAATATTATAAAACATTGCACGAACGTGACAGCATGTTCTTGATAACGATACATCGTATCAACTATAACATTAAATTGAAATAATTTTATTTCGGTACCACCGGTATAGGTACTATTTTGTAATCCCGGTAGTACCGAAATTCAAATTTCGACTAAATATCGGTAGAACTGATTTCCATAGTAACGTTATTTGAATCCCGAATTGCATATTACTAGGTCAAGGCAAGTGCAAAATCTGTATTTTCCGCTCTGGCTCAATGTGTATTTATAAAATATTCACATACATGTGTATGGCAAATCTGCACCAGAGGCGGAGATCGTTTAGTGTGCGATTAAAATTTTGAACCTCATTGAAACGACATATTTTTACACGGGTCGCGCCGGGGAGTTCGACGTGTCGACACGTCTGGCACTGCCAACAGTTATTAAACGTTATGCTGCTGACATCTGTTGCTTTCACCGTTAATAATTTTCAGCGAGAAATTGTCGTCGTCGTTGTCGCAAGTCAAACAACTGAAGTACACGTTGACTCGGAGCGAACTGGGTGCTTGCTTGCAAGCTCGTAAATTGCGCAAAAAGGAACATTTGCCAAACGTGTGTGTGTGTGTGTGTGTGTGTGCATGTGTAGGGTCGTAAAGCTCGACACGCTCGAATATTGAAGATTTTCCACCATCAACCCCCTGCCCTTTCATTCCCCCTCCCATGAAACTGATCCCCGATGTTGGAAAAACACGTAAGTTGAATGGTATTGTACAAGCCATCGTTTATAGGTGTCTACTACATATGTTTAGCTTCGTTATTACTATGCGTATTCATTACAGAACGCTCTTCTACATACATAGTATTACTATATTGAGGATTTTTACTATAAAATGTATTACGCTCTCCAATATGTATTTTTTATGATATGAGCCGTTATATTTAAAAGTGGCAGTCCAATTTTCAGTTCCAAAGACACTTTTTCTGTTTGATCTAATTCACAAATTTTATCACTTCTTTTAATTGGATATATTCAGAATCTCGGAAAAGCGGAATAAACGTATTACAAGCCACCAATATTTTTAAATAATGTCAAACATTATATTTAATGTTTTGCGAAGTATTTCTCGTAATGAAGAAAAGTGGACTGATACCACTTTCAATTATAACGGCTCATATATTTATATATGTACATTGCGTGAAAAATAATGGTTTCGCACTTTCTTAAATTACTTAAAGTATTAGGGTAAATCGAAAACAGAAACTACAAAACCTCTAGTTGGAAAAGATGTTCTGTATGGAAATCCGTGAAAATAAAATAAAAAATTTGATAAAATATACTTACACTGCCCATTAAGTTTGTGAAAATCGTAAATTTTACCGATTTTCGAAGAATTTTTTTTAAATTTAAACGGATTAAATTTAAAATTGATAAAATCAATAGCAACATAGAACAACTAAATGGAAATAAATAATCAGATGGTTGTTTCAATTATGACTCAAATTTTAAATAAAGAAATATATTAATAGTTAAAAATAAAAAAATAAAATTGATTTATTTTTGCTAAGCTATTTTATACTTCACTTCACAAACGGATGAGCTAAAATTCTTATAATCTTCATCATTTTAATACTTTGCCATTTTGCGCGGTTTGGTCAACGGTGGAAGTTTCAATCGATTTTTATTGTTCAATGTTGAAAAATAATCGTTATAAACACGTCTAAATTTGCCAAATTTTTGAAGATGGTGATGTTTAATAGGGTAATTGGATTATTAGTCAAATTGCGGTGGTCACAAAGAAAATTTTTGCCATTAGAATCGCGAATGAGCAATATTTAGCACTCAAGTTCTCATTAGTATGATAGTTATCGTTAGTATGATGGACTTTTCGGCTTCCAGATGCTCCGCTATAGAGATTTTAGTGACAAGTGCTTTGTGACCAGTAATCACCGAACCATTTAATAGCTATTAGCCTTATTTGTTTGACTTTCCGCCACCCACTCGCTTGTCAGATTTTAATTGTTTAAACGCCTACAACTTTATCGTTTTCACACTATATCGTATACAATTTGCATGATAGGCTCTCATTATCCATCATATATATTTTTACTTCACTGATAGGTTATTACGAATTTACTTAAATGTATTTATATTACTTGATTGTTGAATTGAGATTTATTTTTATTACATTCACGATTCAATCTAGGTTAATGTTTTTAGAAAAATTAACCACATAAAGTTATGTAAAAAATATTTTCATTTACCGGTATAACGGGAATAGAAAAAAATCAAATACCGTTTACCGATTTATAAAATTTGACGGTAAATTGCAATCGCTAATACATATTCGTAGGATCAGGATGCGAGATACTCTAAATGATGCACGTGGATTAGTGCCTCACATGCAGTTACATACATATGGAAAAAATAGTTTCCAAACACTCGGCCCATACACGCTATGCACGCTCGCTGACCACACACTCATCCCGTTCGAAACATTTTCCTGCATTAATACATATGGAAGTAAAACACCAATAATAATAAAATTTTCCATCTACGAATGAAAACAACTCATGAAAGTATGCCAGAGAAGTACTTTCTTGCGAGCTGCTTTAATTTTGCAATCGATACAATCGCGTCGCTGCATCGCTCGCATAAATACTGTTACGTACGCCGCGGATTGAGCGAATTGCACTTAGACCAACGGATATCTGTTATCGGATTAACTAAAAGCATGCACTTACTTCCAAAGATTATATCTGGACTCTAAGTGCATTTAGGCTAAACAATGACCGTTATTAGTTATTTCTCAGAATCGGTACGGGAAGACCCAATGTCTTGGAAATACATATCCGAATACGTGACTATACAACAGGTAAACAGATTAGGCGTCCTGAGAGATCTACCCTTTATAAGGCGGTACGTAGGCGATATAAGTCATTCTGGACGGAGCAGTGACAGTGCGTGTATCTCCTGAATCATCAATAAATGCTGTGAAACGACTGTTGGCCTTTTACTTGGATCCTCCACCCACCCCTACGCAACAATACCTTATTAACGATTAGTTAAATTTTACAACACGCTAACCGGCCGCCATTTCCATTTGTCACATTTGAACCCGAATCAAATTTTAATTAATTTTGCAGTTTCCACACAAAATTTTCCAATTATACCCACAAAGGTATTAAAAGACCGTGGATGTTGATTTCAGTTTGGCAACCGTGACGACAACGTCACCGTCGTCGCACAACATACAAAACAAACACAAATTCCAACAGTTAGTTGACTTTGGACGCTAAATTGCCGGAAACGTTAGATTTTAATCCATCTCGGTGGTGTCTTGCGGCAAAACAAAGACGTTGAAGCCCCGTCTTGGGGTGGTTTTGAGCTAGGCTCGTTAATGTTCGCAAAGGCATTTATGTACATATGTACTATCGAACGTAATCAAATGTCACTCATATTGTGTGCATACTTGTGTATATACATTATTTTACTACAAACGACAACTGCCTCAAAGTTCAAGTTTTATTGTATTTTATTCACTATACTACTTTTCCTAATGTTCATATGTACATATGTATGTAGGTATATTTTAGTCAAAGTTAAATTTCAGTTTGTATATATTCCGAATGGCGTTGTAGGTCATTCATATTGAATACAATTCAACTAGTAAATTATATCCCTACAAGTGCAAATACACTTTCAACACAGTGCGCCAGTTGTACTATAACAGTTGAGTTAGAATTGGCTAGATATAACGAATAAAGGTAATGAGTAGCGTATTACGACAGCTCTACGAATGCTTAAAATTTTCTTTCCAACTCAATTTACTAGTTGAGTGATGTTTTCACGAAAATCTTACCATTCCATCTAACCTGGTACCAATTTATAGTTGAACTGTATTTTCAGTTGTAATATATTTTGACCAGTTGGGATCTAGTTTGTCATATGAATCAATGTGGATTAGACGGAATATGTTCCAACTAGTCAAAATATGTTACAACTGGAAGATACACTTCAATTGTAACATATTGCATAACTAGTCTGGAAAAACAGATATAAGTGGTTTAAGCTTTGAGTCTTGTCTTCGATCTCATTCGGGCTTAATTGGAAATATTTAATAGAAATATTTTTTAAATATTGGTTGAGTGTTAAGATATTTTGAATCGAATTGACGACTTAAATTTGGCTGTTTTTCGGTTAATTGATTCTACGAAACTCCATATCGCTTTTTTAAAAATTAACGATAAAATTCTCCGTCGCAGATGCAAATTCACCGTTTTTACTATATCTATTTATGTATGTATGTATGTTTGAATGTATATTAGGCAGGAACAAAAACCCAAATTTTGGATTTCCATCAATGGACCTAGTGGAAAACTTATCAAAGAAACATCAAATAAAAAAAATCATCGATTTCAAACAATTTCTTGTACCTCAACTCACTCCAGCCAATCAATCAAAATAAAAGTCTGATTTAAAAATCTATAAAAATATTTTGAAACGAACTAAAATAAAACATTATTCGTTCGACACCTCTCCATCATAAGCCTGGATAATGTCGTATTTTCTAATATTTATTTACTTTTTGTACAAATTTTGTTTTTATTGTTTGGTTTTGTTTTTTTAGTGCCTTCAAAGGGATTTTATCCGCGCGGAAATCTCCAGCTACCATTTTTGAGGCAGTCGAAATAATACTTATTTACAAACAATTCTTCGACATTACTAAAAGATTACAGTTTTATACCTTATGCAAGTGTATTTTATAAATTCTAATGAGTAGATTTAAAATCCAAACATTAGTGACCAATAATTGTAAATACATGCGTACAATGCACAATGTATTTTATATTCCTATACATTTATGGATATAAATACATACTACAATTTCACATGTAAAAATTGTAACAATAGTACGCCTTCATGCGATAAAAACAGTGTATTTATGTATGTATTAGAACTCTCGATACGAAAAGTAAGAAGAGAAATTTGCACGAGGGAGGAGAGTTGGTGGCAGAAGAAGATAGGGGTAAATCTCTCCCCCTCCGATGGTATTATTTTTATTTTACTGTCGTTACGCCGATAATGAAAAGAAAATATATCTTGATTGCTTACGGGCTGTGCACTCCCGGCCACAAACGGCTCTTCCTTATATAAGGAGAGGGAATATTGGGGCGGGGGGGACAAGAGGGCAAACCGTTATTCACGTTTATTATGTGTTGTTATTATTATCATCGCAATATTTTCAATACAAATACGAACACTGGGTGATGGGTAGGGGAGGAGGAGCTGCCCTATAAATTATTGGATTCGGCGCTACGTTTGCGTTTCTTCTCCACCCCGTAGGAGAGTAAAAATATGTGAGTGAGGGTAACAATTCCAGCTATTCCCCTCGAAGAATGTCCAGGGAGATTGACTTGAGTGTATTATGTTCAAATGTTAATCAAGTATAATATTGACATTGATAATATGAAATTTTTAATAATGAAATCTTACAATTTATTTTTATATACACTAACAAAAGAGGTGAATGCTTAACTCTTCAAATATGTTCGCCACCTGTGTTGTTAGAGTAAAATTAGTATATTTACTTAAAAAAACTGGAGACTAGTTGACACGTGTGTATTGTTATAATAAAATACGTGTATTTGTAATAATATAATATTAAAAAAAAGTTTTTTAAAAACTATCCTCTTCTATATTTTGTTTATAAAATTAAGACAATATATAAAAAAATGAATGTAAATAAAAAACCTAATTGAGAAATCGCCAATTCTCTCCGTAAACTTTGATCATGAGTATGGCAAAGTGCTCAATCTGTCATAGCAAGAGGGGGGCAAAAAGGGAAAAACGATCAAAACAGTGTGGACAAATGCGACAGTATTGGCGACAGACGTCATCGTGAACGAAGATGCACTATTTTCAAACGTGTCTATTACGATTATTTTTCACGATCGTAATGGCGGACGTCATTTCCACTTATATTGATGACCAAACCGAGCAAAATGGCAAAGTTTGAAAACTATCGGATACCCAAACTTCGTCACACGACAAAATCGATTCCGAACTAAGAAGAGGCTTGTAATAAATAAATAATTGAATAATTTCAAATGTGTTTTTCCAACAAATTATCATTACTGTAATTTAATTTGATTATTAAGTATTAATTTGAAACTGAAACATTCATTTATCGAAACATGTCGAGAAACGGGAACGGGAACGGGAAAAGGAACAGGAACAGGAACGGGAACGGGAATTATTATTAGGTATTATCTTATTATTCATAAAATTAGGTATTATCTTATTTTAATGTTAATATATAATACATACATACATACATACATACATACAGCATAATAGAAAAAAAATGCTCAAAAATCTATTTTAAATTCTTGTAAATGTTCATAATATATTTTATACACAATATTTAAACTAAATATATACATATATAAAGCAGATAATGTTTTGATACATTCGAACATCTTGAAATCTATTAGTAAATAAATGGTTTTCTAATATTATTGCTCTGAAAAACAGGGCAGCACTTCATCGATTTATTCTTTATTGATATTTCAATATATTTTTCTCAAATATACAGTATTTAAATCGACCTGAATTTTGGGACTTTAAAATTATAATAGAAACTATCAAATTTGGTCTAAAAAAAAAATACACCACATTTATTGGAATTTATGAATCATAAGAATTTGTATGTAATACTTAAAAATATTTTGAAACCAAAACAAAATTTATTACGTTTGAGGATCTTTTTAAATTTACGAACCTATTTATGTTAAGAGCAGATAACGTTGAAAGCTGTAGTTTGTCATATAAATACATAACTATTGATAAAAACAATTAACATGATAAAATCCAATCAAAAATTAAAATTATATCTTATGATTTGAGTTGCAATAAAAAACTCATCGAATATTAAATCTGTAATTTAGTTGATCGATTACAAGCACACAAATCATCATTAATTTGTACGAAGCACCGCTTTATGTATAATACATACACAGTATACGACGTCGTTATACACGGTTAATTCTAAACGTTATTTCCGGTCTAACCATCGCACCAAAATAATCACTCTTGTAAAACAGGGTGATTACAATAAAACTTGTCGCTCCTCTGCACGAATTACGACCTCATTCAAAGTACGTCCAATTGCAAAATTATGATAGTTATTATTTACAAGAACATACGTTGACGTATCGTCGCGTTCGAAATTCGAAAAGTTTTCCACGGCATTAAAAAATAATCACCTGGTTATTATTCGATTTTAATCGGAAAAGTTTTTTTTCCTTCTCCTTTTCGAGCCTTTTGTGGCGAGGGAAAGATAATGGCCACTCGGAGCGTTCGGATCATTTGCGCCAAAGTTCGTTTTAGAGTCAGTTCTCCGCAGTCTATTCTCCTATTATTCGAGTTTTCATACCTAATTTGACTTCGGGTTATTATTCAGTTTGATGGCCGCGATTAGTACGGTTTTGTCGCCGTGTGCATTATTCCGTGGAAAAACTTCTAATAGGTATGAGAACCGAAATCGTTCAAAGCATCTTTTGTTAGACGAGACTATTGATATAATAACTCTAATTTTTCTCCATTGTGAAACGAAACTCATTTTAATTTCAAAATCCTACAGCTTTACTTTAGATTAAAATTTAATAATTGAGTTTGAAATTAGATTCTGTTTTTGAATTCATCCATCCGTCTCAGAGAGAAATATTGCGAAGTCCGCCAAAAAAGTAGTTTGAATTACGTTGCTATCGAAATTAAACCTTCAGTTAAATAAAGAAAATTCGTAAACGTTATCGAAAGCTTATTTTAATTTGATTTTTAATGTATTTTCAATTAAATTGGATCTAATTTATAAAAAGGCTTTTCATATGAAAATAGATCTGTGCAAAAAAATGTTTTTTTTTGTACTAAAATTTCTCTATATTATCTTTTTTGAATATATGTATACTAAATTTCATTCATATATTATAATCTTTTCAACAAAAAAATGTGTGAAGAAGTATACATGTATACATTTACCTAATTTGAATTTAAAATATATTTTAAATTAGACCCAACATTCAAATACGAAAACAAAAATTAGCCTAGCAAAGATATAATTTATAAAGGTTTTTTGTAAGAAATAGTACAAATAAAATTATAAAATTTACGTTAAAAAATTGAAAACTAAACATGATTTTTGGTTTGCTTTTAATAGATGACTATTTTGAAATGAGAGTAAATATGAAATCATAATAAATAATTTAAGATAACTAATCCTCCAAAAATTTTTCAAAACTAAAAATAATTGTTAAATTATGATAATTTCATTTCATTGTCTTTTATAACGAAAATCTTGCTTTACGGCTTTTTTATGCATCATTTAACTAAATAAATATAACTTTCAACAAAATTTAAAGAATACCTGATCTGAAAATTGGTAAAAAATAATGATAAAAGTTTGACAGTGATAATGATACAAAAGAAAATCGCGAATATAGAATATTTGGCACTTGAGTTTTCGTTAGTATGATGGACTTTTCGGCTACCAGATGTTCCATTATAGAGATTTTGGTGACTTTGGGCGAGCTTTGTGACCAATAATCACCGAACCGTGATAATGATGATGTTGTCGCAAGTATTTGCAGTTCTAATAGTTTTTTAGTTCAACTTTGAAAATTGTATAAAAATATAGGATAAAGCCATTAAGTATAAACATGTGGTAAAAGTTTCGATAAACAAATTAAATTGATTTTTCAGTAAAATTTGCATAAAATATTTTTAAATATATTTCTTCTAATAAAATGTGTACATTAAAAAATTGTTCAATATTGCTTTTGAATAATCGGCAAATGAGCTCCATTCTACATACATACATACATACAAGTATGTCTTGAGTCACAAATTTATTTACGTGCGACGAACCTAAAACACTACTAAATTTTAATTTATTAAAAGTAGCTCAAAATTTTAAATAAACGAAAATAAAAATGTTTTCATTCTGTAAACGGCCACACTGTGAGCCGGTTTGACTAACGTACTACAAGGATTTCGTGAAGAAAAAAAATATTTAAAACCAATGCAATTATAAAATATATTGAGATTTAAAAATATTAAGATAACAGTAAACTGTATGACCACATATAAGAATTCCGATTTTGTTGCTATGACCAATCGAGAATCTCAATTAATAAATTTCAGCGCAGTTACAATTTTTTTCTACAGCAATGTGGAAAAGCTCACAGATTGCATTTGAATGGAATCAACTTTTTTCCGCATTGTTATGCTATTTTCAAAGTGTGCTTATCAATAAAAATCAATTACGCTAAGTGAGACTTTTCCGGGTGTGTGTGGATGTGTTTCGGTCACAAGGAAACTCATCGTCGAAAAGTTTTTTCGGTGAGTACCGCGACACCCGGAGATTTCTTCGGTTCTTCATTAAAAAGTTGTATTAGACAACGAAAGAAGGCGGCGGGTGCCATATTGGATTGCCGCCACCGGATGAAATTGATTTCGAAATTAGAAGCCACTTAATTTAATTAAATATCGCTGGTGAGTGGCGCGAAGCCTTTCAAGTGGACCCCAATCCACTCGCAAAAGAGGAGGTGTGTAGGTGGCCGTCGAGATTTAATGGAAAATAAGAAGAGCCGATTCCCTCTACTTCTCCTCCCCACTGGTTCTTTTCTCTCTCTCTCCCTGTCTTCTTCCCATCCTGCTTTTCTGGAAAATGGGTGATCGGGAAGGCTAATGGCGGAATGTAATTATCAGAGGAAACCGCTTTGAAAATCGGCACTTTTTGTCTTATAGAAATCGTTGAGCAATTTTTGAAGGGGCCCTAGCATCCGGAAAAAATGAACGTTTGACGTTTCCTTTCTCTCCCACCTCCACCAGTCAAAAACAAGTGTTTTCATTTAATGGAAAATATTCAATTATTGATATTTTCAATTTTGAGTAAAAAAAATGTCTGGAAATCACATACATATTATGTATGTATTTTGTTTCGATAATATATTTTTCTTACTATTAAACTCCTTACAATTGATTGGAAGCCCTATAGAAAATATAAGGCATACTACTTCAAGTGATTTTTTCATACTACTTCAAGTGATTTATCAAGTGATCTCACTCCACCTTCTGGAATACAAAGTTATAAATTAAAATAAAATATAATACACTATTTTATTTTTATTAAAGTTCAGGTTTTATCGTTTCACTTATCAAAATATATGATTATACTTAATTATTCTAACTTCAAATCCTTTCCAATTCCATCAACAGGCACCATACACCAAACACGATAACTTAAAACTATTGATGTACAAGCAAATTGTTTTATACATTTAAATTTGTTATACGTACATAGGTGTACAAGCAAAATTTGACCATTAGACGTTGATAAACGCCTCGCAAATTTCAATTTATTTAATTATTTTTATAATACGTGCCCTTATTTGTTAGTGGCGTCCACTTAACTTAATGTCGAAAAATATATCGCAAAGCATTAAATATAATGTTTTGCATTACAATATTTGAAAATACTGTTGGCTTGTAATAAGTTTATTCTATTTTTGTGGTAGTGATAATAATTTGTAAACTAAGTCAAACTGAAATAGTATTTTTGGAACTTAATATTGGATTTCCGTCACTTTCAAATGTAACGGCTCATACATTAGTGTAAAAGCTTGTAATATAAAGTTCATATGTGATAGTGTGAAAAAAGTAGCAGTTATAACTGATCGACTATGGAACCGGTGAAGTTAAGTAGGAGAGGGGGAGGAAAGCGCATCTGATATCCAGCTGTCATCACGTCGATCTGACAGATTATTTCGATGTAATTTTTAATGATTTATTTTTGTCGGAGACGTTTGACAATTTAATGCCAGCTAACGCCTCCCTTCCCTCAGTAAAATAGCAAAACGATCGAAAGAGTTGTGGTTCAAAATCAGCTCATAAATTTTGGATGGAGTTTCACCCAACTAGTAATCAAACAAATCAAAAAAAGTAAAGGCAAACTAATTATCAGCTTGTCAAAAAACAAACCCCTACTTAGCTCATCTAAGTTATTGCAAATAAAATGTTGCAGTCACAAGTTGAAAACTGTGGGTTTGCATAGCGAACAAATATACAAACATATGTACATAAATATACATATATATATATAAGACTATCTAAGAGTTTCAATAATTACATAATTTTAATTTACAACTCGTTTATATTTTCAATCTCAAAACAATCAAAAACGTTAAAAGTAACGTACCATTTCTGTTTGATTTTAGCTTGATATTTTTACGATAATGAAAATAACATTTGTTGTTTTTTTAAATGAATATTTGCTTTGAGAACATCAGTAAAATTAACAATTGCTTTTATTTTCTAGCTAAACTTCAGCGTAAATTTGACTAATTAAGCTACCAGGCCAACAAATTATTATTCCTGCAAATTTCCATGCTTATTATTAAATTACTATTGTTGAAGTTTTTAGTATCATCGTTACCGCTAATTTACTTAGCTATTATACATACATATGTATCCTAACTAACAGATACATTATGTATCAAAATATTACCCATATTACACAACATTGCAGACATCACCTTGACTATCAAAATTAGCAAAAAAAAGTATAAAACGATAATTTCATATCGAAAAAGTCACAAACGAACTATCGCCACAAAAAATATTTTAAAGACGGTCATTTTATTGGTGAGGCAAATCACTGGTATTGTACGTTGATGCTTTTGCAATAATATTTGCACTGGGATTAAAGAACTTTACTCGTCCTGTGTCACTGTTTATCCCCCTTCACTCGACTCCCCTGAACTCCCTCGGGATGAGACAGAAACCTCACCCCTATCTTCGCTGGTATTGTTTCTCCTTTCTGGATTGTCAACATGATTCCATTATACCAGAAATTTAAAAAAAAAAATAAATATAATACAAATTTCAAAGGCGTATTGAAAGTTTCTACTTCTAATAACACAAGTATAGATTATAATTCAGGGCTATCGAGTCGTGGATTCGGAGCATTTCAAGTGGTGTCGGAGTCGTAATAACAAGAAAGCCATGTGAAACGTAAAGGAGGTATGTAAAAAATCAACCAATGTGGACTCTGTGCACACCCCTAAACGAATCAAGCTGAAAATTACTAACTTAGAGCTGATTTTGAGAAGGTTTTAGCCAGAATTCGTAAACTGGAAGTAGTATTTTTTTAAAACAATATTTCATTATTTTATTTTGACCTTTTAAATTTTTTTTATCTTCTTGATATTTATTGTGTATAGTGGTTTTAATTAATTAAAAAAAATTGAACAAAATCCGACAACCGGAAGTAGAACTTTTGTCCATACATTTGTGCTCAATTTGTATCGAAAATGATGTCATAGCTATTAGTATTTCATAATGCTGTCGGTATTTGTGAATGTGTCTGTACGGTTCAATATCGAATTTTGTTTTGTGACCTTATATTCCTCAAATACATAGATAAGGTTGGTACATCCGAATTTTTTTTATCGTAGATTATCAAAGGGAAGATAAGGCCAGATAGAGTAATAAAAAATCAGTCTTGGTTAGTGTTTCAGTCTTGCCTTCAGTATATACAGCAATATTTTACTTAGATGAGAGATGAGTGAGACTGTTCTGTAATTTCATATTTTTTCGTTGATCCCTTCTTATGAATTAGGATAAAAATTCGACCCACTATGATGGCCATCTTCCCGATTTCCAAACCGAATTACAAAGATCCGGAAGCATTTTGATACTTTTCTCATTCAATGTTTCCAAAAACTCGGCTTGAATTTCGTCTTTCCAAGCACAATAGTTTCTTTAAAAATGGCATACACAATACATATACATTTTAATTTAAAAAACGTCAATATTTATTCAAATGTGGAATGAGACAAAGTAGAATTTCAAAAGCTAGACGACCAAACAATCAGAATTGTAGTGTAAGATCCTTCTTTCTCGGTCGACTTCTACGAGCATTTTCAATTGATTTCAAAGCTACGACACAATGTTTCATCAAAAGGGGACGTTTCATTGCTAAATAGGCATAACAGAGCAGCAAAGCGAAGGAAAAACGGAATTGCTTTTTTCATTTTTAATTGAAATATTATTTGTAAAATGAAATCAAAGGGAAGACACAAATAAATATTATTTCATTTAAAACTATGATATTCCGTCGCTTAAAATAGTCACCACTTTAGCTGTGGGAATGAAAATCACCTGCCAAGTGGCGATTGTCTCCGTTTTTGTTGTAGAAGTTCAGCGAGCGTTAATTAGCCGTCGCGCCGTACTCGTTAACCGTTAATTTAATGTTGCAATTAAATGGCTTAAATTCAATTTTAAGTTTTCCACCAAATTAAAATAGCCATTTATTTATCTACCCGTGCTAATATCGTAGTTGGCTATAAAGCTCATCGCTTATTATTAACAATCGGATCATATAGATTTATAAGTGTGCAATATAAAGATGAATCATGAATACTGGCACTCAGTTGCACTCGTATACATATGTATAAAAATCAACAATCACTTCTAGAAATTGTATATGTATGTACATGACTCGCCTCTCACATATTTTCCTTTCTTCGTCCACTTATTATATTTGTGGTAGTTCTTGATACATACATATATTCAAGTACCAATCTCAGATATCATTCAAGTACCAATCTCAGTATATCTCTTGAGTATCATTTAAGTACCTCTCTTGTCCGTCTTTCATCCAATCTTCAGGTCATATGTCCACTATGTAAACTAAAAATTTATCAATCGCTTTTTATACGCATCCATTCACCGTTTTCAATTCAGTGATTTAAGTGTTCAAAATGTTATTTTCTTTAAATAATACGTTATTTTCTTTAATTAATCAGAGAAATAATACGTTTCATAATACGTTTATTTTTATTCATAATAGATTCAGATCATTTTTATTCATAGATTATTATTTTAGATTAATATTATTATTATTATTTGTAATCATAGATTATTATTTATTTTAGATTATTTTTATTCATTATAGATTTGGATTCATACGTTTATTTTTATTTAATTATGCAATAGTGGTTTTAGCTGTTGCCCAACACGCCACTTTGACCTGACAAACGGCCATACTACAGAAATATTATGTATTTTTGCCAACACTAAGAAAAACAGATGAACTGTACTTGTGAAATCGATGATTAGCTAGTCAATTTTAGTTTGGTCAATTTTTGTAAAATTAGCAAACTCTAACGCAGTGGTTCTCAGGCGAAATTTTACCGTGGCTGCACAGGTGATAATAGAGGTCCCATGGAAATGTCTGGTGGCCGCACCAAATTTAATCAAATAAATTAAAATTACAAAAAAAGTGGATCAATTTATTCATAAAATAAAAGAAATTTTAACATTTTGGTATCTATTTATTTAATAATAATGCAAATGGAAATTGCTCAATGCTCCTTTCTTCCAATGCAAGCCGCATTGCTGCTTCTAAGTTTGCGTCTGTCAACTCATTTCTAAATTTGTTTTTAATAAAGTGCATTACACTGAATGATCTTTCGCAATATACGGTAGTGGGAAAAATACACAATATTAATAAATCAATTTTTGCCAAATCTTTATATTGGTTTGTTTCATTGTCAACGTATATTTCCGACCAAAATTTTTGAACCGAAATATTATTAAAATGGTTATTAAGTATTTGATCATGACTAATTTCTAATAATGCATATTTTACGTTAGCCCAGTTAATTAATCTCAATACTGAAAATGATTTTAATCTATTTTATAGTACTATGAAATTTTCATTTGTCTTCATAATAAAAGGGGAAGATACAAAAGAAACAGTTTTAAAAATATTCAATTCTTCGAACCTTTCATCAAGTTCCAGATTCAGAGATTTAAGACACTCTATTATTTTAAGTTTTAATTTTAATTTTGAAGTTATTTCTGTCATCTTATCTATGAAATCACTAACAGAAGATAAAATTGAAAAATTGACATTTTCAACTTCTGTCACAAGGCTTTTCGCTATAATTTTAGTTTGTCAATGATGAGCATGGTTTCTATAATATTATTGTTAAGTTACTTTTTTGTAGTTTTTAAAATATATTTAATTTTTTTTAAATATTAGTATTATTTACTATTAAGTCGCTGGTGGCCGCAGTAAAATCCACTAGTGGCCGCATGCGGCCACAGTGGCCGCACTTGAGAAACCTGCTCTAACGGGAGATGGCTGAATCTGATTTTGACGAAATTCTCACCAACGCGATCGACTTAATCTTCGATTGATTCGTTCTAAAAACACTTCATCCGAACTTCGTTCGCCTATTGGTTTGTTCAGTTTATTAATAATCGATTTAATTTTTATTCGGTTTCCAAGCTGTTTTAGATACGAGTTGAATTCGAGGTAGATAGTTTGAAAATGTGCCCATAACTACATACTATAAGGCCAAATAAATCTACCCTTTTTTATTCACTCCGCAAATCAAACGATGAGAACTTCATTTACCTATGTAGAAAATTATGTAGAACAGGTAAATCGTGCCTCAATGCGAAATCTCTATCTTTTTGCGGGCAGCCTTTTCGGCATAGCGCAATCGCTTCAACGAATAAACGAGGGTTCGTTAACTAAGGTCACCAAAGGGAGAGTTCCCTCTCTCTACCTACATTAGTTTCTTTCTTTTGGGGATATTTTTTTAACGTCAATGTCCCGCGGGACTTGAAATTACCCCCACAGTGGCAGGAGCCGATCGGAGCCATAGTAACACACACACAAACGAATACAGAAAGAGACTTTATAAGCGGGATATGAACCAGCAACTCGAGCCTGATATGGCTCGTTAATTCAAACCGAGCCTTTGCGGCCGGCTTTCCTTACTTTCCAGGGTTGAATATTTTATTTTTACCCTTTGAGCACATATAGACACACGCAACCGATTGTGATGTATGTACCTGACTAGAGAGGGTGTGTTATTTTATTTATTTTTAGCACAATATTGACTTTGAGTTAACGCTTGCTTCAATTACCTATGCTATGAAAGACTATACTGTAATATAGACTATATCTATCTCATATAGGTGTACTTTAAACCAAAGGAGCGTATTTTCTTACGTACTTGAAAAAAATAGTTACAAATATGTACATACATACTACATACATACACTCAATATATGTATGTATAGGTACATTAGGCCGGAGCAAAAAACTCGAATTTTGGATTTTCAACGATGGACCTAATGGAAAACTTTCGCCATGTCAAAGGAACGTTAAATAAAAAAAATCATTGATTTTAAACAATGTCCTGTGTGCCTCCAACCAATCTATTTATCTCCACAAAATTTTTGAAAAGTAGGTTTTTTTGTATACATATACACAGTGGCGGCTCGTCCATACGCACTGCGGTACTGCAGCACCCCCAAGGAAATTGAGAAAAATTTAATATTATTATATACATAAATGTATGTATATTATATGAAAATATCAATATTAATTAAGCGTGTATTAAGCTCGCCCGCACACCGATACATCCAATAATGATCATACATCGCGGTACTAATATCAGAAAGTGAGGCATCGTTTATGATTTTATGCAGTACGGCTTTCGATGGAATATGCCGAGTGGGCGAAGGAGGGGCGCGGGGGCAGCTAGAAGCTTGGTCCGTACTGCACTTCCAACAGTACTATACACATTTCTTGTTGCGTTCGTGTGCGCTCGATAACTTAAATATTCTTCCGAAAATACTGATAAAACAATAACAGATTCTACCAATTTACAGAAAACAATTTTTTATTTTAGTCAGAACTTTTTCACAAGTTAATGCCGCATCTAGAAATTATTTATAACCAAATGCAATATAGTAATATCGATGCATTTTCAATTAAAGAAAACTTAAAAAGTTTTACTTAAAGTCATTATACAAATATGAGATTCTTAAAGCGAATAGAAGCCAAAAATATGTGATGCATATATTATCGCACATATTATAGGAGCCAAAAATATGTGCGATGTTATTATTAAGGATATAAAAGAAAGATATACTTTTTCTAATCAATTAAAAGCTGTGAAATTATTTAATAAAGAAAATTAAAAGTACTGAAAGAAAATGCCAATGTAAGATCTACTACTAACCGTTGGATCATATCGAATGCTAGATAAAGAAAAACTTCAAACTGAATTACAAGTGTTTTACTCAAGGAAAGAAATGCATAGTATTTAATGATATATTAATATTTTTAAAACTTATTTAAGTTTTAAAAATATTAATACAAAGTTCGTGTGGAAATAACAAAACTTATTCAAATTCTGCTTACAACTTCAACTACCTCTGAGCCAGAACGGTGTTTTTCATCAATAAATAGAATAAAGACATACATATATAAGAAACACAATGGTTCAGGAAAGATTGACGGCTTTGTCTATGCTGTCAATTGAAAAAAAAAATGATTATGAACAGTGAAAAATTTAACGAAAAGGTGATAGACCTTTTTTCAAGGAAAAAAGACAGAAGAATCAATTTTATAATGAAATAAAATACATATAATGTTTCATTTTGATCATTTTGATGTTAATAGTAAAATATAATCCAAATAAACATTTATTTTTATTTTTAATCAACCGCAGCACCCCCAGATATCTTATCCACGAGCCGCCACTGCATATACATACATATAAATTAGTCAAAATTTTCAAAATATTCGAAAATATTGCTAATCTCAATGACTCTCTCAAAGCAAACGTACAATAAAATAGTGACCGCAATGAAATAAATATTATTTTTAAAATTCTTTACGCTTTTGATAAATGGTTAGTAATACTTACATACATACATATATATACATATGTACATATATGGGTCTAACTCACGGGCCCGAAAGTGAAACGCCCGAAAACGCAAATATCGGAAGGCAAAGATCGAAAATCGAAAGATCAAAAAAAAGGGTGCATGGTAAACGGTAATATGTATAAATAACATATATGAGTGGCATGCGGTGAAATTATCTCTCTTTTTGTCATACAGCCTTGTTTAATGTTCGCGCGCAGAATACGGGAGGAAAAGCCTGTTCCTCTTGTTCCTGTTGTATCCTGCTCGCGCAAATTAAGTGAGTATGTACCGTTTACCATGCACCCTTTTTTATCTTTCGACTTAAGATCTTTCGATTTTCGATCTTTGCCTTCCAATATTTGCGTTTTCGGGCGTTTCACTTTCGGGCCCATGAGGGAGACCGATATTTATATACATATGTATGTATGATTGAATGTCAAATTTAATTCTATAAATATACATGTCTAAATATTTTCGATTTCCGGTGGATTCACAATGTCTAAAACAGATGTTACTTTTGCCGTTTGACTATGATGAGATAGATATGTATGTATGTAGATATATGTATATTTAAAATGAAAATGAATTTCTAACAGAATGTATTTTCAATATTTTTTTGATATACAAATTTATATGTAATATTATAAACACAACATATCATATACGAAAACAAATATATGAATGTATACTAAAAATTCAATTTCGAATTGCTCGAAATACATTTTAAGTGTTATTCAGTAAAAATAAAACCAATATGTACACATCATTTAGATTTTTTATAGGATTTACATGAATTTTTCTCAACAAAAATGAAATAATATATTATTCTAAGCGAATCTTGGAATTGTTTTATGGAAAATATGTATTTTTTTCCGTTTCAGCATTTGCTAAGAAGCCGACGCGAAGTTCATTGTTGAGCAATACTTTACTCGTTGAGAGGATTTTTTGTTCAAAATATGAATTTATTCAATATTTTCTATTACAAATATAGATAAATTCATATTTTTATATAAATTATATTTTCTTATAAAATCCAAATTTTACTGATTTCAGCTCACGATAATTGCTGAGACGATTTCTTGCCTTAAAATAAATACCCAATAAAATCACTTGAAATTCGACTTACACGACAAATAACAAATAATTTCCGTGACGACAAAATTTATAATAGAATATTTCACGTTTCTAACCCGACTTGGCAATATCCACACTGACATTGTTGCATCTGTGTGTACTAAAGCCTCACAAAGAAATTCCCCATTACATAGGCCACATTTCAGACGATCCGGGTGGAAAAACAAAGAATAGAACAAAAAAAGTCTAAAAATGTGCCCCCTTTTCAGCTCGTTGACAATATCCAGCAACGATTCGCGTCACATTTAATAAGGGCCAAAGGGACGGGGAGGTTGAGTGGGGGGTAGAGGTTACGTTTAAAAATAAAAAAAATATTTTGCTAATGAGTGGAGCTAGAGTTGACGAGGCCACCCTCCCACCCACCGACGCGCCACCAGTCACTTATTGTGAAATAAAAGGAAATATCAAGTGAGGGGTGAGGAAAATGAGGAGTGTTGGGGTGAGTCGCCGATGACCGCGTAAACACGCCGCTTAATTTCCTCTAACAATCCTTAATGAATGGATTTATGGCTGGACCGTTAATGAGGCCCCGTGAATTACGGCCCTTAAATAATTTCCTAGACCTCTCTCTACTTAAACCCAAAGACACTCCTGAAAAGTTATATTTTAGTTTACTAGAATATGTACTTCGTATAAATGTTCGGAAAACCTTAATCCTGCGATTGCTGAGAAATTGTGTACACAATAAATAAATATATATATATATATATATATATATATATATATATATATATATATATATATATATATATATATATATATATATATGTATATATATAAACAGTGTACTTAATATTAACTATAATATATAAACAGTGTAAGTTCTGAGAAAATGGTCAAAAAGAGAAAATCTTTTTTAAGCTTGACATGTTTTTGGTTACAAATTTACATATTTTGTAGTCTTTTTATTTGATTGATCTCCTATAAAGATATCCAGATTTAAACTTAGTTTTTGCTTTTATATAGTAATTGACTGGGTTTTGTATGATTATTGTCAGCCTTTGGGATGAATTTTAATGTTTTCCAATAACAGTTTGTAAACGAAATAGTATTCAAACCAAATATAATAAATTAAAGAGCTGAAACATGTTCAAAAAATAAAAACGGTAAAAATTTTAGATTCCACTCCTAATTAATAAACCTCAAAGTTTCTATAACTACAAGCTTTTTGTTAACTCTACAGTTAGTTCAGGGACATTCTGCACGTCAAAAAATTGTGATCTGATTTTGAATTTTGATAACTTCACTGACATACAGGGGGGGGGGGGTTAGCTAACATTGAAGTAAGTTAATGTTTCCAACATGAAGCTAGGAGTTTAATCATTAACGAACTCATTAAAATTTACATTAGAATATTGTGTCAGATCCATACTCGCCTTTCTAACACCCCTTTTCAAGCCAATTAAATAGTGGTAAAAGCTGCTTTTTTATTTTATTAATTTAATTTGATTAGTTAAGTTATATTCCCAACTGTCCAAAATTTGTGAGCTGATTTTGAACCACTTCCACTCTTGCAATTCCTTTGATATTTTACCTACATATGTATTATATATGTATATATGGAGGTTAGCTATCTTTAAATCAAGAAAACGTCTCCGACACGAAGCTAAAGGAACTTAATCACTAAAGAAATCATTCAAAATTACATCGGAATCATATGTCAGATCAACGTGATGACAACTATTCAAAAAGGTTTTTGTACCGCCTCTACTTATGTAGCTTCACAAGTTACACAGTTGAACATTTATAACAGTTACTTTTTTCACACTATATCATACATATCTATAAAATTTTTATTACAAGGTTGCACACTTTCTAAAGTTTGTACACAACCTTCAAAAGTTTTTAGCTTGCAGTGCACGTCGATGCATAAATTAATCAACCGCTTTCTTTTTCAATATTTTCGAATAACAAGTATCATATTTGAAAAAAACCAATTACATGATTTCTGATGTGGTTTAGTACAATTTGGCGCTGTTTTACCGGTAAATTTAATAGTTGAAATTACATAACATTTTAACGGTCGAGTACAACACACAGTTCGTTCCTGTTTCAAAGCTCAATAACTTGTTATTTATAATCAAGATAGGTGTTCAAATTATTTACTAGTTTTTAATGCGACATCTCTAGTAAATAAACATATGTATGTGAAAGCTATTTAATGTTTGATAAAATTTTCACAAATTTCAAAAAATAGTTCAGGTGAAATTAAAATGAAACACTCCAAAAATTATTTCATACTATAAAAATGCTTTTTGTTAGCAAAACGAAATATGTATATTTGATTATGAAACATGTCACATATTTAAAACCTATGTACATATATACCTCGTTTATATTATAAAGTACAAATATTATATTTATTCGATATTAATGGTAGAATGAAATGGAAAAATAGAAGCAAACAAGATAAATATTCCATAATATTCAATTTCAACGTGCTGTAAGCAAACTAATATGGCACTCTATCAATATGAACAAACAAAAATATATAAGCATGGACATGCGAGAGTTAATTTAATATGAACATGCATTTTAACGGTTAATTCTCAACACTGGATATGATACATGAAACATATAAATTTTCCAACCGCTGGAACATTTCTCAAATACGAACTCGATAGACGTGTTTGCATTGCAGAACTAATCACTTAAATATCAACACGCATTCCACGAGTACTCTAGAGTTCTTTTCCTTAAAATTCAACAGTAAAATATTCTAATGTACGTTTAATATATACATATGTAGGTCACCTTCAGGCATGCGTAATTCAAGGGACTTTCATCCAGTCTTATAAATATCAAGCAGGGCGCAAAGCCCCAGAGGTTGGGCTTGACCTTAAAACCGGGTGCGTCAAAAGGGCCCCCGGAGTTCATTATCACCGCTAACCCCCCAAAGTGACAAAGAACCTTAAAAGCTTCACGGGAATTAATGCGGCTCACATACGAACCGAATTTCAATTAATAAATGAAACGTTTTGCCAACTTCACGCCACGTGTGAGAACCGTTCGTTTTGAAGCTTTTCAAGTGCCGTTTGAAACGAATATAAATACTCCCGACAGGCTTTCAATTATTTTTAGCACTCAATCCAAAGCTTTAGCAAAAATAATACGACATGGAGAACCATTTTAAAACAATTTCAATGTTTTAACTTTTTTTTAATGACTCTAGACTTGATTTGAAACGATAACTTAAGCTTTGTTTGTCACAAGCAACGATAACTATTGGCTATTTTTGAAAGTTTAACAGTTTTTCTTATTCTTAGAATAATTTTTCAATTTATATTTCTAGTTTATAATATTTTACCCAGCTTCGCTCGGTATTTGTATTATAAACAGCTTATGAATAATCTAATAGTAAACATTTTATTAAATTTATTTGAATAGTTTTATTTTATATAAAATTATTTGAATACTCTTTTGTTTGTTTTTACTTACCTCTTATTAAGTTCACATGGTTTTCGTGTTATTTACAAACCTCCTTTACGTTTCACTTACCATTACAATTAAGAGGACTTTTTTATATCTCTTACTTCTTATCCAATCGTTTTCATACTTTGCCATTTTGCTCATTTTGGTCATCATATTAAGTAAAGGTATCATCCGCCATTACGATGGTGAAAAAATATCGTATTAGACACGTTTGAAAATACTGCATCGTATTACACGGCCTTCTGTCACATTCATCATTCACATCGGTACTTTTCGCCCTGCCATCTCACTGTCAAATTTTAATTATTTAAACTCCTATAACTTTTTCTTTTTTCACTCTATATTTTATAAAATGTGCTTTATAGGTTCTCGATATCTCTATAATATAAAAATGTATAGTTTTAACTCTCATATGTATATATACATTTCAAATTTGGCGTATCGCTTCGTGTAATGGCATAAAGCCGCTATATATCGATTTACAGCCAAATGTGTCAGATCTGACATTTCACAGCTAGAACTTCGTAATTCGTACAATTGTTGTTGAAATATTGTTTAAATTGCCTTTTTATATTATTTATATTTTAGTACATTATTTTATTACTACAGTTTTTTTTATTAAATTGACTGTAAAGAACAAACATATATTATATAGTAAGTCTCTTATAAAAAAATATATGTATACGAAATTATATGTATAACAGAATCCGGCGCCTGCACCCCCGCGGCTACGTCCCCGTGGCTGCACCCCATAGGGCTTCGCCCCCGGCGTCTGCGCCCCCAAGGGCTTCGCTCCCAGCGTCTGCACATAGCCCCTAGGGCTCTGCCCTAGAGGGCGTTAAATATATTTTTTTGCGTCTAACAATTTAAAAAAATACTGGTGGCCCGTAATATGTTTATTCTTCTTTTCCAAGATTCCAGACATATCGAATTAAATTAAGTGATAACAATTTGTGAATTAAATCAAAGCAAAATAGGATTTTGGAACTGAAAATAGGACTTCCGACACTTTCAAATATAACGGCTCATATAATATGTATGTAGTACGAAATTTTGATTAATTGATATTTTAACCAAATAAACACAAATATTTTGCTATTTTTATTTTATACATATGTACGTTTCACCATAGGTGCCACGACAGGTTGCCCTAAGGTCACACCAATGATCAGATTTTTTACTTACAATTCAGACTTGATTCAGATTCGATTAATTACAATTCTTAACATTACAATACAATTGTTATATACGATACAATAGAGTCATATATCGACCAACTGATACAATCATCAATCAACAAATTCGATATACAGCGAATTTGCGAAAATACATTGCGAATGAATGCGTCCATCTAAACTGATACCAACTACCGTTATAGTTGGATTGTATTGTTATCTGTTATATATTTTGACTAGTTGGAATATATTCTATCTACTAAACAAGTTCCAACTACCTTTATAGTTGGATTGTAATTTTATCTGTAATATATTTTGACTAGTTGGAATATATTCCGTTGAACCCACGTAAATTGATTCATTTAGCGAATTACATTCCAACTGGTGGAAATATATTAAAACTGAAAATACAGTCCAATCATAATTTGATACCGGGTTAGAGGGAGAGGTAGGGTTTTCGTAAAACGTCACTCGATTATTAAATTGAGTTAGAAAGTCACATTTCAATTTTTAACACATTCTGAGAGCTATCTTAATTACCTTTATTCATAACTAGTGAATAGCCCGATGAAATATCATCGCATGGGTATAAAATTATTATATACCCGTATAAAACTAAAAAAAAAATCCGGAACCGTTATTTTCGTAGACTCTCATAGATAGTTTTCAATTCTTTATTTTTAATAATTTTCAATTCTTTAAGTTAACGTTAACAAAATTTTAATTAAAGTTAACAAAATGTAATATTTTCCGATTATACACAAACGTTCATTGACCTCGTAACGTTGAATATTATTATTACACATAACAAATTACGTGAATATACATACATATGATGTGTATTTACAACACGTATTCTGGGCGAGGATATGGCGTGCGGTGCGGGCTCGTGAGAACATTTCGTTTGGATCGGAGGGTCCGAGGTTCGATTCCCGGCGCCCGCGGTGAATGAAATCAATTTTTTTCTCGAATATCGTCAAAATATAAATAATTTAAATTGTAATTATAATTTAATTGAAAATAAATACATAAAAAATGGTTCAAAACCTCGCTAAATGAAATTATTAAAACTACGTATTTTTATATGGCGAGAAGGAATATTTCAATTAATGTTTAAAAAAAAAGGCGAAATGAAAAATTGGATTTGGCGTGATGTCCGAGACCATTAGCTCAATTTAGACCCATATTCAGGCTATTTGGGGTGATCGGTTCGAGTCGCGACAAAGTCGTCTCGTCGAAAAATGAATTAATCGATTTTTATCGATTCGTTCATTATGTTCGGCGAGAGTTAGGACACACACACACACACACCCCCCCACACACACACAGATTACAGTCTTTATATATATGATTTATTAGCAAATATTAACGCATTACTGAATTCTAAAGCATTCGTAAAAACTTCTGAGTCGTCAAAACTCAACTGTTATATTATAACTGGCGCACATTGTTAAAAGTATTTGCGCTTTTAGAGATATGTTTTACTAGTTAAATTGTATTCGAATATGAATGACCTAAAACGCCTGTTGGAATATATTACAATTGTAAATAAACTTCGGGTGTAAAATACACATAGATAAATGGGCAGCATGTTTATAATAATCAATAAATTCAGAATGCTAGAAACACTAATATAATATTTTGATTCCGGCCGGAACTTGAACCCACGACTCTCCTACTAGTATACATTTGCCAGTTACCTACGCTATATGATCCGACTTTGTAAAAAGGTTTTTTGGAAAAGTAAACTCAAATTTTATTGTCATTGAAAGCAATGTATGTTTGCAAAATTTCAAATAAATTAGCTAGATTTAAGTTGACCAAAAGTTAATTGTAAAAAATCGTCATGTTACATAGATAAAATCGTATAATAATCAAAACAGGTATAGTATTTTTGTATGTACATATGTATGTTTATTTTATTCACATGAAAATAACTATTAATCAAAGTGAAAATATAGGCTTGACAGAAATGTAATATATCGATAAAGTTTTGGTTAACTTAAGTGGCGCATTAGTTTCGTGTCAGATTGTGGTGAAAATTTCAATTTTGACAAATCTACGCCCGTCTCTGTCCTTTTAATGTCCTCCTTCACAATGTTAACGCGCTTATAGTATTCAATATAATTGATTGAGTGCGTTATTATTTATATGGATTTCAAAATTAAACAGGTTTCATCGCAATTATTAACATTAATTTAATTTAACGGGACGCCTTCTACATACATATGTCTCCATACATTTGTACCCATTGTGATGATGAGATTTACATACATACATTTTTATATCCAATTCCAGTCGTTTATTTTTTTGTTCTTTCAAATTCTAAAAATAAATTAAAATTATAAAGCTTTAACTATGGGCTTTATTGCTTAACTGGCAATATTGCAATAAATAAATAGTATACATACATATATTTCAGCAATAAGGCACAAACAGAAAAAGCTGGTCACGTCGATGGAATCGACGAATTCTCGCTATAAATTCACCATAGAGTCAGAGTGCATGTGTGTGTACATAAATGCAAATATAGGAAATATGTTTCATCGGTAAACTGTCATTTTCACGTAAAAATAGTGGGAAATGCAGTGAAAAGTCAATATCCGGCGATGGTAAAGATTTTTTATACGTATGTACATATTCACAAACATGTGTATGCATAATGCATATTCACAAGCATGTGACCGCTTTTAATGATCATTTTGAATTTCGGTGACTGTGATACGAATATTGCAATGCAATTTTACAATTAATCTTCATAAAATATTTTAAATTCAGGAATAAAAATAAATCATATGCACTCGTTTGTATGTGCATGTAAGAGAAAATATCTAACGAAAGATAGTGTATAATAAAGATAGTGATTTTATCTTGATATTTAATGTGTATAAAACTGATAGTGATTTTAAGTAATAAAAAAAATTCTGGTGTGACCAACCCATAAATTTATCCAAGTATTTGACGAATATAAGAAGGTTACAAAACAAGATTCGATATTGAAACGTACAGACAGATTATGAAATACTAATAACTATGATTATACTGCCTTTTCCGTTTGAGGGATGCTTACTAAATTTTATACATAACTTGTTATTACACTTAAACTTCTAGATATGAAATTTCAGTTGAATAAACCAAAAGGTTTCTGAGAAAAACATAAAAAACCTCGATTATCTAGAGTAAAAGTACTACTTCCGGTTCAGATAAAAATATTTCAAAAATATAAAAAAAAATCCCCCTTAAGGTTTATTAAATTTAGTGATTTTTTTTTTTATTTTTAAATTAAATCAGATAAAATTAGTAAATTTGACAGGGGAAATTGATTGGTTTTTACAGCTGCAGTGAAATTTTTTCCTCTTAGAAATGTCAAAAATGTTGTGCCCACTACTCTGTCCCCACCCCTGAACGTATTAAGCTGAAAATTTATATTACTATTCTTTATGTACTAACTTAGAGCTGCTAGGGTTTTGGTCAGAATTAGTAAACCGGAAGTAGTATTTTTTTTTAAAACAATATTTCATTATTTTATTTTGACCTTCTAAATTATTTTTATTTTCTTGATATTTAAAGAGTATAATACTGATAGTGATTTTAAGTAATAAAAAAAATTGAACAAAATCTGAAAACCGGAAGTAGAACTTTTGTCTCGTGCAAGTTTCCATACATTTGCGCTCAATTTGAAAATGCTGTCATAGTTGTTAGTATTTCATAATCTGTCTGTACGGTTCAATATCGAATTTTGTTTTGTAACCTTATATGTATTCCTCAAATACATAGATAAAGTCATGGGTTGGTCACACCTGATTTTTTTATTTTGATTGGCCTTGTTTTTTTTTTTTTGCTATTTTCTGTTAGTAAGGTGGGGGGGGGGGGAGTGACAGTGCAAATATGTTTGCACTTGAATGGCCAGCTCCCTCGGACGGCCCTCTTCCTTGATTTGACAGTGATTCCCATATTTGAAGAAATGTAGAAAAAACTTGAAACGAAATAATAAGATCCTACAAATTAAGAGGGCTGGACAGTAGCGCCTTGTCCATACAAACGTACTATACTTCTCCCTTCCTGAATTATGGCAATAGAGAAATTATTTTTTTAATATGCTATGGATATTCACCATTGGGGTGCATCTATCGTTTTATTTTTTTGATTAATTATTTTTTATAGGAGCTAGGAGCTGCCAAACATCTATAAAATCGCCTCTTTTTTACACCCACGAAACGAGTCCAGCGTCCTTATTTAATGGTTGATTTAAAAAAAAAATACGCCGATAGATGCACAGAAAGTATCTTTGTCAAACCGATGATGAAATTTTTTTAAAAATTGGTCCAGTTTTGGAGGAGAAAATAGAAGAATACGAAACCTCGATTTTGTCATTTTAAAATACGTTTTATCTGGTCGAAGCGCAACTGTCGCATTCACTCAATATATACATACACTCAATATATATATCGAAGAAAGGAACGGTAACAAAATTAAGGTTTCGGGTGTACAGCCCTCTTAATAATAGCCTGAAGGAACGCCCTTCCTAGTTGGAAACTATAAGGACGTGTATGGCGTACGATTCAGTGTGCTTGTCCCTTATGAATGATTGCTATGTACATATGTACATCAGTGGCGGACGGTGGGTGTTAATACCGGGTGTGCTGTGTATGCCGTAGGGCGTAGGGTATAAAATTAGCAATTAAAAAAAAATACTCGTTTTGCATTACAAAAATGTTTAATTTATTAGTTATTTATACATAAGTTCAATGCGACGTTTCTGAGACATAAACTTTTCAATCACGTCTGCATAGAATGTGTCTTTCTGTTTTAATTCCACCAATAACTTTTTTTCTATTGAAATTAAGCTAAGGCCACATAATCTATCTTGACCTTGCGTACCTCTATAGCAAGTTTTTATTCTTTTCAGCGCCGAAAAAGAACGTTCTGCTGAAGCTGTACTGCTTGGTATCGTTAATATTAATTCTCCCAGCTTAAACACCTCTTTAAAACCAGATTCGAGGCTATTTTTTGTCATGAATTGTATTAATTCATGAACAGGTTTCTCTGAAAATTCAGAGCTGGAATATAGCACAATGAGTTCGTTTTTCAATCGAATATAATCAAACAGTGATCCATAAAAATCTTTTAATTTATTAATTAAAACATTTGGAAAATTTTCTTTATATTCGTCATATTTATCATTACAAAGAAGGTGGAAATATTCTAATTTGGAAAGTGAAGAATATCTACATTCGACTTGTGCGATTATGCTATCAACTATTTTGAAATATAATTGACGAAATGAAGTTTTATCTTCTACTTCTGAATAATTTTTTAATCTTTGTGGCCTACGATCATGATCATCATTTTTTTCATTTAAATAATTATTCCATAACATTTCAAAATTATTATCCCTTTCGTATTTCAGTTGCTGCAAAACATCATTAATTTTTTTACAACAATATAAAACGTCCGTAGATTTAGATTGAAGAATGTTATACAAAACATCAGTTATTCCAAACAGTTTTGAAAAAATTTGAAGAAGTTTAATTGTTTGAAAATCCTCTAAAAAGCCTAAAAACCCTCGTGCTTTTATAACAGTATCTGTGTCCCATAATTCACAATTTTCTATAACATGTCGAAAAAAATCTGTAAATTGACTTCTGTATTGTTGTACTGTGCTACTTAAACGAGATGTAAAATTCCACCTTGTGGGTGCTACAGAGGGAAGTCTTTTTGTCACAAATTCCTGTAAAGCGAATACTCTTTTGGAAGATTTTGAAAAGTATGTAGACAATCCATTTAAAGTTTGAAAAAATGATTTACTTTCTTTAATATCAGAAAGACCTTGCTGCAATACTAAATTCAATACATGAGCATAACAGTGTGTAAAAAGAGCAAAAGGATAAGCATTGAGGACTTTGGATTGCAAACCATTTACGTGTCCACTCATTACACTTGCTCCATCATAAGTCTGTCCAACCAATTTGTCTTGAATTTTAAATTCTTCAACTATGTTCACCACGTGACGGAATAGACCATTAGATGTTTTATCAGCACTAACGTCTGTAAAACTAATAAACCGTTCATGTACATTGCCTTTACATACAAAACGTAAAACTGTTGAGAGCTGTGATTTTGTCATTATATCTGAAGTTTCATCGAGAATAATAGCAACAAAACTTGCTGACTCTACTTCATTTTTTATATGAACTTTAATAACATGAGCGATTGCTTCGATTATGTCATTTTGTATACTTGGAGAAGTACCACGAAAGGTAGTAGCAGTATTTAAATGAGTATCTAAAACAGAATCATATTCTCGAAGAGCATTTAGATATTACATGACTCGTCGTGACCTCGCAGGGACAGTTCTTGTTTTCCTAGATAGATTATTGCGTTAATAATTCGTTTTAAAACATCTCTATTTTTATTTACTTGTTCATTATGTCGACTTATTTCGGCTTTACGTTGACTGTCAATTAATACGTCGATTCGTTGTTTGCCAAACATTTGTATGGAAAGAAATGATTGAACGTGTGCCTGCGATCCTTCGTGTTTCTTCAGTGCTGCTGTCAAATGGTTGAGATCAGCAAATCCTTCTTTGTTCCACACATTAATATCTTTGGAGAACAATAAACATGGCCAGCAGAAAAGTTTGGATCGAATTTCACAGCCTGTAATCCATTCGAATTTTTTATAATTTGAAACGCAAAAATGTCTAGTGTAAACTTTTGTTTTTTCTTTATGCAAACTGGATAAATTTGGAAGAGACGGACACGGTTTCCCATCTTTAATTATTTTTAATTTTATCTCAAAACTTCTATTTGAAAACGGAATAGTTAAAATGTCTTGAACACTGTTAGCCATTATTAGTTATTAGAGGTATGACTGAGATACGAATGACCATAAAAATACGAATGTGCGAAAAAGTACGAGACCACGTGTCGCATCGCATTGGTCAATTGCCGACTGTTGCGCGGTGCTCTGAAGTCGTAGCACACCGTACGTCTTAATATCGCGAACAAACCTATACAAGCGAATATCCGCCTGCACACTCCAACCAAACCCACCAATTTGCTGCACGGCATAGGTATTCTCTCGTCGCGGCGCACAAACTACATCTAACATCACACAACACGCTGCAGACTGCACACCACACCATACACCATACATTTAGCGCACGCGGTAAATACACCATACACATCAATGCCTGTTTATACAACAACACATTATTTTGTATTAAAATACTACTTTATGTGGTCTTTGGTTTTCACGGGTGTGCGCCGCACACCTAGCACACACCCAATATACGCCACTGATGTACATATGTATATTCCGATGAAATTTGGCTTAACCCGATGAAGACTTCACCATGGAGTTCCTCCTCATGAACATCCTCATTCACCTTTACATATTTGTGTCATTTTAGGTGTTGAGAGGGGGGGGGACAGCAGGTGTATTCGAAGGGAGGGCGTAGGCTTTAGCCGGCGTTGGAAAAAGTGTAAATTTTAAAGCGCCTCACCGCGTGACATTGATTTATTGAAAAGGGGCTTCGCTTTCTATTAAGTCTCCATTTCGCCGGGGCAATTTCCACAATGTCTTTTTGCAAGAGCATCAGAACTCGCCCGGTTGTATTGTTTCCGCTGGCAACTCTGAGCAATTCGAATAATTAAACCCGTTAAGGTCCCGACGCCCTTTCGGGCTATTTGGTAGAGACAGGCCGCTTTCACTCGTCCTCCCCCTCTCTCTGGACCCACCCCCCGCCCTCCCACCCCCGTGACACGACCGTCTGTAGCTGGCCCATTATTAAGGGCCAACTGTTAAAAATTAGTTTGCCGGAAGTAATTAATTCGTACTGATTTATGTGTGCCGAGTGTCGAGTCAACAGAGGACAAGTGACACCTACGGCTCTTCCACGTTTGAAACGAGTATCCCTCTAAATTAACATGCACACAATTTAAACATCAGCTGATACTGTATTTTTATTTCACCTGGCCGTATTTTAATTCTAAGATGCATAATTTCATGAAAAAATCTTAACCATTGTATCTTTGTAATTAATATGCAAAAATTTTTGAATAATTGGTCACCAATACATATGTACATTTATAACGAACATATCATTGATTCGACATTCCCACAGATTCTTAATTTGGTTTTCATTATAAAGGTATAATAACTAAAGCATAACTATCACTCGCACATATATACATACATATGTACATGTTGCTCCAATGGTCAGTATTACGTAAAATTCTTGTTTAACTGATATTCGCTTTTCATTTTTAAAGGTTTGTTTTTTTTTGATTTCAACAAGCATGCACGCACACTCAATGCTTTTGCTAAAACTGTAGTGAAGTTCAAAAATAATCTACCATACGAAAAATATCTGTAAAAACACGCCATGACATCAGTGGCGTCCCGTGACTTTTAAAACAGATGTATAGACAAAAAATATATATAAAAAAAATATTTTAAATTTTTGAGTTATAATATTCTGTGTTGAAGTGATGGGTATAATTTTTCATTTTGTGGTAACAGAAATATCCTATATAGCCAACCTTTCTTAATAACCTATTGTTTGTCTTCAAAACTTAGATTCTATTTTTGAACTTACATTCTAAAATTTAAATCTTCTGTGTGATATCAAACAATAGATCAAAAACATTCAATAGATCAAGAACAATCGATCAAGAACATTCCAAAGCCTCGTTATTGGTTTTCGCGCGCTCCGCACTGATTTGTTATGAAGGAATCATTTAGTAAGCCGAGTCCCTTGCCATTTTTGCACTCAAAAAGGTCTGTGTAAATATGTTATTTTAACAAAAAAAAAGGTACAGAATGATTTTCGATAAACACAAATCAGAATATTCACCAATGACGGCACGCCACTGCTTCATTTGTATGTGTACCCGACTTATGAACTTCTCAATTTGTTACAATGTACATATGTATGATAATATGTTACTATTTCAAGAATATTTTTATGTGAAAAATATTCCGTAACCCATTAAATATACCAATCGAGTAAATTTTGGTTTTCAGCCCATTAATTAACACTTTACAGTCCGCTTCGACGCGTGAATTGTTGTCACCCCAAATCGGGAAATGCGCGCGATATTTTTTATCAGAGTCCGAGCCGATTTCAGCACCAATAGAAAAAAAAGCTTTTTTTATGGATATGATTTCTTCCAAAATAATAATAGTAATATAGTGATGTTTTGAAACAGTGTTCAATATATCACTCTGTAAGTTAATTAATACAATTTATAAGTTAAAACCAATTCTTTTAAACTGAAGCTCGCGAATTAATGTTAAAATATAATGAATTGCGTAAATGTCATCCGAATAACCTTTAAATATAAAAATAACATAAAACTGAAGATTTTAGTAGTTGCCAGTAATAGACGGACCATGGAAAATCAAAATTCCAAAAATGTGAGGAATAAAATCATTTTTCATACATTTCCAAATGAAACAAATTACAACAGAATTTGAGACTTTTTCAGAATAGCACTTGTATAGGATAATGTTTAAATGTGATTTTCGGATTAAATTTAAATTAACTGTAAAGTGTAATTATATTTTTTTAGTATTCCAACTCAACAAGTGAATCCTTGAGAATAGTTTTTTTGATTTTTTGAAGATCCAGTGTTTTTCAAACTTGCATTTTTGTAAAGCGATATTTTTTTTTTCAAAAAAAAACAATTATTTTTAAGAGGTCAAAAAATTTTGTTTTCCTAGAATTATTCTCAAATTGTCTGTTTTATGTCATCGCTCATGTACTTATCGCTCAAATAATAAACAAAACCTATTATGGAAAAATTCTATAAAAAACACATATGCACATACATACATATGTATATAAACTACCATATGTGTACTATCCATTTTTAAATTGAAAATGAAAAATCCCGCTAATAATCCATACATATATCTTTATACTTACATAGTATCAAAAATATATGTGTATGTAGATTTTTTTTTGGGTTATTTATTTTTACAATTCAATTACATACATACATACGTATATACATATAAACATACATACGGATGTACCTCGTTTATCAATGTACATAGTTCCCACAATAATCAAATTCACTTTCTCACATTCATATACGTGAGTAACCAGTCCATTAAAATTCCTATAAAGGGATAGTCAGATAAGACAGGAGTGCCGGACTTTGCCCAACCCAAAAGATAAAAATCATTTATATAGATCACGATTCGATCACATATGTAAATTAGTCATCACTAGTCACCGGAGCCTGAGGGGGCCGTGTATTGTTCAAAGGTTGTAAATGCATTGTTAAAGGTTTGCCGAACAATGAATAGCACTGTGACTATCCTACCTATAGTCATCACCATCGAGACTCTGAGAGTGGTAGTCATTAATATCGACCCCGCAAGTGACGGTCAGCACAGCAGCAGAACAAAGTGAACCAAAGTTAATTAGTGAAACAAAGTTCTACGTATCTCATTTTAAATCCATCATCGTTCCATAATTAAATCTGTAGTTTTCGAATATATCTACCAATAACATAAATGTAACGTTTTTATGATAATAAAAAAATCTTGGTTTGTTAACCAAGTACATAATTTAAAATATACATAAACTGCGTTTTGGAACATGACAATACATATGCTAAGTATGTACAATAGTAAAGGCAGCCCATACTACACACAGTAATAATGATAATGATAACATAAATAATATAGATGATGGTGTTCCGACTTATCGAGATGGCTTCGTGATGAATTCGATCTCAGCGCAATTATCCGCGCGTTCAATTAATACATTCAACGGTGTCAATTTCGCGAATCGAAGTAATACGAGTTTAAACATTCCATATTCGGTTACATACCTATATACATATAATACATATGTTCAGAGCGTAAATTCTATATTCGGTCCAAATATTGAATTATTGGTGTCTACATAGTAGATATACATACATACATATATGTACCGACAATGAAATGTTACTAGATTGAATATGTATTTACTATGCTGATAATCTCATTGTACATATGTATATACCGATATACATACGAAAATTACGTGTACAATAACACAAATATTACAAAATATATACTCATATTATAATCCTGATCAATCCGAAGAATAAAAACAGATAATAATATAACAAATATTCTTAATTTCAACCAAACCTAACCTAATATATGTATGTACATAACTAGAAATAACCTACACCAAACTTACTTACCCCTTTACTTATTGAATTGATCATATTGATCGCTCATTAATACTAATTTTTAGTTTTTCATATTCACCGTTACTTACACTTATATATTTTATTTTTTTATTTTATTTTATTCTAAACAGACCATTGTGGCATAACAAGAATTCCTAAAGCGCCACAATATATATATATATTTTATTGACTTAAACCACTTTCATAATTATGGGCACATATGTAGTATTCACATGTATATGTAAGTTCTTGGTGTATGAAGTGAAGTGCAGGGTGAGTTTGGAACGTCATGTGACGTTAGACCGAGCGACGACAGGCATGTGCAACGACAGGTCGAGCGACGGATGCCATATACACATTCATTCATCATTTCGAACGGCTTATATTGGTGACCGTGTAATGCACGCACTTTTTACGATTACTAGTACGTGCGCGCGCGTCTATATTTACCTTACATTATATTTATATATAACATATAACTTTATTTTAATTCGTGTATCAATTCCCTTTATCAATTCCCGAAACCACCCGTTGAAATCAACGGGCACAACACTAGTAAAAAATAATGACACTTTTTACTTTATCTATGTATGTACATATATTGTTTATGATTATTCCATCATTACTTTATCTATGTAATAACAATATATGAAGTTTTGTGATCATGCGAAAATTCAAACTCGAAATTTTTACTGATTCGAACTCGGAATCGATTACCGAACATGTTTTCATGATCTAGAAAAAATGTGTGTGTGTGCGTAACAACAAGTTATGTATAAAATTTAGTAAGCATCCCTCAACCGGAAGTGGCAATTTACTCTAGTTCGATTTTTCTTCCACTATTTTTTTCGACCCCTTAAACATGTGTGCTCTTCACGAAAAAATTCAAATATAATTCTTATATCAATGTTGATGAAAATAAAAAATCGCGAAATTTAATAAACCGGAAAGGGAATTTTTTCCTTTTAGAAAGTACAAAAATGTTGTCGTCTCGATTCTGTCCACACCCCTGAACGTATTAACCTGAAAATTTATATTTGTATTCTTTATGTACTAAAACTTAGAGCTGATAAGGTTTTGGTCAAAATTAGTAAACCGGGAGTAGTATTTTTTTTAAACAATATTTCATTATTTTATTTTGACCTTTAAAATTATTTTTATTTTCTTGATATTTAATCTGTACTGATAGTGGTTTTAAGTATTAAAAAAAATTAAACAAAATCCGACAACCGGAAGTAGAACTTTTGTCTTGTGTAAGTTTCCATACATTTGCGCTCGATTTGTATCGAAAATGCTGTCATAGTTATTAGTATTTCATAATCTGCCTGTACGGTTCAATATCGATTTTTATTTTGTAACCTCAAAAACATAGATAAAGTCATGGGTTGGTCACACTCGACTTTTTTTGCTATAAAATACAAAATTTATGTGTGATTTTTGGTCTGAATATATGTATATGTAGGTATATACATACATACGTACGTACATACATATGTTCATATATGTTTATTAAAAATTTGTTTCAAATGTATCAACAACAAAAAAGTATCAATTAAAAATTGATCCCCAAAAAATCCAAAGTTTGATTACTAATTTTTCAATGAATGCGATTCAAATCTTTCCACAAAACCGGAAACGTAAATATATGTATGTACAATGTGCATGTAGAACATGAGTAAAAAAATTTTATGACGCAATATTATCGCGGGGTTGAGTCTAGGGCTAAAGCATGGGGTTTGGGCTTGGTGGGCTTAAAACAAGAGACTGGAAGGAGAGTACAAAATCCGCTAAGCTGCTCGTACGTCAAAGATTCCCAAACTCCCCCATCTAAACGTAATACGATATGATACGGCGACATTATGACATTTTTCATTTCGGTTCTCGTGGGGAATCCGCAAAAGCGCGTCTCCCGCAAACAAACATTTTATTCCGCATCATCTTCTTAACGGCACACAAAAACACAATAAAATCTCGACAGATCCACACGAACGGAACTATTTATTTGTTTTAAATTCTTTTGTCAATGTACATATGTATGTCATTCACATATTCTGTCTATGAGTGGATGTTGAATGGAACTTACGTGTGTTCACATTGAACAAATTAAATACATACATATACAATATTATTGAAATTTACTCCCAAAGTTCCACTGAATTATTAATTTTGATTACACTTTCTATTATGCATACAATATGGATATTCAACTAAAAGGTTGATTGTTGATAGTTGACCTTACTAAACGTTAAATTCTAATTTAAGTACAATTTACATAAGTTACAGTTTCGGAACTATTAATATAACGAATGCAAAACGATTCCAAATATAAAATTAATTGAAGCAGAGGTAATATTAAAATAAATAAAAAAATCAACTATAAGACCATTAAGAAAAATGATGCAGGATCGTATAGCAGTAATTTTTTTCTTTCTTATTTTTCTGGTTCCATATTATGAATCAGCCTCCGACATTACCTCGCCAAGACATAACCGCGAGAGCCAAGACCGCGACAGACATAACCACGCGGCGACATAACCGCGCCGGTAAAAACCGCTCGGCGACAAAACCGCGCCAGAATCCGCTGTCAGATGCAAGTTGCGCTCGCGCGTTATCTCGGTAAGGAATAATAGTATCTGTTTCGATTGGGTTTTAAATATTCATTTTTTATTTTATTAAATTTATTTGAATCGAAAAAAATAATTTTATTTATTTGAATCGAAATATAAAATTTATTTGAATTGAAAAAAAGATTTAATCATTAACGAAATCATGAAAGTTTCATCATAATTGACTACCAGATTTAAGCGATGACATATCGGAATTGACAGATCGCCACCCCTAGCTAACACTTACCTTACTGTGCTAAACAAATTCGCTAGCCACTGAGAAAAATGAGTATTTGAAGCTAAAATAGTGCAAAATCTGCGAGATTAGTTATTGTAATTAGCTACAAAGTCATTTTATCATTTATTAAACGTCGAATAATATAGAATAAGTGCAAGAAATGAAAATAATAACGGCTGAAGCAGAGCCGTCATTCCAAGGTGGATATCATTCTCACATTAGCCGTTGAGCGTGGCGCGTACTGAATGCCCCCTATCTATCTGTATACAAGGGGCTTCCCGCGAAAATAATTATTTCTGTTGATATTGATCAACGTTTTTATTTCGTAATGGCATAATACGAATCATGAGGTTATGATATATAATAATAATAATATATCATATATCATATAAATAATATATGATATATTATTTAAATAATATATCATATAAAACGATATATAATAATAATAATTATTATTTTTAGTTGTTTGTGTATATATATGTTTTGTTTTTGTTATGTCTAATTTATTAATTTGTTTCTTGTCTTTTCTGTTATATTTTTGACCATTGTGGCGCATTAGGAATTCCTGTAATGCTACAACGGTCCAAACTTTAAATAAATAAATAAATCAATAAATGATGAGGAATACATAAAACATGAGAACCGTGCATTAAGCATATTTGAAGATATAAAATAAAATTTGTCCTGGCCACTCGCAATCCAACACAGTGTGGCAACTGCTAACTTCACACGTTGCTACATAATTGAACAGCTATAACCAGACTTCAGGGGTCGAGATGCCGCCATAAAATAACAATAGACCTCTTCATTGTCTGAGAAAGCAAGAGAGCAAAAAAATGATTGACAATAATAATTTGTAAAGTGAACCATTTCTTTTAACCGTCGAGCATCGTCACCGCCGATCTCTGGTTATTTTTATTTTTTTTTATTTTTTTTTTATTTTTTATTTAATTTACACCAAGAAGGCCTAACAGGTAAACCCAATGCACCTTCCTGGCCAAAGACAATTATATAAACATATATGTACACCATCCATATATACACAAATTCTTACACGTATACACAAATACACATACATACATTTATAAATATAAAAATACACATATATACATATACATACATACACACCTACACATATATATATATATATATATATATATATATATATATATATATATATATATATATATATATATTCACATATACATACATACACACATACATATACATACATTACATACATCCATAAACATACAAACATTATACATGTATATACACATAAACACATAAATACACATAAATAAAGATAAATTACTCATATATATATATATATATATATATATATATATATATATATATATATATATATATATATATATATATATATATATAAATAAAAAATAGCATAAATATATAAATAAAGATAAAACCAACATACATACACATTATGCAAAATAATAAAATTACAAACTGAAAACAACATGTGTAAATATGTATGTAGCTAGAAGACATTTAAAATATGCTGCCTGACAGAACTGTTTGATGAAGTAAAAACATCAAGGCTCCCAGAAAGCAGGTTAAATAGTCGAATGGCTCTTGAAAGGGGTGAGTCATCAAGCACATTAGTTCTGGCCCGAATAGGCAGGAATAGAGTTCTGGAGCGAGATTCTCTCAGTTTCTCAGGTACTCTAAGTTTAAGATTACACAGAACTTCAGGAAGATGACATTCACCCCTTAGAATTTTTAGAAAAAGCTTACCAAGATGATTGTTTCTACGTGAAGCTAAGGAGTCAAAGCCCAAGGAGCCCATGATATGTATGTACAGTTGCTAAATGTAGGTTATACGTACATGTAGATTTTTCTTAAATAAGCTTTACCTATATAGTGTATAATCATTAAAGTATTAGCTTTTTTTTGTTATCGGCAGTAAATCAAGGTCGCATATGAAACGGAACTTTTTTAGTTTTGATCCACACTCAGTATTCGCGTATCGCTTCGCTTGTATGGGGATAAGGTAGCGTATCTTTTTTTAAAAACACATTAAATATTCCACAACAATAAAAGCCACCCTTATAAGCAAACATTTACATGTTAGCAGACTTTCATGCAACACAACTACACTGCTAAAAGTGACCGAAGAGGGTATTGCCATACATATGTACATACATACATGTGTAGTATATACATACATAAGACCACTTCGTCTTTACGACATAAGGCTTTTGCGGCACACGGCGGCATAAGGCACACACTGGCACACACAAGACACCGAATATTGTCTGCGGTAATAATATTAGGTATTTCAATTATCGCGGCGAATCGTTGCCAAAACGTGTGCATAATCTAATTCGGCGTTACAGTACGCTGAACCCGCCACACACATTACTTACCCCGAAACTTGCGCGCCACATGCACCTCCCACCCACCTCCCACCCACCCACTCACCCACCCCCCGCTTCGGCCTGAATAATGTCGACTAATTTATATAGTGTATATAAGGAGAGGCACACACATAAGCCCTTAAATTTCAATTGCACTCCCGAGAAAGGGCACGCTCGCTCTCCCTTTTAAACAACTCGCCAAGACGAAGGTCTCGCTCGTTTTGACACGTACCCATTGCGGCTTGCAAGCCCTAATGTCGATGTCTGTAAACACCCACGCAAATGAGGCTTTGCCGTTGAATTGAACCGAACCAGACACGCCTGAGTGTGTTCCCAGAATTCACGTGTACCTAATTGCTAAGTACTAACGAACGTAGCCGGCTTTGCTCGGGATTATTATTACAATATCAATATACTATATGTAAAATGCAAGGCTGTGAGTCGCGGAGTCGTAACATTTCAAGCGGAGTTGAAGTCAGAGTCGGAGTTGTAAAAAAAATCAACCGATTCCGACTCCAACTATTTTTTATTTTATTTAATTAATAGTATTCCGGTATGCGTCAACTTAAGTCTCCAGTTTTATTTAATTTAATCCGTTAATAATTTAAATTTAATGAGTTCTTTATAAAAATTAGGAATATAAATTACATCATTATAAAATCGTTGAATTGCACATATTTTGATTTCACAAACACTATTAATGTATTTTCTATTTATACCTATTTCACTACCAATAATTGATTAAATTGGGTTAAATATCAATTTTTAGTGTTTTTTTATTTCCACTATTTCATGAATACACTATAGACTAGAAACATAATATTGGTTTCTGTTTTGCTTATCGATACGAAGTAAATTTTTTTCAAATTTTTGGGTTGACCAGAAGTGATACTTCCCCTTATAAATTTAATTTAAATGGAATTAAAAAAATTACTGTTTCAAATCGATGAAATTTTTTTTGACGTTCCCTTGAAATGATGAAAGTTTTAGATCTAGAAGTTGGTCTAATATATACATGTGTAAATATGCACATACATACATATGTATAAATATAAAAATACACATTTCCATAATCCGAAATTAAAAATTCAAACACCGTAATTGCATCACAGTTGGAGTTTCACTGTGATTTGAAAAAATCGGTTCGGAAGTTGTAGTGGATTTTTCCGGAAATATTTTGAGTGTGTGCTTTCAATGGATTTAGCGGTAGCGCAAAGAGCCAAAATCTTTACGACTCGCTTTTTGACATACGAGCAAAGACGTAAAACGATCTACCGTCACGACTGCTGTATTTATTTTTGTTCGTTGCGGATAAATAAGTAAATATCCCCATGAAAACATAGACCTATTCGGTTTCATGATAAAAATTTGATTGTTCGGTGGGAGGAGTCCAATTCGTCTGTGCGAAAGTAGAAATCGTAAACGGTGCGCTCATTTTTCGCCGAAAAGTCCACCGCTAAAAATCGTATTATTTTATACGCATTGCCGCAATATAAAATAACATACACACGCACATACGATACGAATATACGCGAGTGTATGTATATTTGCACAATGATAAAGTTTATAATTGGCGTGTAGTCTCTTCAAAAGGAAACGTCCGAGAAAACCGGTGATAAATAGAAGAATCCGTCGCGCATAAAGGAAAAGCAAATTTAGTTAACGGAGAAAAGGCGGGAATGTGCGGAAAAATTTTCGCTCGAATGCGCACTTTTTCCTTCGCAAAATACAAGGGTAAAAATGCGTAAATGTACAAATTCGAGATTATTTCATCATCTCATTATTTCGTGATTGTCAACCATTTTCGTGGGGATTTTCACTGACGCGAAAAACGACGTCATCTTCTTCGTCACTTTTGGTATTAAATTAATACATGTATTATATAACATAACAATTACATTTTTCATGCGCAAAGTTTTAACGATACATTTTATATATTTACATTTTATTTCCAAATGAATTTGATAAAATCTTAGACTTAATCTGACATATAAAATATACATATATATCGATTCCAAAAACAGAAATCAATAAATAATTTGGCATGTCTAAAACTAATTTTAGACCTTTACTTACAAATAATATATGAGAAATATTGAATACAAATTTATTTATTACAGTTAAGCTATAGTGACATTATAGATATACTCTAGGGTGTCACTATAGCTAGGCATATTACATGCAAAAACAAAAGATACGAGTTGTTAACAAACATAAAGCATCAATTTAATCTAAATCCAAGTTAAATCCTCAACCAGATCAGCATACTTTAGATTGAACAAATCCAAGTTAACATAAATATAGTTGAGGATCTTGATGCCCCGAGCAACAGGCGACAAATATATCAAATTAGTACGTGCCCCAGGTGAAGAAAACTGCGGCATCCGGCATGTACCCGAGTTGGTTGGGAACATTGAAACTAAATTCTTCCAGAATTTGAGGATTGGTCACCAAAACAACGCTTTTTATAAAAATGCTTCCCCAAATACATATACTCTACGTCGTGATTCGAGGTAATTATAACCTAGTGCTCCCAGCAGGTACGCACGAGGATAGGGCCAAGAATAGTAAGCCATCATGTACCTATAAGTATGTATATCTGAGAAACCTTATCTGTACTCTTTTAGTTAGAGCCCCATATAATAGAAGAAAACTCAAGAATGCTTCGTAATAGCAAATCATATAGAATACGGAGTACCAATGGAAAGGTTTACTTGCACGCAGTATGAAACCCAAAATTTTTATATATATATATTTTTTTTTAAATATCAATGTGCCGTCCAAAGTTGAGATTCCCACAGAACAAGATTTCCAGATCATTGAAACTCACAACCGAATCTAGTTCAATGCCATTTAAATGGTAAGAGTAATTAGATTGTTTTCTCGATCTGATGAAGGTTAGAGAGCAGCATTTCTCAATGTTGAACGGTAACAAGTTCACCGTTGTCCAATTGAAAACCACGTCCAATTCCGACTGAAGGTCGACCGCATCGCGATGGGCATCAATAGATTTGAATAACTTGAGATAGTCGGCAAACAATAAAAATTAATTACTCTAGATATATTATTAATAAATACATATGTTGGAGAGTAGGGGACCCACATTAGAACCCTGAGAAACACCAGAAAGGGTAGGATATTTGTCAAAAACTTTGCCGCAGTACAACATATATTGTCTCCGATTTATAAAATAGGATTTCAAAAGGCTCAAAAAAATTATCAGATAATCCCAGACAGCTAAATTTTACAATTGAAATCTGATAATTAACAAGGTCAAAGGCTTTCTTGAAATCCGTATGGATAAAATCAACCTGTCTTCCAACATCAAGTGATTTTCTAACGATAATATGTATATATGTATTTATCTCCGATATATTATACAATAAAATTTGAATAAGTATGAAAATTTGATATGATGTCAAAATTTTAATGTATAAAATTTTCCAACAAATTTTAGGTAATATTTTAAGATAATTAATATTTTTCTTTTCAATTTAAAATTAACAAAAATTGAATTTGAAACAATTTTCATTATAATCAAACTTAAGTATTAAAAACATTTGAAAAAATGAAAATGAAATCCATTCCACTTAACTTTTTGTTTCTTTAAACTGAATTTGTTTCTTTAAATTTGGTAACAAAATTTTCATTAGTTGTAAAGACAAAGTTTTATTGTAGTATTTTATGCGAGAAAAGTACATATAGTCTTCTAAGCTAGAAAATTAGCTTGGAAAATTTATTGCATAGAAATTTGACCGCTTAAACCAACATCAAATTTATATCTTTAAGAGCATCTCTTTTTAACTGTTGTGTCGTTAAAACTATATTCAAATAACTTCAACCTTTCTTTTATCTATCTAAGTGATTCATAAAATATACGTAAATAATAAAATTATTTAATTTGTCAATACCACCTTCATATATGTACATTATAAATATACGTACATACATATGTATTAATAAAAATTTTCTTGGAACTTCTCACCGCTAAAATCTCTCTTACAAGGTAAGGAAGAGATTTGAAAGGGTATTTTTCGTCGGTTTTTTTTTTTTTGAGGCAAAACCCCCATCGACCGAGAAGAGTGATGGTTTTCTTTGGCGTTTCACCCAATCTCGGCACAATTATTTTTTCTACGATTCGTTGGCTTGATTTTCGACGGAGGAAGTTCAAAGGAGATGAGGAAGGAGAGGAACCTCCGTCGACGAGAGAAATATCCTGGGGCTTCATGCATGTTTAAAAAGGTTCCGATGAGGAGGACTCGTGTCCCAGAGGAGACTTGCGGTATAGTGCTGCTATGCGCGTATCACACCGTCGAAAATTCCAAATACCGGCATTGTAAAATCTGGTGTCCCCCATGGATACTTATAGATCACTATATCACAATTTGTTTAGTTTAAGTTGGATCAGTTCTTTCTTTTATACATTTTCATACTAAAGGGAAGGACTTGAGGTTTTGAAATTTGACTGACTTTGCTGTCAAGAAATTTTACATAACGAGTTAATGTATTCCTCGAATAAAAAATATGGATATACGGGTGAATATATCTCGACAAGTGAACCATAGGGGATGTGTATAAAAATCGACATTTCGAAATTGGCCATGAATATGCAACAGTTCAACCTAACAAACAAAAAAAAATAAGAACCGAAAAAGCGTGCTCTCCCCTTCCCCCGATATTATAAAAACCTATTTATTGCCATCAGCGCTTTTTGACCCCTCGCATATTCAATATTTGCGCGTTTTATATATTTTTTTAATTCGATGTTTCATTTATATATATATATATATATATATATATATATATATATATATATATATATATATATATATATATATATATATATATATATATATATATATATATCGGTCCCACAGACGCAATAAATCTTCCACATAATTGCTTTCAGCCAAAAATTTTTAACGAACTTTTCTTAATAGAATAATAGCAAACAGAAACGGTGTTTCCCAACTGTCTAATAGTTCTTTTTCATATTTAATTTATATTAAAGTAATTCGTGTAATTTTATATTCTTTACTAAAGTTATTATTAAAATATTAAATTGCAAACCGCACTCACATATATAAATCCGTTGTCTCCAAAGTGGCGTCTCACGATAAAGATCTGTAAAAGTAGTATAACAATTGCTAATCTATTATTATCATAACTAACTACTTTCACTTACAAAGTAACCCTGTTAAATGGCATGTAATAAATCATAAGTGGTCCAAGTGATACCTAGGATGACTATCTGAAAAAGCTGACCACAGAGAAGAGTCTATGGCGGTAAGAACTCACTCCTTGAATGGAATTCTCTCTCAAGTACCGCTTTTTACTCAACACATCTTGGATAAATGCGAGAAAAATAATATCCAAACCTCCAACAAGGTAAGAGTGACGATGGATGATAGCTTAGCTAATAGAAACCTGTATTTAACCACGTACAATGTAAGAACGTTATCGAGTGAAGGAAGTGTGCTTGCATTAGAGAATGAATTAGAAAGTATCAAATGGGATTTAGTAAGACTTAGTGAAGTAAGACGAAAACAGGAAAACCAAATAGTCCTAAAAAGTGGTAACTGTCTCTACTGGAGAGGGCTACCAAATGGTAGAATAGGAGGAGTAGGGTTTCTTATCAATAAGAGAATAGAAAGAAATATTATAGAAATAAGCGACATATCGGAACGTATATGCTATGTAGTATTAAGAATCTCGAGCAGGTACACTTGTCAAAGCTTCCAAGTGTACGCCCCCACATCTAGCCACCCAGACGAGGAAATAGAAGACTTCTACGAAAAACTACAGGGCGCATACGATAATAGCCGCCACCACTTTAAAATAATCATGGGCGACTTTAACGCAAAAATAGGACAAAAGGCAAACACAGAAAGAGCAGTAGGCAATTTTGGTACCGGCCAAAGAAACGAAAGAGGCGATCGCCTCATAGAATTCTCAGAACACAACAGGCTCTTTATCACTAATTCATTTTTCAGGAAAAACGCAAACAATAAGTGGACTTGGGAGAGTCCTAAAGGACACAGAAACGAAATCGATTTCATCCTAACAAATGCCCTGCACTCCGTTAAAGACGTTAGTGTTTTAAGTAAAGTAGATATAGGTAGCGATCACAGATTAGTCCGGGCCAAGATGGCCATTAATATAAATTGCGAACGTAGGAAATTAATAAAAGGATGCAGTAGCTCTCCAGACTTCGCTCAACTAAGGTCTAGGAAAAAGGAATTCGAACTCGAACTTGAAAATAGATACGAGAAATTGAACCCAGAAGCAGACATCGAGGAATTGAACACTGTAATTAGTTCGGTTCTAACCTCAACAGGTAAGAAATTAGGTGGATTCAGGAAACAGATTAGGTTAAGCAAAATTTCAGCGGAAACAAAAAACCAAATTAAGCATAAAAGGAATTTAGATAGGGATAATAATAAGCAAGAATACAATCTAGTAAATAAGGAAATTAAAAAGAGAATAGTCAGGGATGTCAGGGATTTTAACAGCAAGCTAATAGAAAATACCATTAAGAATAACCGTAGCCTGAAATAGTGCAAACAGGATCTTTTCTTAGGCAAAAACCAAATGATCGCAATCAGATGAGAGAGCGGAGTAATAATTAGGAATAGAGAAGAAATAGACAGAGTTTACACATTCTGTGCAAAACTATACGAGAACGACAACGGTCAATTCCCCGCTCTGGAATCGACACACGGCCAAAGGGTTCCTGCAGTATTGTCTAGCGAAGTAGAGGCCGCGCTAAAAACTGCAAAGAACGATAAAACCCCAGGGGAAGATAATATTCCCATTGACTTACTAAAATGTGGCGGCTCCCCCCTAAATAATATCTTAGCTAGGCTTTTCAGCAAATGCATCCAGAACCAAGCTTTACCAGAAGGATGGAATAACGCAACTATCATCTTAATACACAAAAAAGGTGATAAAAGCGATATCAAGAACTACCGACCCATAAGTTTACTTTCAGCGGTCTACAAGCTCTTCACGAAGGTTATTACAGAAAGGCTGAAGAATATCCTCGACGAGAACCAGCCTATAGAACAGGCAGGATTTAGGGTAAATTTCAGCACAATGGACCACCTCCAAGTAGTTGGCGAACTAATCGAACGCGCCAACGAATATCAACGGCCATTGTGCCTTGGTTTCGTCGATTATGAGAAAGCCTTCGATACAGTGAGCCACAATGCAGTACTTAACGCTCTACAAACACAGGGAGTACCGGAACCCTATGTGGGACTGTTAGCTGCAATATATAAGAATGCCACAGCTTCGGTTAAAAATTTTTCAGGTACAGATAGATTTAGCATAGGAAAAGGAGTAAGACAAGAAGATACAATCTCGCCCACGGTATTCAATGCGGTGCTTGAGGGAGTTTTCAGGAACTTGGAATGGGACAAAGCCGGAGTAAGCATCAACGGTCGCTTCTTGAGTCACCTTCGGTTCGCAGACGATATAGTTTTAATAGCTCGTGATTCAGCTGACCTACTTAACAGACTAACACAGCTGGACAGGGAAAGTAGAAAAGTAGGATTAAAAATTAACGTAGATAAGACCAAACTAATGTTCAATAGTTATTGCATGCCTGATAACATCCCATTAGATGATAAACCAGTAGAAGTAGTAAATAATTATTTATATTTAGGTCAAATAATTGACATGTCTGGTAGTAAAGATGAAGAGATAAAGAGACGTATGAAATTAGGATGGAGTGCATTTGGACGGATGAATGCTGTTTTTAAATCAAAAATGCCACTCTGCCTGAAGAAAAAGATCTTTGATCAATGTGTTTTGCCAGTGATGACGTATGGATGTGAAACTTGGACACTGAACACCAAGATGCTACATAAAATCCAATGCAATCAAAGAAGTATGGAGCTCTGTATGCTTGGCATAACGAGGAAAGACAGAGAGCGGAACACGTGGGTGAGAAGTATGACAAGAGTAGTGGACATAGTGGATAGAGTGAAAAGATTGAAATGGCAATGGGCGGGTCACGTAGCTAGGAGGATGGACGAAAGGTGGACAAAAGAAGTGCTTGAATGGTACCCGAGAGAATGCAAAAGGGTAAAAGGAAGACCGCAAGGAAGATGGGTGAACGAAATTAGGAAAATGTGCGGGGTGAGATGGATGAGTGTTGCGCAAAACAGAGACGGGTGGAAGCGTGTTGGAGAGGCCTTCATCCAGCAGTGGATGGTGAGTGGCTGTAAATGATGATGATGATGATATATATATATATATATATATATATATATATATATATATATATATATATATATATATATATATATATATATATATATATATATATATATATATATATATATATATATATAGTATATACCTATATATATATATATATATATATATATATATATATATATATATATATATATATATATATATATATATATATATATATATATATATATATATATATATATGTATATCTAAAAACGGTAATGTTTAAAACACGTGTTAAGTTTTATTTCTATAAATATCGTTTTATGTTTTGAAATTTAAGTTTAATATACGCCCAAAATAAAAAAAAATAATAAATTTCAATTAAAATTGATTTTGACTTTATCATTTTATGAAATTTCATAGTGAAAATAAGTTTAAGAATATTTCACACATATATATATTTATATATATATATATATATATATATATATATATATATATATATATATATATATATATATATATATATATATATATATATATATATATATATATATATATATATATATATATATCAGTGGCGTGCGGTCCATGGATGCGGTGGATGCGGTGCATCCCCTATAACTTTAAAAAGCCAAGAGTATTTTTAATAAATATTTGAATTTCGCTTCGATGTATTCTTAGTGATGTACGTGATTATGATGTAGTTTATGAGTATATATATATATATATTTCACATATCACGTGTTTTTTGTTACATGATGCATTATATAGGATCTTTTGATAATTTTTATTAACGATTCGCATAGGCGGCCGGCCGGCCACAGGCGAGTGACGGGTGTAGACGCTGACTGAAGTGCGCCCGCGTCATGGATTCGGAGTCGATACCGATCCCATTTGCGCATGCGCACTATGAGGCTGTCTTATTCGCGCGGACGCGTTGACACTTGTTTAACCTCTACGGTGGATTCGGTTTCTCTGTTTGCTTATCTATTGAGTTTCACTTGGAAGCCGCTGTTGATCGATATTTCCGCACGCTACGCCCCAAGTTATTTATCAAAAAGCTAGCCGATTCATTTCTTTAGACGAAGTTAATCATTTATACTGTAAGTTGGTTATTTTTTACTTTTGAATTAAGTTTTCATTTTAATTAGTTTCGTCTAACTTTATTTTTAGTTTACTGTTCCACTACTTACGAGTTTTCATTATTGCCTTTAATATGGATATCGAAAATAACAATGAGAGTGGACTTGTCGTCGAGATCAATAATAATTGCAATTGTTTAATTGAAAATGTGCTGAAAAGAAGATTTGCTTCTCTCCCATTTAATGAAAAGGAGATTATTGTTAAGAGCCCCAAACCCACACCAATATTAAATATTCAGTCTAAAACAAAAACATTTAAAAGGTATTTTAACACAGAAACATAAGAAAAAATTTCATGGATTTGTGGATGTGCTCACTTAACGAAATTATTCTGTTGGCCATGTATTTTATTTTCTCAAGAAGTGAATGTCTGGAGTAAATTTGGATTTTCTGACCTAAACAATTTAAGTAAATCGCGCAAGAGACATGAATGTTCTCAAGCTCACATATGTTCTGCTGCTCAATTTAAAAAATTTGGAAAGGGACCTCGTATAGAAAATTTTTTAAGTGCTCAATTTAAAGCAAATATTGAAATGCACAACAAAGAAGTTACTGCAAATAGATACATTTTGTCGAAATTAATAAGCGCGATCTGTTTTTTAGCAAAACAAGAACAACCTTTACGAGGACATTTTGAACACCAGGAATCGTAAAATAGAGGGAATTATATTGAATTGCTGTATCTGTTGAGTGAATCAGACATAAAATTGAAAACTCATTTAGATAACTCTACGGTGTTTACTGGATTATCGAACCATATACAAAATGACTTGGTATCCGCAATATCAAAAGTCTTGCTAGATGAGATTAAAACTGAAATACGTGCATCAAAATTTGTTTCCATAATTGTGGACGAATCTACAGATATCAGTCGCAAAGCTCAGCTATCTACTATTTTTAGATATGTAGATGAAAACAATGAAATTCAGGAGAGATTAGTTGGATTTGTCGATGTTAGTCCCAATAGAACAGCTAATTCTCTTTTTCAGCACATACGTGAGACCTTGGAAGAATTTGGTTGTTTGGACAAATTAATTGCACAAACGTATGATGGAGCGGCTGTAATGTCCGGGGAGCATAATGGAGTGCAACGAAAAATTCGAGATATTTGTCCTAATTCTTTATTTGTCCATTGTTACGCTCAGAGATTGAATTTAGTTTTGTCGCAATCTGTTAACCATATATCCGGATGCAAACGTTTTTTCAGCCGTATGTTGTCATTTTCAACTTTTTTTTGTAAGTCTTCAAGAAGAATTTCCCTTCTCGATTGTCAAATAAAAAAACGATTTCCCACTGCTGCCCCTACACGATGGAACTACAATAGCAAAATTTTAAATATGGTATTAGAATATCAAACAGAATTAATGGAAATATTTAATCAAATAATTAATGATGAAGACGAATGGGATACTGATGCTGTCATAAATGCTGAAGTCCTTCATCGTTATTTAAAAGAGTTTGAATTCAATTTCAATTTGCATTTATTTTCTGCAATATTTAATTCGGCAGATTTTTTATTTGAAATTTTACAAAAAAAAACCTTTGACATATCGTATTGCGTAAGTGAAATTAAAAAATTTGTAAAATATTTAGATAACAAAAAAGACGATTTTGATTCATTGTGGAACAAAGTAATAACTAAAAATTTTAATAGAAAAAGAAAATATGCTGAATGTGAAGAAGATGTGAAAACAACGTATAAACTTCACTATTCTGAAATTTTAGAAACTCTTTCAGTAAATACAACCAATCGATTTCGAGATATCGAAAATTTAAAATTTCTTTTAATTTTTTTTAACGTCAAAAAATTTAAAGAATATGAAAATAATTTTCCAGATATCCTATTTAATGATCACTCCACCTAACTTATGGAAAATAATTTGATTTGATGAAATTAAAAAGCGAATTAATTTACATGTACTCAACGCAAGATTTTCATTTGAAATCTATAAATGACGTAAAGGAATTAATTGTGAAAGATGATCTAATAGAAGTTTTGGAACAAGTATTTAGTTTAATACAATTAATTTGTACGATACCTTCCACGAGCGCATCGGCTGAACGATCATTTTCGACTATGAAAAGAATTAAAACGTTCACCAGAAGTAGTCAAAGTGAAGAAAGACTCTCTGGTCTTACTAAAATTGCAATCGAAAAGAAAATAATGTCAAATTTAAAAAACAATAAAAAATTCTATGATGCGGTTATCGATGAATTTTGTAAAAAGGAACGAAGAATAAAATAAAATTTTAAAAAATAAATTGGTCGGTTTTTTTTTTCAAACAAGAGACAGCATCCCTTGTTTGAAAAGTCACCGCACGCCACTGATATATATATATATATATTTATTTATTTATTTTATTTATTTTATTTATTTTATTTATTTTATTTATTTTATTTATTTTATTTATTTTATTTATTTTATTTATTTTATTTATTTTATTTATTTTATTTATTTTATTTATTTTATTTATTTTATTTATTTTATTTATTTTATTTATTTTATTTATTTTATTTATTTTATTTATTTTATTTATTTTATTTATTTTATTTATTTTATTTATTTTATTTATTTTATTTATTTTATTTTATTTATTTTATTTATTTTATTTATTTTATTTATTTTATTTATTTTATTTATTTTATTTATTTTATTTATTTTATTTATTTTATTTATTTTATTTATTTTATTTATTTTATTTATTTTGTTTATTTTGTTTATTTTGTTTATTTTATTTATTTTGTTTATTTTGTTTATTTTATTTATTTTATTTATTTTATTTATTTTATTTATTTTATTTATTTTATTTATTTTATTTATTTTATTTATTTTATTTATTTTATTTATTTTATTTATTTTATTTATTTTATTTATTTTATTTATTTTATTTATTTTATTTATTTTATTTATTTTATTTATTTTATTTATTTTATTTATTTTATTTATTTTATTTTTTATTTTACATATATACCAGGAAGGCCTTACAGGTAAATCCCAATGCGCCTTCCTGGCCAATTACAAATACAAATGCAGCATTTTTTTATTATAAGTCGTTGAATTGCGAGACACTGAAAAAACTCGCAAATTAACGAGACATCTATGAATTGTACATAAATTTTTATTGTACATCCATCAAATTTCAAATAGTGGTGACATAGTAGGTAGGAAGGATTTTTAGCCAATTTTTTTTCCGGGAACCGTTTCAACAATTAAATCAGAGAAAATTGGCAAACTCTGATAGGAAACGATCAGCCTGGAGTCACAAATCCAGGTCTGACCAACAGCATACTCTGAAAAATTCATTTTCATTCAGGGATAGAACCCGGCACCTTCTTGACGGTAAGCAGAAGCTTAGCGTCCGAGCTATGCTGCTGGCTGTATATATATATATATATATATATATAATTCATAAATCTTTTAGCCTGCTGCCTGAAAGCTTTAGTTCAAGTTCAAGCTAATGTCTATTGAATAGACTTTCACTTCCTAAACCCAAATTATAAACATGTTACTGCTAAATATCCCGACGTTGCTTAGACATAGTATTTGATAAAATTTGATGATTCTAAATATGTAGTAAACTATAGATCTTCATAGCGGACAAGTAAGCAAATATTAATACGTACGCATGGAGCAAGTTTCTTAATTCAAACTTGCTTCTTCATTAATTTTATATATTTATAAGTATGTATGTATATGTATTTAATTTTGATTTTTAAAAGCTTTTTATTGCTAATCAATTATGTCTGTACACAATACATCTTAAGTAGACTAATAGCTATTGACCGTAATCTAATACATAGTGATCATGAACAATTATACTTACAATATTATCTTATTTAAATTTAATATAAAAATAAAAAGCTCAAGCTAACAATACAATATGTACATATGTATGTATATAGAAACTTTAAAATAAATATACACTTTTTTTATCGCAAATTGAAATTTAAACGGATGACCGCCGCTTTTGTGTAGTGAAAAACTGAAATTGATTAAAACGTTGAAAAAAATAGATAAAAAAGAAACAATCTAATAAAAACAACATGAAAAAGCTCAAATTGAATACTTCGAAAACAATAGAATGGATCGAAAAATTCATGGATAAAGATAACAGTACATGATCTGTCCATAGTTGTGACGCCCTGAGGACAAGGCTTTAATATGTTCTGAAAAATGCGACCCAGGACAAAGGTCCGGGTCGACTTGGCTCGAGGCAACGACATCTACAGGCCATCCGAAAATCCGACCCATCCAATTCGCACTTGCAAATGCTATTTGGGCCATAAATTCTCCGTGTACAAACATACGTATAATATAAGTGGTGAACGTCCGGCTTGAGCTCTGCGAGAATGTGCAGGTGAAAGCACTTTGATTTCTCAACATGATACTACATACTCTAGTTGAAATCTATTTTCGATAACCCCATCCCTGTGCGGTCTAGATCGAAGAATTACCATCTTCCGGATACTATTCTCTCATATAAATGTTATATCGTTTCCCTTCCTTCACCCCCAAAATCGCGATCCCACATTCATTGCCCTGTGCTTTGGTTTCACTTTTATCCCTTTCTGTTGTGCCTCCTTTGTTATTGTTTCTATAGCGAATAGTTGAATGTATGTATGTATATACATATGTATATATGTGTGTAGGTATGCTTTAATACGCATTATATCATACGTACATACATGTACTCATAAATATAGGAAAAAATGTGATTTCCATTACTTCAGTAAACATATTGATTACCATAACAAAAGCCATTCCGCTTCAATGAGCTTTATACAGTCCTTTGTTGTATTTCATAATGTAATAAGAAATATATAATTTTGGAAAATGAATGGATTAACTTCCATATACATATCTACATACATACATACATATATACAATTATGCTTTTATTAGACATACTATACATAAGGATAGGATTACGAATATTTGGAAATTTAAAAATAAATTGATGCCGAATATTTAAAAACAATATATGCCTATATTATATATGTATGTACATATGATTTTTTTTTTTGTATTAAACCTATAAAATAAATAAAAGCTTTTTGTAAAGGCGCATGCAGAGGGATGAAAGAAAAATTTTGTGAAGGAATGAAATTAACTCTTACTAAAAGTTTAAATCAGTGTAAGAATGACTTAATGAATATAATAATGTGTCATTATATTTAAACCACGTTAAGCATTATTTTTAATAAAATAAAATTATTAATGAATATCATTTTTGGCACAAAAAAATAAAACATTTAGTCACCGACATACCATTTTTTTACCTTATCTATAAAACATATGTATGTACATACATGTATTCAAAATTTCAATAAAGAAAACATTTAATCATGAGAAAAATTTGTGCTACTGCATTATATTTTTCAAATAAAATTTTAAAAATTATGAAATTGTTATATAATGGAAATGTATTAAAAATAAACATAAATGCAATAAAATAAATTAAAGTCATTTAATTACGTCACACTTTTCATCTATGAGTTTATATTATACATATGTATATTTCTCGAAATCCACCATTCCCTCTTCTTTTTCCCTCACTTCCATCCCCAATTCCTTTATAAATAAAATGTAAATGCCCCGAAATTATGCACCCGCCGCTGAAAATTTCAACGCGGGGTCTAATTAATGCTATTTTAATCAATTTTCGCCTCGTAATAGGGGTCCCGAGATTAAGCGAATCTCTCGTCCTCTAGTTAAAATTTCGTTCATTGGGATCCTACTGTTAATTTACACCCCTTTCCATCTACATACTAGTACGTACTTTCAGTAGTATAAGTTGCTACTAAGTTGCTTTTCTGCTGACGGAATTGCATTCTTCTATTTACTGGAAACTCCAATCGCAAATACAGCGCAAACGAGCTCGATATGCACCATTTGACCGAATACGGTTAAATCGCGTATTGAGAAAAAATACCGTTGATAAAACATTTTTCAAAGGATAATTTACATTCGTTTAATATGTATTATAGTATGTAACTTAAAAGTGATACAATTACATATGTACTTACGTTTATCAGGCATTTCTTTGAGAATATTAAGTATGTACGTATGTATGTGATAATTTTGTGTGATGGTTTAACTTACATTTAATTATTTCAATACAATATAATGATTTTCAAGCTTCGGCGATGAATGTTTTCTAAAAAAACACAACATAAATATGTATGTATACCTAACGAATTGATTAATACATGTACATATATGTAGTACTTATTGTTTCATTAAAATTATCATATATCTTTTATTGCAAATTGTTTATTAAATGAGATTAAATATATTTTTACAGCAAAATTTTTATTTAATATAATGAATGATTCAATATAATGAATGATATAATATAATAAATGATAAGTTTATTTAATATATGAACATATGTATGTATATATTTTAGGGCTTCCTCATCATATTCTCCACCTTTACCATATTTCAAGTATATTACACAAATAATATATTCTGAATATAATCTGCAGTACTGTTGGTCAGATATCTATGACTCCATGTCGATCGTTTCCTATCAGTTTTCCAATTTATCTGATTTGATGAAACGGTTCCTTTAACAAATTGACAAAAACTATCCTACCCATTAGGTCACAACTATTTGAATATGATTTTAAAAATTATACTATATAAATGTACAATTTTAATACCATTTACATATGTATATACATACATATGTCACCCAGGGAAAAAACCCGTAATAACAAAATGAAATGAAATTTAATTTAAAATAAAAATAAAAAGTACTAAAATTTTGAACTTATGCATCGCTGTCTCAATTTTTTCGTCATAGCGATGAATTGGGGATACCTGCTATTTCGCTTTGATACAATATGATAATAAAATAAGGTAAATTTATATGTAAATATGTTAGCCTTAGCATATTATCTTATTTTATTCTAAAGTTCAAAATACATCTCGATTTTTTTAGATTCAGAGTTACCTAAGTAATTTTTTTATGCCTATACTACAAAGAAAGACATTTGACATTGAAACTTTTTTTTGAAAAGAACATACGAGAGACTTGACCGACAAATCTATCCACATATGAATACAATACTGCATCTAATCACTATACATGTACTTCCAGATTGATGACAGCCAATCTACATACATATGTATGTATGTATGTGCATATCAACTACAGCCATTCACAGTTCAATGCTAGACGAAAGCTTCTCCAACACGCTTCCAATCGTCTGTTTTGAGTAACTATCATCCATTTCAATCTACATTGTTTTCTTTTTTCATCCATCCATCTCCCCTGTGTTCTTCCTTGCACCCTTTTGCACTCTCCCAGGTATCATTCGACTACTTCGTTCATATTTAAACTGTTCTTCTAGCTACCCATTGCCATTTCAGACTCTTCACTCTATCTACTATATTAACTACCTTTATCATACTTCTAACCCACTCATTCCGATTTATCTCTCCTCACTATGCCTAGCATACAGCGTTCTATATTTATTAAATATCCAAGTTTGGCATCCATTCGTCATCATTGGCATTGATCGAAGATCTTTTTCTTCAAGCAAAGTGGCATTCTCCCAAATTTACATACATACATACATATGTATATTCTCCTTCCTTATTTCAAACGAATCTTGATTTAATATATTTTTAAAAGCTTTTATACCACCGAACATATGTAAATGATTTAACCTACATACATAGATAAAAATATTTGCTAACTACTTCTTCTGTATTTTTATCTAACATAATCAATGCTATCTACTATATGCCATATTTTTAGCCCTACTTTCCCTGATCAGCTGTGCTTATCTGCTAAGTGAATCAACTGTATCTCGCGCTATTAAGACTATATCGTTTGGGAATTTATGATGATCCAAGAGGCGACTGTTAATGTTTATTTCTACCCCAGTATACATATGTATACTGTATACTGCAGGATTTCCCAAACTATGTTCCGCGGAACACTGGTTTTTCCACGGAACCTGAATTGGTGTTCCTCGAAAAATTTGCAATGGTTTTATAGGATACAACACATTTAAACAACTTCTACCTCAAATTGAAAGGCGAGTGATGATCAATCTCCACTGATGCACATGACGTCAAGAATCTAAGTACATACAGTCAGAGAGTTTTAATAGAAATTGGATACGGAAATAAAAATTGTGGAAAAAGTATTACAATGTAAGGTAAATGTAATGCATACAAGAGAAAAAAATTAATTTTGGATTAAACACAGATTACTTAAACACAATCTGCTTTAGGTCATCGACTTTAGTGAGTCTTTAATTAATATTATGTATTAGATGTATTATGAGCATTTATAAGGATTGTAAATAGGTTGTTGAGCTCTTTTTCCTATTATGCTGTAGATTAACATTAGAATAATATAATACTATGATTACTAACCACATTAAATTAAATTGTAAAATAGAAAATGATCAGTAGATCAGTAGCTATTAAAATAGATATAAGATGTATTATGAACATAATTTCGTAATAATAAAGAGCATTTGAAAAAAAAAATTTGGATTTCATCAGTTGAATCCAACTTGAAAACAACGCTTTTGTGTATAATATTTTCCGAAAACTAGTTATGAAAATTCCTGGGTTTGGAATCCATTTTTTGTGGTAGATAAAACAATAGGCCCAAGCACAAGTGATTATGAAAATCTAATTGATTTACTCAATGACTCTGATTTGAAAAAAAATACAAAGGCTGTAACAGTCAAAGTACAGGAACAGACTCGACGAGACCCCAGACTATATTGTGCCCATTATCAAGAAAATTTGCGATTCAATGACCCAAAATCATCAAAGTCGTTAAGAGCTTTGTTTACTGTATTTAAAAATAATTATGAAATAGACAATAAGTGTTTTAATAATATATTTTATTTTATATTTACCCAACTTTAAAAATAATCTAAGTGTTCCGTTAAAATTTCCGGATTTTTTAAGTGTTCCATTGCAGAAAAAGTTTGGGAAACAAAGCAAAGAACAAACAGAACTTCTCAAATTTTAACATAAAACTTGGTCAATTGATACTATACCTAAATTTTCATACGTATACATATGTACACATACAAACATAGCAGCTTGCTGGCAACGATCCACTAATTAAATTTAGGCCGTGGTATCATAACGTGATTGATGGAAATTAGATGTGTCGCTTCAGATACTCCCGGAGCGCACAGCAGTGGATAGATGCTGCACATCGATCGGCATAAATCTTCTGGGTGAAATTATACCGTCATTGGTCAAGTGATCGATGCATATTCATGAGAGGCCGATGAAACGTCCCGAATCCGGTGCAGAATCCCAAACTGCAAATCCGGAGTCGCGACGCGACGATAGCGTATTTTAAATATTTACTCAAAACGTTTGCTTCGAGTACGCTTCAGACACGGTAATGCCAAACTTAAATACATATGCATGTATGTATGTATGTATGTATTATATGTAGTATATTTCGGCTGACGGTTGTGAAATCCAATTCGCAAGTCCCGACTCGATTTAGTTTTATTATGATTTGATGATTTTCATGGAACTTAGTACGGAACGCTGTACGCTCGGCATAACGAGGAGATATAGGAAACTGAATACGTGGGTGAGAAGTATAACAAGTTTAGTGGATATGGTTGAGAGAATGAAAAAATTTAAATGGCAATGGGAGGTCACGTAGCTAGAAGAATGAACGAAAGGTGGAAACACGTGCTCGAATGGTAACCGAGAGAATTTAAAAGGGTTACAGTAAAGCCACAAGGAAGATGGGTAAAAGAAATTAGAAAAAAAATGTATGGGGTGAGGTTGATGAGAGTTACGCAAAACAAATATGAATAGAATTGTTTTACAATAGCGTTCATCCAGCAGTGATGGTGAATGGCTATAAATGTAGGAGATCAATTTTCTAATTACTCCCTCCAGTCCTAGTCATGCTCTGCTCCGATCTCACTCCAGCTCCGGTCCAACACCAAAATCTAATACTTTACTCCGTGGTCCAAATTATCATTATCATCATCATCATCAAAGGCCATTTACCATCCACTTCTGAATGAAGGCCTCTCTAACACGCTTCCAGTCGTCTCTGTTTTGCGCATCTCTCATCCATCTCACCCCACACATTTTCTTAATTGCATCTATCCATCTCCCCTGCGGTCTTCCATTTACCCTTTTGCACTCTCTCGGATACCATTCTAGTCCTTATTTTGTCCACTTTTCGTCCATTCTTCTAGCCAAGCGGCCTGCCCATTGCCATTTCAATCTCTTCACCCTATCCACTATATCCACTACCCTTGCCATACTTCTCACCCAAGTATTCCACCATCCTGTATTTCCTCGCTATGCCTTCTATGATCTTCGCATTCAAGGTCCTAGTTTCACATCCATACGTCATCACTGGCAAAATTAAATTGGTTGAATGTCTTTTTCTTCAGGCTAAGTGGCATTTTTGATTTAAAAATGGCATTCATTCGTCCAAGCGCACTCCATCCTAATTTCATACATCTCTTTATTTCTTCTTCTTTACTACCGGATATTATTTGTCCTAAATATAAATAATTATTGACTACTTCTATTTTATCACCTAATGGAATGCTAACAGGCATGCAATAGCTATTGAACATAAGTTTGGAACATTTAAATCGTATTACCATCATTATTGATAAAGTTTAAAAGACTGTCAAATACTTTTAATTGAGTGAAATACTTGCGAAATAGATTTCCTTAACAAGAGGACCGTTATGTAGTTAATTTTTTGTTCATTGTAAATTTAAATAACTCAATGATGTCCATTAAAATTTTTCAGTCATCATTGCTGGAAAAATTAGAGATGTAGTTAAGTTGAACCATTATTATTAAACGGTTTTAATCATCTTAAATTAATAAATTCCAAATACCAAATACATAAAAATTACCGAAATTATACGAATGAAGTCATTGGCATATTAAAAGTGGAGGGCCACCTACTACATACATACATACATACATATATGCAATAGTAATATGAGCGAGATGTATAAATATTAGGCAATCGACACGCCGGCATAAGGAATGAAGATAAGCACTCCCCAACGTTATTTCCTCCCTCCCTTCGTGTCTTCGTCTTCTTCTGATTCTTCGTCTACATACCCTCTAACTATGGTCGACGATCTTCCCTTTCTTCGGTGGCGTGCCCGGGTCAGACATTTTATCTGGCCCCGCGTCAATTCTGTAATGGAACCGTATGGATGTCTGATTCATCCATTAGCGGGACCCGCTCGCTCCCAACTCCACAAAACATCTAAATCAGGTAGATCAGTGCCGAACTTGCACTCAGACCTCTCTCCATTCCTCTCCCTCTCGTATATAATACGTAGAGACGAGTGCGGGTATCCATAATAATCTTTTCAGTGTACCCTCTCCAATGCCATTACTTGAAACGCAGTACAATAACTTGCCCCTTTCTACATACACACTCATCCCAATCGTTTCCAAATAACTATATGATACGAAAATCATTTTTGAGTGAAAATCGTTTACACATATTTTATATTTTTTTCATCATTTTACTAATCGTTCGTTCGATCTACTAACAACGCATCGTTCAATCTACTAACAACGCAAATTGAGTCTGTAATACGTCAGCTAATCTTAAATACTTCAGAGACCATTTTTCAGCATGTCAATAGTCATTCCGTCATTGATAGTCTGCTCGAAAAACGGCAGAAAATAAACAAACGTTTTGATGAGAGATCTTGGATCATTTCTCATACAGTCTAGATCTCACGCCATCTAATTTCATCTATTCTCACAATTAAGATCATTTTTGAGCGGAAAGTTGTACTGTCTGGTTTAAATAACTGGTGGTATATTTCATCAAAAATAATTATGAAAGTCATTTCACGAACTCAAAACGCTATAAACTCAATAGGGACTAGTTTTAAAAAAAGGTTATTATTTAATTGATTTTGTTTTTAAATGCTTTTGTTCATAAATTATGTTCACAATACACACATCTTAGATATATTCTAATAGTTACAAATCCAGTGATCATTTTCTAGTTTATAAATGATTTGTATTGTTTATTAATGTTTATGGTATTATTTTTTTTTAATGTTAATGTATACAAAATAGTAAGAAAAAAAGTTTAAAAACCTATCTTAATCTTATAATTTTTCAAAATACATTTTAAACATAATATTGAAACTTACATAAGTCGACGATCTGAAGCAGACTTAGGTAATCTGCGTATATAACTAAGCGTATATACATTTTATAAATTTATGACGAAACGATTTTAATGGCGTTCACGTGTTGTAAGAAACATAATATTATAATATGAAGTTTCAAAAATAATTTTATATAACACATCATCCGCCACTCATGTGTCAATGAGAAAAAAGTATAAGCATAGAATAGTAGTCCCATGCATATGACTGGTAATATCGATATTGTAGCATACAATGTATGTATAGGAACCCTCTATACGTCCATAAACATGTCTATATACTTACATTGTATAATATAATGTCAAAAAGTGTATTATATTGTGTATGTAATGTAAGCGGGCGGCTGCTCTCGCCAATCGACGACACATGCACTTAATGGCTTATTTTCAGCATTAAATCAAGTTTAACTGTAGAAATACATGTTAAAATTTAGCTAAATGTCGCCACACGGGCGTTTCAGGTTAATAACTACTCTTGTATGCCATTAAAAATTCCATTACCGTAGCGTTCTGCCGTTCGCTTTGCTGTTTATAAAATAGATTTATTCGCAATGGGCATAACTATTGTAGCGATGGAATTTTTCTATTCTAATACGGATCTTGGAATATGGCAAACTAGGTCTCTATGTACATCAACGGTCGCCTCTTGAGTAACCTTCGGTTCACAAACGACCTACATATGTAGTACTAATAGCCCGCGATCCAACTGATTTACTTAACAGGCTAATAAAACTGGTCAGGAAAAGTAGCAGGAATTAAGGAAGGACTTAAAATTAACATAGATAAAACATACATAATTAATATATAATAAATATTGCATTCCCAGTAGTATTACATTGGACAATAGAGCAGTAATAAAAGCTAAAATTATTTATATCTAGATCAAATCATTTACATACATGTCCAGTCATAAAGAAGACGAAATAAGGAGACGTATGAAATTAAGATGGAGTACATTTGGGCGAATGAATGCCGTATTTAAATCCAGTGATGACGTATGGGTGTGAAACTTGGGCATTGAATGCTGCATAAGGTCCAGTGCACTCAAAAAAGTATAGAACGCTGTATGCATAGCATAACAAGGAGATAAATATATATGGAGGATATGGGAATATGTATGACAAAGGAGTTTGATGTAATAGTGAGAGTAAAGAAATTGAAATGGCAATGAGTGGGTCAGGTAGCGAAAAGAACAGACTTTAGATGGATGAAATAAGTGCTTAAATGGTACCCAAGAGAATGTAAATGGGTGCAAAGAAGGCCATAGGGGAGATGGGTAGATGAAATTAGGAAAATGTGTGGAAAGAGATAGATGAGAGTTGCTCAAAACGAAAATGAAATTAATCGTATCCAAAGACTAGTGGCAGCTGCTGAAGTTCTCTCCGCGTCAATCAGGAAATTTAAAAAAAAATATTAGAGATAAATTTACTATTTGTTAAGTATGAGGTGTGGGATTACTTTCCTTGAAAAAACTACTCACACATATGAATTAAAACTGTGCGATGGAAATTATTTCGACTGTTTATATTGTATTGAATGACAGAAACCGTATCTCTTGACGGTTGAGAAGAATCAGCTACGACGAAACAAATGCTAGAGACTTGTCTGCCGTTTTTCTATGTATATTTCTACTATATAATAAAAAGTGTATGCATTTGAATACAATTGCAAATACGTATATACATATATACTTGTGTGTAATTGAATATTTTCAGATGATTAAATAATAATTGTGTATTTAAAAATACGGATTTTCGGTAAGTGATCGTCAATAAAAGAAAGCCTTTAAAATTCATTATTTACGACGCCTAAATACCTGTGAAAATCGCAGCTGAAAATTGGCCGTGCGAAGCTTTCGCCAAATTTTCCGGATGAAAAAACATCATAAATTGAAGTGGAAAACATTTTTGCAGCAGAAACTCATTAGGCGAGCAGAGTGGACAGACACAAATATAAAATTTTTAAAATAAGCACATCTTGCCGAACTGAAGACCTCATTAACAAAAAAGTAAAAAAAAAATAAAGCGAGAGGAAAAGGAGATGAACGTTTCGCAAATTGTACTAGTGGGAAAATAACGATGAAAATGAAAGAATTGGGAAATTGTAATGGAAACTTGAGCTTCACGTCATCGGGGTTACATTATCATTGCATTAAAGTCACTTGCAATTTATAGCAACTTAGTTTTATTCGGACACAAATATTCCAAATAAATTTAAATAGTTTTATTTCAATTGAAAAATGTATGGCTTCACTGAAGACAAAATTTTCCGCCTGTTGTAAATATTTCAATTAATGAGCCGACAAACTTTCCTCTTAGGAGTTAACTTTACTTTACATTTAAAGGATTTAAAAAACTTTAGTATGATATATATATATGAAATATAATAATTAATTGACATTAATTTTATAATTATCAATTATTGATATCAACACCTAAATCTTACATAGCTCGCCTTATTAAATCAAAGAGCATTTATTAATTAGTACCCAATTACTATGAGTGAACAAAAATAATGAAGTATAAACTTTAACACTTGCTGCACTATGATGGATAGCGAGTGACCAGGACTATTTCTCAAAATATACTGAATGAAGGGCCTTTATATTTTATGTATTCGAATTATATTATTATTGTGTCATTACGAAATAAAAACATTGATCAATATTAACAGAAGCCCCTTGTACGCAGATAGAGAGGGGGAATTCAGTACGCGCCACGCTCAGCGGCCAGTGTGAGAATGATATCCACCTTAGAATGACAGCTCTGCTTCGTCCGTTATTATTTTTATTTCTCGCACTTATTCTATATTATTCGACATTTAATAAATTATAAAATGACTTTGCAGCTAATTAGAATAACTAATTTCACATATTTTGCACTATTTCAACTTAAAATTCCCATTTTTAACTGGACGCTTGGCGTCTATCACACACAATGGCTAACGGATTTTTTTAGCACAGTAAAGCAAGTGTAAAATGACGTCTCGAAGGTTTTAATAGCTCAAAACTTTTGCAGTTAAATGTTTCATGCGACACCTGGTAAATCTATTTGAGAGAACTTTTGACTGTTAATACTAAAAATAATAGTTCATTTATGAAAAAACTAGAATGTTCATGAACGAACGAAGTGTACACATTATTGCTCCGTGAACGATAATGTTAATCTGAGATTTCACACTTTTTACCAAAAAAACGACCTTGAAAGTTAACACTGCGAACTGACTATACATCACTAGACCAACTATGTAATTACTATTATTAATTGTTGCTTTATTCACCAATATACAATATATTACCGCTATTCTAAAGATTCTAAAGACCACATAATTTCACCTACCGTAAATATATTTATGTATATGTAACCTGACGGACAGATGTAGTTCTACGTCAAAATCCGACAGCTTCGGGACGTTTTCATTGCGTGTACATACGCCCTTATAATAACACCAACGAGGAGGAGTCGCATCGGACAAGTTTCGCTTACTCGTGTTTTCGCGTCGGATGACAACGACAACGGACGCCCCTGATTTAGGGCCTAGCCACCCCCCTCCCACCGACGTCTCCCACTCCGCCAAACCACCCCGCGAAATGTTTTTATCTTAATGCTCCACTTTGTATTTCCTCGAACCGGAAACGTTTTTCTCGAAGGCCTATCCCGGACCTATCCGCTACGGCGCGAGTAATGGCGCAGCACTCAATCCTTTCTCCGAGTTGCCATTATGACGCCATTCACGGGCCTTGGAGGCTGTGGAAGGATCTGCCGAGAGTGTGGGTGGATGGGTGAGAGTGTATTTCCCTATTCGCATATAAATTATTCAGCGTCGGACCGTCCCAGGGGCCGTCAGTCGCTCGCCCTTTGGCCGCCCCGTATGTCAGCCCCACAAATATGAAGAGGGTCCCCGCGCCCGTCTTAATGTAATCACACGTCATTATATGCCATTGCACGTCATAACCGGTCCCCACTCATGTGATATCAATATGTACGGCCGAAAAAAAAATAAAAAAAAATTATAAAAGTTGAAATCAGAACGAAAGAGTTGCCACCGTGCGATGACTAATGCAAAGAGAGACTTTTGAAAATCAATTTAGTTCAAAATCAAATACCAGATTCACAATACTGCTGTACCGATAAATAATTATTTAAGTAACTTTGATTCAACATATATTCAAACTTCAGTCCATCTCAACTATGTATGTCCACATATAAAGCTTTTGGGAGCAAGAGAAAATCTCTAGAAGAACTACATATAATCAGAATCAAAAGTAATGGAATCATATTGTTTATGATTATTTCATAATTACTTTATCTATGTCCGTTGTAACAATATACGAAGTTTTGTGATCATGCGAAAATTTGAAGTCGAGATTTTGACCGATTCGAACTCAGAATCGATCACTAATCACGTTTTCATTATATAGTGTGTGTGTGTGTGTCTGTGTATTTTAGGGATTTATTGAACGCCGTTAGTTCTATCGAACTGAAACTTAGTATCGTGTACTGAAATTCTTATCGATACGACGTATTTTTTTTTAAATTTTTAAGTTGTCGGAAATGGTACCTCCCCTTTTAGGTAACCTCTATTGGTATTTCATAATTCTGCCGGTATTTGATTTTTTTTGATTTTTAAATGCTTTTTATTATTACGAAATTATGTTCACAGTACATCTTATATCTATTTTAATAGCTACTGATCTACTGATCATTTTCTATTTTACAATTTTAATTTAATTTGGTTAGTAATCACAGTATTATATTATTCTAATGTTAATCTCAAGCATAATAGGAAAAAGAGCTCAAAAACCTATTTACAATCCTTATAAATGTTCATAATACATCTAATACATAATATTAATTAAAGACTATCTAAAGTCAATGACCTAAAGCAGATTGTGTTTAGGTAATCTGTGTTTATACCTGAAGGGTATAGACATTTTGTTGTAATCACCGAGACTCTTCACAAGTGTGTTAGTATGGTTATTAGTGATTCTTTCATAGAATCTACTGGTTAGTTTGTTAGTAATGTCTGTAACAAACGGAATATTATATATAGCATGCAGTTTTTTCAGGTTAGTATATATGGGTGTATTATAAATTATTTTAAGGGATTTATTTTGTATTACTTGGAGCTTGGAAAGGTTAGTATTCGAGGCGTTATTCCATACAGGTGAAGCATAGGTTAATAATGGTAATATGAGCGCGCGATATAATTTTATTTTATTTAGCGTTGATAAAGAACTATGGCGATTAAATATTGGATATATTGAGGATATACCCCGCATCGCCTTGCATTTCGCTGCCTCAATGTGAGGTGCCCATCTCATTCTTTTATCAAACGTTACTCCTAAATATTTTATTACTGACTGCCATTTCAGACTTTCTCCAGAGGGGATTTTCAGATCTGAACTTGGCTTATGTTTTCTAACACTAAAGAATATGGCGTCTGTTTTGGTTTGATTAATTTAAATTTTCCACTTAGTGAAGTGTTCAGTCATTGTTTTAATTGCAAATTCAAGATTTTTAAGAATAGTGTCTGGTTTTTTGCTACTTGTGAAGCAAGCTGTATCATCTGCATATAGGGCTATGTGACAGTTTTTTGGAATAGGTATGTCATTTATATATATGGAGAACAAGAGTGGGCCAAGCAAGCTCCCCTGCGGAACGCCAGCTGCGATTATTTTTGGAGACGATAATTCATTATTTACGCTAACCACTAACTTTCTACGAGTTAAGTACGATTTGATGATGAGAATTAGGTAGTTTGGTATTTTGTTAATAAGGAGCTTATGAATGAGTCCATCGTGCCAAACCGTGTCGAAGGCCTTTTCTATGTCGAGACATACCATTCCGGTACTTCTCTTCATATTAAAGTTCTTCGTCACGTGTTCAGTTAGTCTTGTTAGTTGTTGGGTCGTGGAATGTCCAGTGCGAAATCCAAATTGTTCATTTATTAATTTCTTATTTACGACTTTAAGTAAACGTGTGTAGATTATTTTTTCCAGAATTTTTGAAAGCGTGCAAAGTAAGCTAATGGGTCGATAATTGGCCGGGTTTTTTGAGCTTTTATCGGGCTTAAGTATGGGAATTACGTTGGCTGTTTTCCAGTATTCTGGGAAATACCCGGTGAGTAAACATGCGTTGAATATTTTAGATAGTGAGACTAAAGCTTTAAATGGAAGTTGTTTGATTATGATGTTATCTATTGAATCTCGCCCAGGTGCCTTTTTATTTTTTAAATTACGTATTATATTTTGGATTTCACACGGATGCACCAATTTTATATTTTTAGTACTATTAGTGGGAGTTTTTGTGATGATTTTAATGGACCGGTTGACTTTATTATGCGTTGGTATGTGATTGTAATGTTGTGTGAATTCTGCCGGTATGTGTGAATGTGTCTGTACGGTTCAATATTGATTTTTGTTTTGTGGCCTTCTTATATTCCTCAAATACATAGATAAAGCCATGGGTTGGTCGCATCCGATTTTTTTTTATTAATTAATTGGTAATAAAAAAGTCCCATACACCCGATTATTGAAAAAGACGCCAAAATCAAACATTCAAATACGGGATTTCCTGACAAAACTGTGAAGTAGGTACGGTTCAGAGAACTTCAAAACTTTGAAGTAGGTAAAGAAAAACATACATGCTGTCTTTTACACCAACTCTCGACCAATAGCATTTCGTGCAGAGAGTAGAACATTGTACGCGCAAAATGCTATTAGTCGAGATAGGATGAAAGAGACGTTTTAACATTTAGCCAGCAGCGTGGCTCGGTCGTTAAGCTTCTGCTTAGCACTGAGAGGCGCCGAGTTCGATCCCTTGAGCTGACCTCGATTGAAAAAGAATTTTTCTGAGTATATCTGTAATGCTGCTGGTCAGACCAGGATTTGTGACTCCTGGTTGATCGTTTCCTATCAGAGTTTGCCAATTTTCTCTGATTTCATTGTTGAAACGATTCCCGATTAAAAATTGGCTAAAAAAATCCTTCCTACCCACTATGTCACCACTATTTGAGTATGATTAATGTAAATATTACAATAAAAATGTATGTACAATTCATAGATGTCTCGTTAATTGTAGAGTTTAAGTCAGTGTCTCGTAATTTAGCGACTTATATAATAAAAAATGCTGTATTGTTTGTAATTTGGCCAGGAAGGCGCATTGGGGTTTACCTGTAATGCCTTCCTGGTATGAAATAAAAAAAATAAAAAATAAAAATAAAAAAAATAAAAAAAAATAAAAAAAAAAATAAATAAACATAATTATTTTTAAATTATTTTATTTAGTTTGTTGCATTCTTTGCTTATATCTGCTTTCGAACAATATACGCATCGGTCATTTTCTTAGTTTTTAGCCATGGAGATATCGTTTTTAACAAATAAAGTGTACTAATATGAATAAAATCAATACTACCGATAGTTATTTTTATAATACCGGTAGAACTAATTTCGGCACCACCGGTATTGGTACTATCGGGATTTCATTCCCTATTCATAATTTTTCAACACTTTCTACGTATGTACATACATACATATGTACATGCACAGATAATTTCAATGTTGAGAGCCTGTGTACTAACTTATTGCAGCTGTAAAATGTCCATAGATACAGATCGATTTCTACTGTCAAATTTACTGATTTTATCTGACATAATTGTCGAGATGGAGGTTTAAATAGGGTAGTATTTACGACACTACGTATACATAGTATGTAGATGGTATCATATAGCTTCTATTCCTACCTATATCTACATGTGGTGAACCCTAGTAACCTGAGATACCACACCAAAGGCTGGATAACCAACCCCGATGGTGAATGTGGTCAGGGCAGACAGAGAAGGGAGAAATTGCATTAAGAAAGGGGAGCTTAACATAGGATCAACTAAAACAACCCTGTGTAAGAATCCCAGTAACGAAACCTAAGCCTAAGAAATCAATAGCCATACAATTATTTTATTTTCTGAACTAGGAATATATCATCTTATTATAAAACCTGTAACACTCAAGACCACAATCTAACTGTCATGATAAGAAACACGTATTTAAAAGCGGCTTTATCAAATCTATTATAAGGCTCAAATTGAATATCAATTTTATAAATGAACATGCACCAACATAGCAAAAGTTATCAGAGATTACTTACATAACTATTTAGTAAATCAAAAATACGATGAAGTCGAAATTGAAGATGAAAATGCCTACATGTACATACATATTACAATATAAGCACAAAACCCAAAACTGATGTGGAAAAATACTAGTAGCCAAAATGATCTCCATATTCTCAGATTATCTAATTGAAGGAATGATATTGTTTAATGGTTCGGAACTCTTATTAAGATTGTTTTGAATAATAAAACTACATATAAGAACTCATGTTACAAAACTATAACATCTTATTAATCTAAAATAAATCCACTTTAACTTTTAATAACACGTGAAATAATTCTGCAGACAATGCAAAACTTTATGGAAGAAACAGGGCGATCTTCGGATTCAATTTTGACACAAGTAAGAGAAGATATTAACACTCTATAGGTACATACATATATTGGATTATAAAGCGACAGAAAATGGTTATTTAAAGACCAGTTAGCATTATCAAAACCGAAGCCTACATTAAAAAATCAAACTGTCCATTTCCACTCGCCATTTGGAAAATTTCATAAGCAACAACATCATTTGGCAAAAAAAAAAAAAAAACTTCTGCCCAAACCCATTGAAAAAAATAATAAAAAAAATTAAGAGAAAGTCGCCGCGGCGACTTTCATTAAATCTTAATAAATTTATTTACTATCGCGTCAAAATTATTAGCCGGATCCTAATATCGAATTACAAGTCTGTATACACATGAACATATATGTCCATATATGTATATACATACAATATACTATATAGTACTTTTTTTCATTTCATTTTCTACCTTTTTCCTGCTTTTAAACCCCAAAGCCCGTCGGGCAAACAACTATGTATGTGCCCATATATACAATACACTATATGTATTTTACACATACATATGTATATGTAGGTACATACATATTTATCCGAAACCCCTTCAAAAACGTATTTCGCGCTTATATGTAGGTTCGTATGTACTGAAAAGATTTCCGGTCCTTTCATTTTGCGAGTTTTCCTCGCAAAGTGAGAGAGATGGTCAAACTAAATATCATTTATTTGTGATTCGAGCTCCTCGGCATTTTCGCCACCCATCTCTTCTCCTTCTTTATCCCATCCCCACCCCATGAGGGTTGAGACACGGAGTAGAGAATGATACATACTTGGGTTTTTAGCGCAACAAAACAACCCCCTCTTTGGTAGTACAAAGACACTCGATAGATAAGCGAATCAAGTGCCTTCGGTAACACACATTCTTCAGTGACTCACTTCTAAAAGGAAAGTCTATTCTTTTCTAGTGCACACTTACCCTTTATAATTTAATTTTTTTTTATTGCGTTTTTAATACTTCGAAATAGTAGTTTTAAACGAAAATCTGGGAAATCGGCTCCATGCGGTGTGAGGTCGCGCTTTTTTGACAATAAAATAAAGTTGTTTGGCCTCTTATACGACTCAACGGAAACTTTCCGTCTCATTTCGAAAGTTGTAAGGATGTAAAAGTTGTTTATGATTTTCGCGACGGTGACAACAGCAAAGGTGGCTGTTGAACCAACCCCTCCGTTCTCCCCCAAAAACTCCTTCCCCTTAATATACGCTCACTTTATAAACGAAAACGACCCCGTCACGTTATCATTTTAAAGCAAAATTCACACATACTACAGTGGTAAAAAAATATATTCAAGTTTATATTATAATGCAATACTAGACGTCATACCCAGCTTTGCACGGGCTCATTTTGGACTGGGTGCAAATCCCTTCAAAAAATATACTATCCCCACCATAATTTTCAAGTCATTATCCCTTTTTTTGTATTTTCAACTTTTAATTAAATTTAAAATTAAATGAAATGAAAATAATTAAAATTATTGATTTTATTATGTATGTACATACACACATACATGTTTATCCATATATGTATATGTACATTACATTATTTACACTAAGCCAGAGTGAAAAATGCGAATTTTGGATTTCCATCGATGAAACTAGTAGAAAGGTTGTGTCGAAACAAAAAAACGTTAAATACAAAAAAACATAGATTTTAAATAAATTATTAAATTCAAGTATATGGAATGCTTTAAAAATTAATTAAATCATTAAATTTTTTAAACCGGAAGTGGGATTTCTTCTTCTTGGAAAAGTCAAAAATGTTGTGACCACATGATTTTCCAAACCCCTGAACGTATTAAGCTGCAAATTTTTATTTTTATTATTTGCGTACTAACTTAGAGTTGATAAGGTTTTAGTCAGAATTCGTTTTTTTTTAAACAATATTTGACTATTTTATTTTGACCTTTTAAATTACTTTTATTATCTTGATATGTGTTTAATATTTATAGTGTTTTTAAATCATGCAAAAAAAGTTGAACAAAATCCGAAAACCGGAAGAAGAACTTTTGTCTTGTGTAAGTTTCCCTACATATTGAGTGCAAATGCACTCAATTTGTATCGAAAATGCTATCATAGCCGGTATGTGTGGACGTATATGTATGTTTAATTATCGAATTTTGTTTCGCGACCTTCTATTACTCAAATACATACATACATACATAGATAAAGTCGTATATTGGTCACGTCCTCATTTTTTTTAGAAAAGTTACAATTTTTTTCTAATCAAAAAATAAATAAACGCTCGATGTTCTTCCATTCCATTTTAATATAATTTTACTAATGGTTTTTATTAATTTTAATTTGAAACTCATGTTTTACGTCAAAACAGGTCATTTTGGCCTCATTTCATTTCATAAAAGTCCGGAATTTTTAGTGTTCAGATTAAAGGTAACATTCGTACGTTGATACGACAAAAGTTTTTCACTAGGTCCATCGATGAAAATCCAAAATTCGCATTTTTCACTCCGGCCTAATATATAGAAATTAGGTTTCGAACATACATATATACATACAAACTGTTTTAATTTAATCACATCGGTATAAGATCGATTCGTTCGCCTTTAACGATCGCTCGATTAACTTTCACGGTAAATGGCGCATAATAGACGATTATTTTAATGGTTCGGGGGGCACTCAATCTTTTTAATTAGATTCGCATAATTGCCAATAAAAGAATAGCAGTCTTTCAAATTGCCCAAGTAATAATTTAACATATTAAGAAAAAAATCATTAATTAATCAGGGTGAAAATCGTTTGAAAATTTAAAAAAACCGCAAAATCTTACAGCACCTTGTCTTGCATGTATTATATTACACTTCCTTAGAAGTATCTAATTGAAAATGAAAGTGAACCAACCAAAGCTAAGTGCAGCGTGCAGATGTTCACTCGCTAAGCCTAATTAGCAGTATTAATATCAACAAAGTTTAGTCGATGAGTTTATGTATGTATGTATGTATATGTATGTACTCACAGTCTACTTGCCGCAAACCACGACCCCTACTACTCAAGTGTGCCTCCCCGCACACAAATTAAAAGCGATTGAACTTGCGTGACAACTTTGTGTCTGTGGAAAATTTTATTTTCAATCAAACAGCTCCATCTGCATCTTGAGTGAATCTTTTACCCGTCGTGTTTTTTATAAGCTTTTTATTATCTTTTTTACAAACCTCTTTTACGTTTCACTTACGATTACAATTCAGAGGATAATTTACCTCTTATCCGATCGTTTTCATACATATTGCTCATTTTGGTCATCAATATACGTATAAATGTATCCTCTACCATTACGATGGTGCAAAATATCATGTAAGACGTGTTTGAAAACGCTCCCTCGAAAAATTGTTTGACGTTTATCCAGCGTTTGTTTAGACTATTCTCACTTTTCGCCATGTCAGATTTCAATTCTTTAAACGCCTATAACTTTTTCTTTTTTCAATCCATATTTTATAAAATTTGCTTTATAGGTTCTCGTTATCTCTAATATATAAATATTTATAGTTTTAACTCTCATAGGTTTATATAAATTTCAAATTTGGCGTATATGTACATAGCTTCGTGTAATGGCATATAGCCGCTATATATCGATTTACGGCCAAATGTGTCAGATCTGACATTTCACAGCTAGAACTACATCTCTTCACTGAGCGTTATCTGCGAGATAAGTATTCAATAAGAAGTTATGTTGTATCTAATTGTTAATATCATTTACAATAAGTTTTCCACCAACAAACAAAGCTAGGTCCCATTTGACGTTTAACCCATAACCTCAAATTTCAGTTGTTTCTCACTCCAAAACAAACTTTCTAACCAATACAGGCTTAATATATGTACACAGATCAAACAGTGATAGTTTTATTTTTACTTATCAGCTGATTTAAAAGTTCTACTCCGGTTATATAACTAGTAAACTAAAAAAATTAAAATAAAAACCGAGGTATAAAAAAAACTTTTTTAAATACAAACCTCCTTTCAGTTTTTTACTCTGTTAGTTCAATTACATTCCTGTCCGTCAAAAATTGTGATCTAATTTTGAACCACTTCCACTCTTTAGGTAGCTTTGATATCTTACCGACGACATACGCGGGTTAGCTAACATTGAATTAAGTTAATGTCTTCATTAAAAATTACATCAGAATCTTATGTCAGATTGAAGCGATGGCAGCAAGCTATCCAAACACGTATTTCTACCACTCATTTACAGTCAAAAAGTTAGTTACTTTTTTTCACTCTCATCTCATATAAACGTAATATTTCAAATTTGTATACTTTCTCACGTACGTTTTCAATTCACTAATAAATTAAATAAAATTATACATTTGTGATATTCATGGCCCAACAGAGATGTTCTGGAGCGTCCACACTCCTCATCGGAGGTCCAATCGAGGTCGCGATCCTCTGGAATCGTATTGACAACAATATATTTTGGATCAAGACTATTTACTGCCGGGCAAATCTCCAGAGTAGTAAATTACTAAAATTACTAAATTAATTAATTATAGTGAAATTACTAAATGCACTGCGTATTGAAGAATTAGACTGCTCTAAATTACATGAGTGACAAAACACAAAATTCTGGAACTATAAAAAGCATAAAATCATTATTATAGACAAAGTTTTTTAAATAGAAGATTTTTATTTTGTGTTTTTGTATATAGACAAGAACTCAAATCAATCGAGGCATGTTCAAAAAATCAATCGAGATATCAGGGATTAATATAATAAAATGGCAATCTGTTTATAATCAGATTATTTTTTTTCCTTCAAAAATCAGATTAAAAAACGGGGGGGGGGGGGTTGTTTGATATCCGATCTACATAATATGATAATTTATTCTGCTACGATGCTTTCATTTAAATCTTTGTAATTTTTCCTCTCGTTGTATAATAATTCAGGTATGCCTTATTTTCCCATACTGACTTAATTATGTTGATCCGAGCACATTAAATCACCAGAAATACATATGTACATATGTACATTCGAAAGGATGGTCCTATGTAGAGCAATTGTCGGTATTTAACATAAGATGATTTATTGTTTATTGAAATGGACCGTCAAAAAAACGACAATATTTATTAAAACTCAAACTATTTTTCAAAATCATTGACAAACGGCATCAAACTCGATGCTATATCTCACGCGTTTTTGACGCTGCGCGCTTATGTAGGCGCGGCTGTTTCCCACGCGCTTAATTCGGGGTAACATGTAGACAAAGATAGATATATAGATAGATAAAAAAGGACATTTTCGTGACTTAAATTTAAGTTTTACATTCAAATTGGCTACTTGAATTATTCTAGACCAGACGATGAATTGACTATTAAAATAAAAATGAGGTAACTCTTTCATTCCGGGCAGAATTCGAAAACGGTTTACCGCTATGACGAGGCGGTTTTTACAAATGGCATTAAGATAACTCTTTTTTTCAACGATATATTAACATACATTTTTATATACATATAAGCCGCTATATTTGAACGTGGCATAAGTCCAGTTTTCAATTTCGAAAACACAATTTCAGTTTTAGTTAATTGACAAATTGTTATCACTACTTTAATTAGATATTTCCAGAATCTTCAAAAAGAAAAACAAACTTATTACAAGCCACCAGTACCTTTAAGTATTTTTAAAAAGATGTGAGATATTTCTCGAAATGAAGGAAAGTGAACTAACTCCACTTACTTATATAACGGCTCATATAATATTCACAACTATTCTTCAATGGCACCAAATTCATTTCCCGTATGAAATTTCAAGAAAAAAACATCAATACAAATGTAGAAATGTGTATCTACGAATCACTCATTTGAACAGACCGGATCTGAATTGCCTGGAAATTCAATTTCAAACTTACTTGATTGAAAATCAACTTAAGTTATATCACTAACATATTTATTTAAAGTTACGCTATCCCTTTTGATGATTAATATAGTATAAGACGAAGTTTGATAGCAAAAGCTAGCATTGTATTATATATGTACATATATGTGAATATTATACTATTTTTAATTTCATAAGCTTTATAATACATGCGTTGGTACGTCAACAGAAAATTCAACATTCATCGTCTTCCAGGTGTTATTTATTTATTTATTTATTTATTTTTTATTTTTTCATTTAATTTACACCAAGAAGGCCTAACAGGTAAACCCAATGCACCTTCCTGGCCAAAGACAATTATATAAACATATATGTATACCATCCATATATACACAAATTCTTACACGTATACACAAATACAGATACATACATTCATAAATATAAAAATACACATATATACATATACATGCATACACACCTACATATATATATATACATACACACATACATATACATATATACATATACATACACACATATATATACATATATACATATACATACATATATACATATACATATACATATACATATATATATATATATATATACATATATATATACATATACACATACATACACATATATATATACCCACACATATATACATACATATACATACATACATATATACATATACATATACACATACATTACATACATCCATAAACATACAAACATTATACATGCATATACACATAAACACATCAATACACATAAATAAAGATAAATTACTCATATATATATATATATACATATATATATATATATAAATAAAAAATAGCATACATATATAAATATAGATAAAACCAACATACATACACATTATGCTAAATAATAACATTACAAAATGAAAACAACATGTGTAAATATGTATGTAGCTAGAAGTCATTTAAAATATGCTGCCTGACAGAACTGTATGATGAAGTAAAAACATCAAGGCTCCCAGAAAGCAGGTTAAATAGTCGAATGGCTCTTGAAAGGGGTGAGTCATCAAGCACATTAGTCCTGGCCTTATATTTGACCCTTCGATAACTTCCCACAAATTTAATTCTAAAAACAATCTATAGATACTGGGAGATTAAAGGTAGTTTTAAATAAAACATTAGTACTGACGGTAAAGGAAAAATACCGGAAGTTCAGATTAAACTCATCTGAGATACGCTAACGATACGCCGCGTAACTTTTTGGCTCGACTGTATGCGCGGAAAACTCTTTAGGGGGTTGCGAGATCAAGTTAAGAGGTTTGCCGTTGATAAATTGATTTCGATTCAAAAGTTGGACCGGGAAAAGTGGACCGGAGCGTGTTTCAATGTACACAGTCCACGGTGGTGGACCCTTTGCCTTTTTTCTCTACTTTTTATCCTCGTTCTTCGAAGAGAAAGTACATAAAAGGAATCAGACCGGCTAATACACCAGCACTAAGGGCGTCATTTCACCCCAAAGGACCGCGATTAACTGCGACAATGAGATCTACAATGTATATATAGGTCTGCTACTGGCAATATGTATAATCCCTTCATTCTGTGAAATGACTGTACCCGTACTACGGCATATTATACCTATAGACATATTGCTCACTACTCTCATAATTCAATATGGGAAATGTGAGTTGCGTATAAAACTTTCAAACATATTGATCCTTATACAACATACGTTATTAAAAAATCAAATTCTTATGTAAATTTAAATTGTAGAGCGATCAATTTAGGATAAAAAGCACACAAATAAACACGGAGTACAAGTACAAAAGAATAAATGCGAAAAAAAAACTACGATAGCTATGTATTTACAAATATTTATATACATACAAATATTTATAAAATACAAATGAAACGGCAATGATATAAAATATTGGTGGCAGAGCGAAGGAACGTACATAAGTAATTATTAAAAACTTCATGATAAAATAAAATTTGAAAACTGTGAATATATACTTCGTGTTCAAATATAAAAATCAAATTTAAACTTTATAGCTACAGTTAAATGAAAAGGCAATTTAAATTGTCTAGGCATGTGTAAAAAATAAATAAAACTCGCTTACGGGAAATTTTCACCGGATAAATTAAATCTGCTACATTCACTGCAACCTAAAATGTGAAATATTTTATTTAAAATTGGCATACAGTCAATATTAAATAACGTGCAGAGTAATATTTCATGTAAATCGATGTGAAAATTCATCGTTATTCATCATTGCAATAATCATTGAAAATTCATCATTGCAATATTTAATCGCCTTGGCCAATCATCTTCTTTGATTTACATTTAAAAAGATTTATTAACAAACACTGACTCAAAAGATTAATTTAACAAACACGGACATTAGTTTTTAAGGCCGTTTAAAATTATATAAATTATTTTTTTAAATAAAATTAGTAAGTGTGGGCAAAAACATATGAATTTATTTTCACACGCAAAGATAAACTTCAACACAACTACATATATAAGTAATTAAAATTATTATTTAAAACGCACACTGAAATCATTTTGTCTCATAATACGTAATGAATAGTCGCTAGTAACCGGTTTAAATTGTAATATCTGAACCAAATATGCGGATGCTGCGAACGAAGTACGGATAAGAAGACGATAATATTTAATAAAACATTAGTCAACACCTGAATTTCAATTAATTAACTTGAAAATTCTCGGTTTTGTCGCTGACGATATCGATGTATTGATTGAAAATTAATTGAAAAGTAAAATATTCGCGTATGACTTTCGTAAAGTGTGACGCTCGACCGTTATTCGTCAACTGAAATTGAATAAAGAAAAAACAAATGCATTAAACTTATTAAGTTCAAATGCACATAATGCATGTAGTTATACATTTGAAATGTTATTTATTCTGATTTGATTAAAGTTTATTTTACAAAAATGTAATAGTTTCAACACTGCAAATTTACAGTGAGACTTCTTAAAATTAATAATAAATAATCTTAACAAAATTTTTGTTTTATTTGACATTAGAAGTTAAAATAAAGTTGCTTGTGAATGGCGACGTTTGTTCGGCGCGCTCCCTCAATTGGGTTTTTATACCCTAATTCTGATAATTGGCAAGACATCTGCATTAGTTATATCTTAAAAGAAAGTGCAATAAGCAGGCATGTTTTTAAAAAGGTTTTACTTCTTAAAGAAAATTCAGTTATTTTTTTAATACTTGACAAATTTTTGAAAATTTATTGTGCCTCTAATATTTTATCTGTTGACACAGATGATTGTATTTATTTTTATTTGATGAAATAAACATTAGAAAAACAAAAAAATAATAATTGACTTACATACCACTTTTAATTTGGACAGTATTAGCAATTAATTAACTGTGAGATTTTGATGTTTTTACTAAAAATCTTTAATAAAAATGAAATAAAAAAAATTCAGATGTGACCAACCCATGACTTTATCCATGTATTTGAGGAATATAAGAAGGTCACAAAACAAAATTCGATAATTAAACATACATACACGTTCACACATACCGGTTATGAGAGCATTTTCGATGCAAATTGAGCGCAAATGTAGGGATACTTACACAAGACAAAAGTTCTACTTCTGGTTGTCGGATTTTGTTCGAATTTTTTTATCACCTAAAATCCCTATAATCATCATACACATTGAATATCAAGAAAATAAAAATAATTTAAAAGGTCAAAATAAAATAATGTTTTAATAAAAATACTACTTCCGATTCACAAATTCAATTATACATACATATCTGACAGCAAATATTGTATAAATATGAGTATCGTCACTGCTTGAAGAGACTGAAGCTAAGAAAGCTTTCTACGAGAGTTCTTGTTCATCGCAAGAGTGAACCAGAACCACCACTCGAGGAAAATCCGATAAAAACGACACCGACAGCTGCTCCGAAACCCGGACGCGTCTATCACCATGAAGTGTTTGATATTAATCTAGATCAGAGGCGGTCAATTGACGGTGCTTATCCATCAAAGTCGTGCGAGAGAGAATTCGTATGTATGTATGTATGTACATACATTAGATTAGATTTATATTTTTTCCCATACCGGGGAATTTTTGATAGGAATTCGATCGAAACAAAATTTATTAAAAAGTAAACAAAACTCGTCGATATCACACTTAAAGATTGTTTCGTTTTATCTAGCGTGACGCAAATGAAATTTGCAATCAAAATGAGAGTTTCGAGTAAAGGAGAGTGCTTCAACCTCGCCTAATCCCACACTTTATTTCCTCTCCTTGATTGCCTTTCTCGTTTTGTCGCTGGCCGATTATACGGACAATCTAACGGATGTGCTTCGTTGGAACTTATACTAGGTATACAGGCTGATCTGTCGTATATTAAATAAATATTTAAAAACTTATCGAAATGAAATCAGATTTATTTACCTACCGTATTTCGAACAAACGTGGGATAGCAGCACTACGGGATATATGCACATAGGACTATTCAGCCAGGTGGTTAGCAACATCCAAAAGAAGAAAGCACCCACTGAAGATTTACTATTTTTAAAAACAGAAACAAAGAGCACTACATCGTACATAACATGATACCAAAAAAGTCTTAAATAACAAATTTTAACAATGAAATAAATTAAAAACAAATAACTTTGGATACAGAAAGATATGGTAAAAGTATGGGATACTAAGAATAATGACAATAATAAAAATTTAAAACAAGATAAGGGACAACAAAATGTATCAATATGACGGGGAATATTGCTAAAAAAAAGAGCAAGATCTATATAAAAATGAAACTAGAGGAATAGTCGGTAGAACAGGAATTAATGTGAAATAAAAAAAAAATTACGGAGGGATCTGATTGAACATTGGAATAGAATCTTGCTTAATAAATAGGGACTGAATTCAAAACCATAAACAAAAAACATAAATCGGACATTTTTGTCCTATATTGTAAGGAAATAAAACGATAATTGTGAAGAAATCTGGAATTGCAACAGAAATGGAATTTTTGTTTATTCGTTATAAATTTAAATATATATAGTCGGTAGAAAGGATTCCAAACAGTGCTAATAATTTCCATGTCTTTTGACTTTTATATGACTTTTTTTTATAAATGAATTTAAAAGTAAGGCAACAGTACTATGGGGTTTAAAGGCCTTGGATAGTCTAAAAATGCATATATTCCTTGTTTATTATCAAATCAATATGAAATCGGAAAGGTAATTAACTATCAAGTCAAATCTCTCACACGATCAACGTGTCGTGTCACCTTGGGGCAACCTGTCATGGCACATGGTAGAAATGAATGTATAATAAATTAATTAATTAATTAATTTAACAATATGGAGGGTGTAAATTTAAATAATTTGATGTGGAAACATTTCGTATTATTAAAAAACAAATGGTTATTAAAACATATTATCAATGGTTATGTTAATAATATAATATTGTTATGTTAATGACCATAAATAGTTATTAATTTAATAACCATAAATGGTTATTAAAACATTAGATACATTATACATACAGAGATACAAAATATTTCATCATCCATATCACTGTTCTAAACAAAACTTGTCCAACTAACTACAAACACTTCGTCCACTCATCTCACTTTCGACTCTCTTGGGTACCATTTCCTTATTTAAATCACATGTTTTGCCCATCGCCATTTTAATCTACCCATTTTATTCACTATGTCAGATATTCTAGTTAAACCTCTCTCCCATGTTTTTCATCTCCTGTCCCTCATCTTTATATATGTACATACATATAATACCAACCATGCAACGTCCTGTAGTTTTTTTTATGAATCCACGCAATATAACTTGCAAAACACTGAAAAGTTTTGGGCAAAGCGGATTTTTTTATTCATTCGGCTGAATTCAGTACTTTATATTTTTAACCGTGCCTTTATCTATTATACTTCTCTATAACTTATCATAAATAAGCAATTCACTACTTATACTAGCTTATTATTATATATATCGTAATACTGTCACCAAATAATAATATAATGTAATATTGTTCAAAAGAAAACCAATTCTTATACATGGTATATACATATGTATGTATATAATAGTGACACGACAACTCGTTCACAGATTTTCCGTAAACCGATGATGCGCTCCAGGCATTACGTATACGGCCATCTCTTTCTCACCCCGTCTGTTCACCATGATCTCGTTTACTCTGCCATTACGTATGCAGCCATCTCTTTCACAGACCATTTTTTCACCGATAACAGACGGGGTGAGAAATAGATGGCCATATACGTAATACCTGGAGCGCATCATCGGTTTACGGAAAATCTGTAAACGAGTTGTCAGGTAACCGTATATAATACATACTTCATCCATCAATACGTTTTTAGATTAAGTTGAATTTAAATTAAAAATATACATACATATGGAAGCACATCCATGTAGATAATCGATCCTTTCACTATTGGAAAAGTAGTGTGTAGTGTGTGTGTGTGCGTGTATGTGTTGTTGGGATTCGACTTACGCGGACATATTGCGATCGAGGCGCGGTCCATGAATCTCCTTAACGATAAGATAATCCGGTGATTACCGAAGAAGTGGACGATTGGCAAGTCCGAGCCGGTGAACTATCGTCAGTGTAGATTTAGGGGTCAGTTCGGTTCTATAGGGCGGTTCTGCGGAGCCGGGGAAGTGCCGAAGGGTAGAAACAAATCTGATATAGGGCTTTCGTAGATACGGCGGGACCCTTTTGTCTGAGGCACGACCCCGCTTAATGCCGACTAATATATAAAACCGAGCCTTCCTTTATTTCGGACACTTAGAACGGACGATCAATTGTCTTCGGTGTGTATAAATCAGCTTGCAGTATTGCAATTTTTCACCTGATCTCTTTGTCGACAATTGTGACTGAAAGGCAATGAAAGAGTGTTTTTTCAAAATCACTGCTTAAATACGTCTTACTTTTGATATATGTATTACATACTAGTGGTTTTACCCGACTTCGCTCGGTATTTGTAATATAAACAGCTTAAACATGACTAATCTAATAGTAAACATTTTATTAAATTTATTTGAATAATCATTTGTTTTTTTATTAAATTGACTGTCACGAACAAACAAACATATATATTGTCTCTTTCGAAATTATAGGTATACCAGAATCCGGCGCCTGCGCCCCCGGAGCCTTCGCCCCCAGAGGCTTCGTCCTTGGCGTCTGAGCCCCCGGTGGTGCCTGCGCCCTCGATGTCTTCGCACCCGGGAATTTGAATCCTTTGAATCGAAAAAATTCGAATCGGCGCCTATGAATCGAAAAAAAATAGAATTTGTCGTCTCCGAATAGCATACATACATACATATACATATGTGTATGTATATACAAAGTCTCTTTCCAAATTATATATTAGATATATGGGATGTTAATATAGTTGTACATAATACATATCTATGTTTGTAGATTTTTAAATTATATTTTTACATATGTATGTATGTAAAAATATAATTTATTTTTTTAATTATACATATATACCAGAAACAATTACAAGACTATTCGTCCGTTTTAAAACTCCTAGATATAGATTTTACATCACATGTGTCATGATTCCACTGGTTTCTGCTGGCCAAACCTAGAATTTGTGACTCGGATCGTTTCCTATTAGACTTTGCCAATTTATCTGATTTGCATTGAAACGGTTCCAACAAATTGGCAACCTTACCCATTTTCTCACAAATTTTGAATTCCGATTAATTGTATAAAATGCTGGAAATTTACAAATTTGACCATAAAATATCGGATTTTAATTGATATGTATTTTACTGAATTTCATGGAATTGTTTAAAAAAAATGCTGCAAATTTACAAATTTGACCATAGTTGCTCTGTGGATGTTAATTGATAAGTATTTACTTTGCAAAATACTAATAATACTTGTATCAAATGTACAATGTTTCTGACCAGGAAGACGCATTGGGCTTACCTGCTATAATTTAAAAATAAATAAATAAATGGTTAGACTTAAGCTTTTTTAATTCACTAATAGATTATTTCGCCATAAATAATCCAACTGCTTGCTTGACGGCTATTTACTGTCAATATAATGTTTTTAGGAAAAAATGTGAAAAAATCTACTATTATAACTGTTGTGAAATTTAGTATGGGTGGCGAGCAGGTGCATCTGTCATCGCGTCAATCTGACAGTCAATTCTAATGAGTTCGTCGCCGTACACGGTTGCAATCGGTCGATGTGCGTTATCGCCTTATCGCGTTCGATATAACATTTATAAATTTTATAAATATATAATAATTACTATAATAAAATTTAAAGTTGCAATAATATAATATAATAAGTGAATATACAACAACAAAATCAAACTGTTGCCGCGCTGTCACCGGCGCGGCGCAGTTTTGCACCCGTTCTGAAAAATGAACACAGATAATCCAGTGCCACTGGCGCAGCAGTACGATCCGTATGATCAACTTACACATATATGCCAACAATATGAAATCAGATGCAAACAATATGAGATAACTATAACCGATTTAAAGAAAAGAATTGAAACAATGGAAAAAAAATCCAGGCCTTCTACATCTATTCTAAATAGGAGCAAAAGTCTTGACAATATGAATAAAGACTACCACACGGATGAAGAAGAACTTGAAAATGAACTTAGCCAAAATGCAGAGAAAAGAAGTAAAAAAAGAAAAATAGATAAAGTATTATCTTCCCCGCAAAATAACCTGAAAGAAACACAAAAACAGCAAACCAATAAACCTAACAAACAACCACTTCCACCACCTATTTATGTGAGCAATGTTATTGACTTCAATAAGTTTAGAGCTCATCTATTATCAACAACAGAAACACCACCCATTCAATGCCAATTTAAATTAATTTCAAATAATAGTATCAAAATCACTACACAAACCGAAGAAGATTATCGCAAAATCAAAAAAACACTAAATGATTTAAAACAACGTGAATGTAAAGACAACGAAAACCCCCTTCACAATCTAGAGTACCACACCTATCAACTCAAGAATGAAAGGTGCTATAGAGTGGTTGTTAGAGGTTTACCGCCATCAACAGACGTTAATGAAATAAAAGATTCTTTCAAAGATAAAGGATATGAAGTGGCCAATGTGGCAAATATTATGAAGAAATTTACAACCGATGATGAAAGACAAATAAAACATTTCCCACTATTTTTTGTAGACCTGGTGCCAAAAGAAAACTGCAAAGAAGTATATGGTATTAAAGAACTTCTACATTGCAGAGTAACAATTGAACCACCAATGAAAGTAAAAGACATCCCTCAGTGTACAAACTGTCAACAACTTGGGCATACAAAAAATTTTTGCAATCGACAACCTAAATGCGTCAAATGTGCCGCAGACCATCACACAACAAAATGCAACAAGCAGAAAAATGTTCCCCCAACTTGTGCCCTGTGTGGCCAGCAAGGACATCCAGCTAGCTACAGGGGGTGTGAGGTCTATAAAAAAAAGATAAAAGCATCACAACCCAAAAAGGTAACAGTAACACAACGCGTACAACAAAATCAAATTGAAGTTGTTGATAAACAAACAACTGTGGACAAAACATATAGTGAAGCAGCTAAGTCCCAAGCAGACAAAAGCAAACAAGATATCGGGCAGGAAAATAAATCAACTGAACCTACCATCGGTGGCATGATGCAGTTGCTATGTGACTTTCAAACTGAAATAAAACACCAACTCAACTGGCTCATAACCAGAGTGGAAAAAATTGAAAATCAGTGCAAATCACCAAGTAAACATAATAAAAATGACAGATAATTCCCTACGCATATTAACATGGAATGCAAACGGACTCAATCAGAGAGTCCATGAACTTGAAGTGTTTCTAAAGACAAACAACATCGATCTAGCACTAATATCAGAAACACACTTTTCACAAAGAAGTTACATAAAGATAAACGGATACTCGGCTTATTGGACAACACATCCTAGTGAACGAGCTCGCGGTGGTACTGCTATTTTAATCAAAAAAAATATCCAGCACTTCGAACAAAAAGATATCAGAGAACCATTCATGCAAGCTACTATCATCACAATTAAATATGGCAATGCTGACTTAAATATTGCTGCAGCATATTGTCCTCCAAAGCATACCATCACAAAATACCAATTTATAAACATCTTTAATTCCCTTGGGCCAAGATTTATTATTGGAGGAGACTACAACGTTAAACATACAGCTTGGGGATCACGACTTATAACTCCTGGTAAAGGAAACAACCTTCTATACGCGATTCAGAGCTCCTCGTGCGAGTATCATTCCTCACAAAAACCAACCTTCTGGCCGACCGACAGTAAAAAGGTACCAGATTTAATTGACTTTTTTATATCCAAAGGAATAGCCCCAAACCACATTGAGGTCGAAGGAATAGAGGACCTTACTTCTGATCACACACCAGTGCTAATGACACTGAGCACACTGGTAATTAAAAGAATAAGGAGACAGAACCTGACAAATAAACGCACTAACTGGGATATGTTCAGGAAAAAACTAGACCAATCAATAAATTTAATAGTGAAACTTAAAACTATAGAAGATCTCAAACTACACACTCAAAATTTTATTGACTCTGTACGAGAGGCTGCGAAAGAAGCTACACCTGTACCAAAAGAAAAACCAGACCAAATCATTAATTACCCCATGGAAATTAGGCAATTGATTAAAGAAAGACGTAGAACAAGACGAATATGGCATAGAACCAGAAATATTGCAGACAAAAGAGAATTTAACCACATAAGTAACAAAGTTAACCGACTTATTAAAGAGCATAAACAAAATTGTTTTGAAAAATATTTGGAAGGTTTGGGCCCTGCAGCTGATAAAAATCACTCACTATGGAAAGCAACTAGGAAATTCAAACGACCAATTCTACAAATACCACCTCTGAAAAATGCGCAAGGAGAGTGGATAAGAAGCAACAAAGAAAAAGCTGAGCTGTTTGCACAACACTTAGAGACAGTATTCCAACCACACAATATTCAATCTGATGCTGATTATACACCAATGTATCAACCACAGCAACTAATCAAAACTGTCACCCCTATGGAAGTAGCTAAAGAAATAGATGACAATATAAATCCTAAAAAGGCACCTGGAATTGACGAAATCTCACCGGGACTATTCAAGGAACTTTCAAAAAAGGCTATTATCATGCTAACATACTTATACAATGCATGTTTCCGGCTCAAGCATGTGCCAGAGTGCTTCAAAACTGCTCAAATCATAATGTTGAAGAAACCTGAAAAGTCACCCGAACAAGTGACATCATACAGACCAATATCCTTGTTGCCTGCGATCTCTAAGCTATTCGAAAAACTATTATTAAAAAGACTCAAGCCCTTAACCGATGTTCCCGACTTCCAATTTGGATTTAGGTCGAAACATTCTACCATCGATCAAGTGCACCGTGTTATTTCAAAAATAGAGCAATCGCTAGAGGAAAAAAAGTATTGTCCAGCTGTATTTCTTGATGTCTCACAGGCCTTCGACAGGGTATGGCACGAAGGACTTATCCACAAAATCAGCAAGTCATTACCTGGAAATTATGTCAAATTACTGGAATCATACTTATCCGGACGCAAATTCAGAGTTGCTCATGAGGAGGCATTCTCTAACTTTTTCACAGCCTCTGCAGGAGTACCACAGGGAAGCGTAATAGGGCCTATACTGTACCTGATATACACTGCTGACATCCCGACAAGCGAAGAGACATTCATTGGAACATTTGCAGATGACACAGTCATTATGTCATCGAGCGAGTCACAGAAGGAAGCATTTGAACGCCTGCAGCGTGCACTGGACAAGATCAGCAAATGGACCAAGGACTGGAAAATGAAACTCAACGAGCTAAAATCAATGCAGGTCACATTTGCACTGCGACGAAATAGTGTCAGCACTCAGACTTTCATAAACGGAATCCAAGTTCCACAAGCTTTGTCAGCTAAATATTTAGGACTGCATCTTGACTCAAGGCTTACGTGGAGGCATCACATTAAAAAAAAAATAGAACAGATTCGAATTAAACAAAGAGAAATGCATTGGCTAATAGGAAGACACTCCAAATTAGACCTACAATGCAAAAAACTGATATACCAGGCAATCGTGAAGCCAATATGGACATATGGCATACAACTGTGGGGATGCAGTAAGCCATCCAATATCGAAAAAATGCAAAGATGTCAAAACCAGTTTTTGAGGATTATCACCGATGCATATCGCTTCGTCACAAATGAAGAGATCCACAAGGACCTTAAAATCAAAAAAGTAAAAGAAGTCATCCGAGAATGCGCCGGGAGGCACGAGTTGAGACTGCACCGTCACCCAAACATAGAAGCGTTGCAGCTATTGGACACAACTCACCAGCAGAGGCGTTTAAAGCGAAAAAAGCCTCACGAATTGGTGTTCTGAATGTGAGAGATTCAGAAGCCCAATTCACAATTTTGGGGACGGAGTGATGATTCCGTAGTGCCCGTACATGATCTGAAGAGCAACGATATCGCTGGTGATGATTTATCGGGAATCGATAAGATGGCACCAAAAAAAAACAAAAAAAAAAAAAAAAATTCTAATGAAATTTTAATGATTTTTTTTTTTTTTTTTACATATATACCAGGAAGGCCTTACAGGTAAATCCCAATGCGCCTTCCTGGCCAATTACAAATACAAATGCAGCATTTTTATTATAAGTCGTTGAATTGCGAGACACTGAAAAAACTCGCAAATTAACGAGACATCTATGAATTGTACATAAATTTTTATTGTACATCAATCAAATTTCAAATAGTGGTGACATAGTAGGTAGGAAGGATTTTTAGCCAATTTTTCCGGGAACCGTTTCAACAATGAAATCAGAGAAAATTGGCAAACTCTGATAGGAAACGATCAACCTGGAGTCACAAATCCAGGTCTGACCAACAGCATACTCTGAAAAATTCATTTTCATTCAGGGATAGAACCCGGCACCTTCTTGACGGTAAGCAGAAGCTTAACGTCCGAGCTATGCTGCTGGCTTAATTTAATTCTTCAAGCGTTATATCGAAACTAACCTCCGTATGTCGGTAAAATAAAAAAGTGATCGAAAGATTGGAAGTGATTCAATATCAGCTCTCGAACATTGCGTCACGTACAAACAGGTACTGAAATTAATAAAAAGTTTGCAATAAGGGCACACCTTTCCTGTAACGTTCCACCAAATAAATAACCAAAAATGGTTTAGTAGCACTGGATTATATATGTACATAGATGCGATGCAAGAATATCAGTTGACTCAATTGTACAATTTGTATCAAACCATAAGATATTTTGTATAACATAAATAGTACATATGCGCGGTTTAATCTAATAAACCACTACCGGTCGAATTTACGAGCGCGCGCTTCTGATAAATAGGGGCGCGCGCAATCCGACATACTTGCGCGCTCACTTTACATCACATATGTGTGTGTCTGTGTAACTTATAATTATTCACATGTGAAATAAATGAATTAGCGTTGGCGCGTCGAGTTGGCGAAAGTTCGCCCCGGGCGGTCGGTCGAGCGAAATTCACTGAGAGGGATGGAAATTTCAACCGTCGCAGTACATTTGTCAGGGGGTTGGGCTCGGGAAGGGGTTGGTTATGGTGCTACGTACCTGAACTCTTTCGAGGACACGAGCAAGTTTGTTCGGCAAGAGCCATGGGCCGTGTCTGCGCTAATGACCGTCGTCTACATACCAAATTTGCGTGTCTCTCCGTTTAAGGTAACGGTTTGGCCTGTGATGCGGCCATTTTTGACCGTCTAGTTTAACTAGTGTCGTTAATGTGGACGTTGAACGGTGGGGAATATTACTGCAAAGGTATATCTCCACTGGGCTAGTGCTTGTTTAGAGGGTCAATTTACGAGTGATAATGTACGGTTAGTATTTTAAGAGCTTTTATAATATAGTATTTTGTATATGCCTGTGATTTGGTTTTGGTTAGTAAAACTGTTTTGGATATACCTGTGAGGTGGTAGAAAGACGTGTTGTTTAATGATTAAACTCCTCTAGATAAATGTCCTCTGGCTGAATGAAGAGATGGACCCAGATGAAGATCTAAGAATCCGTATCGAGATGGCTGGAACACCATTTATCAAAATGAAGGCGGCGCTTACAAACAAGCATTTCAATCTTCGTACACGTTTGAGATTCGCGAAGAACCACGTCTGGACAGTGTTACTACATGGATGTGAAACGTGGAATCGGAAGACTAGGATGATCAGTCGCATCGAAGCTTTTGAGATGTGGGTCTACAGGCGTATGCTGAAGATCCCGTGGACCAAAAAAATATCAAATGAAGCTGTCCTCGGCATGATAGGAAGAGGCAGAGAACTTGTCTCTGTCATTAAGCGGAGAAAGATGGAGTACCTCGGACACATGATGCGGGGTCCAAAATACGAATTTCTCCATTTGATAACCATGGGGGAAAATAGAAGGTAAAAAATGGATTGCCAGGAAAAAGTTGTCTTGGCTTCGAAACATGCGCATGTGGACCGATATGAGCGCCGAAGACTTGTTCCGAGCCGCTGAAGACCGATGCGGAAATCTTCAAATAATCGACGAGGTGGTCGCCAACGTTCGGATGCGGACAGGGCATTGAGAAGAAGAAGAAGCTTAATGTCGGAGACATTAGCTTACTTCAATGTTAGTAAGTCTCTTCAAACTAGCTCCCGTATGTCGGTAAAATATCAAAGCTACCTAAGGAATGGATGTGGTACAAAATTAGATCACAAATTTTTAACGGCCAGGATATTTACTGAACTAACAGAGTGAAGCTAATAAATTGCCTGTAATAAAAAATACCTGATCATTCCTTTGACATTTCAAATTATTTAACCTTATGAAACAACTTTATAAGTTTTATCATATATAAAATGTATATGTTTCGATCATTGAAATATAAATTTATATATGTTTTTACTAATGCAATGCGAATATCATTGCAATAAGCTGGTGTTTTTTTAAAATAAGAATTAGTAACTTCATCTGTGAAAATCGACTACCTCTCGTTTGAGACACCGTGTACATTACTTGGGTCAACATTTGATTTCTCTTTTACCGGTCGTTCGGTTTGTTTATGTAAGAAAAATCTAAAAAGTCCGCCCAGTGTCGATTTCTAAGCAAGACACAATATTCAAAGCAAATATTATTTTACTGACATATGAAGTGGAATATTTAGATATTTCAGATCACCGATTTTAATTTAATTATACACGTTCAGTTAAAAACAAATGATTATATTTCATTAATGAATCCTTGTATTTCAATTTTTTGAAAAATAGAAAACAAAATGGTATATAAGAGATAATAAATTATGTAGCATGTACATATTTAAAAGATATGGGTTCACCTTATTCTTATCGAATTTCCCAACGTAACTTGAGTATTATGCTAATGTACATATTTTATATATAATCGAATTCATATTTTTGTATCAACGTCATGCTAGAAAAATATGTCATTCCCCATTGAACCATGTTGTAATTGACATGCGTAATTTGATTCATGTCAACTTCAGTTGCTCTAAAAATATACAAAAAAACACGAACGTCAATTACACTCGTATACGCAAATTTTTGTGAGGCGTTCGACAGAATGGAAAAATATGGATAATGATATTCTATGGATAGACAATTTACATAAATTATTAAAGGAATTGGTGTTTTATAAGAATCACGACATCCTATTACTCATCCAATACATTTTTGTTTTACTCATACAACTTATTTTACATAGAATCAATATTTATTCTACTAAATTCTTTCTTTAAATCATCACACATTTCGATTATAATACTGCCCCAATATATGTACATACAAAATATAGTGTTATGTATACACCAATGGATCATCCGTAAATACAAATGGATGTACATATATATTTTACACTTGCTCATTATTTTTAACAATACAATAATATGTATTTAATATCGATAAATTACATTGACCAACAAAAAATCACGTTTTATACTTACCGAAGTGGATCAATCTTTACTAAGTTTGACCCAATTAATTCGAATATGACGTAATGTTTTTATTTTTGTTTATTTACTCTCATTTAAAAAATATGATTGTTTAAAAAAAAGTGCAATTTTTACAGATGTTTAACTTTTGCCATCTATAATTTAAAATCTAGTATTGCTGTACCATAAATGAGTTATGGAATTAGGATGTTTTTTATATTGTTTGTGACTTTTTATTGCTTCACTTAGTAAAGATTGATTAGTTTCCACTACGGCATTTTTACTTTATCTACATATATACATACATACGTAGTAACAATAGATGAAGTTTTGTTTCTTTTTGTTGCTCATTGTTGTTTGATCTAAATTTATCTCTTTGTGTTGCTCATTGTTGTTTGATCTAAATTTATCTCTTTGTGATCTAAATTTATCTCTTATTGATTCTATGTTCAATATGTCTCGATGAAGTAACTTACATATGAGTTTATATTTAAAAGGCACACAAATTACAATAGAATATTCATCATATTTTTATTTTATCTACAAATGTACTTAGTTACAATAGATGAAGTTTTGTGATCATGCGAAAATTCGAACTCGATATTTTGACTGATTCTAGCTCAGAATCGATCACTGATCACGTTTTCATGATCTAGAAAAATTGTGTGTGGGTGTCTGTGTGTCTGTAAGTATGTGTATTTTGAGGAGTTTTTGAACACCGTTCGTCCTATTGAACTGAAAATTAGTATCGGTTACTGAAATTCTTATCGATACGATGTTAATTTTTCTCAATTTTTTAAGTTGACCAGAAATGGTACCTCCCCTTATAGGTATCCTCTTGTTTTAAGTTTTCAAATCCAATAATCTCCCAAACCGCTCAAAGGATCAGATTTTTTTACATGTATGTAATAGAAATTAAAAAATTTATGCAGTTATATTTTTTAAATATTTTTACTTTAGCCGGAAGTAGTATTTTTACTCTAGAGAATCGAGACTTTTTATGTTTTCTTCAGAAACCTTTTGGTGTATTGAACTGAAATTTTATATCTATAAGTTTTATTGAGTTAAAAATAAAATTTGGTAAGCACCTGTCAACCGGTGGCAGTTTAATCTTGTTCAATTTTTCTTCCACTATTCGATCCTTTAAATGTGTGTGTGTGCTCTTCACGAGAAAATTCAAGTATTTTTTTGTATGTACATATATTTTAATATATTTGAAATAATATGGACCTTTAGAATATACATATATATAGTATAAGTGTGTACATATTATAAAACGAGGATAAAACTGAAATGTGCGCATGTTCCGTTTTTTTCGGAGACTCCCCCACTTTTCGACGAACTTCTTTTTCCCCATATAATCCGGGCAGTTTCAGATTACCGACAGTGGAGAGAACAGGCAAGATTAAGAAACAGATTTAGTGCTACAGAACATCTTAAAGTCTTAAACAAACTGATAAAATAAAGCGGCGAACACCAGCGCTTTGTTTCCGTAGATAATGAAAGGGCGCTTGACCCACCCACACCCACCCCCCTCCCCATGAAACTGGGGCCTTTCGGGGTACGAAGAATATCCTCGATATTACGAATTTAATTAAAATGACGTCTTCAAGTTGTTTTTGCCAACCGTTAATCCACATATGCCGGGATTAAATCGGTCGACTCGGTTTCGCGAACAAATTTTAATGAGACTCAAACTCGCTATCTCCGCGATATAATGACGACATTGTTACAAGTATATGTGAGAATTCCCAAGGAAATGTGTATTTGATCGAGACATGGTTTTAATATCCCGAAATTTGCATCTACTTATTACTCTCACGTTGTATACATACATACATTTGTATGTACATTGTATGCGTAATTCGTAGTACACGTGTAATTTATTATAAAATCTAAAGGATATCAGATTATATGTAAATACATATCTATATCAGATGCAACCGGCTGTTTTCAATATAGTAAAGCAACTTTAATTCTATATATTGAGTTTGTTTTATAAAACAAGTGCATTAAGTCGTGCAAAAATGTAGATTAGAAAACATGGCGCTATTTATGGTTTTGGAAATTGTGTGGAGTTTAAATTTGGAAATACATATGTGTGTGTTTTTTTTATGTGGAATTGTAATTTGGAAATGTGTGTTTTAAGTTAAAATAATTCAATATCTAGTTGGTCAATTATTACAATTTGCTATAAAAATCATTTTATCATATATTTATTGCCAAATAATATAAAATAAGTACAAGAAATGAAAAAAAAAAACAAATAAAAGCAACGTACTGAATTCCCTCTCCCTCGCATCTGTGAGGCGCGTATGCGAGGGGCTTCCTGCCAAAATAATTATTTCTGTTGATCATTTTTTTAAATTTATAATGACATTATTCAAATCATAGAGGTTTTGATGAGGAATGCATAAAATATGAAGACCACGAATTCAGTAAATTTTGAGATATACAATAAAATACAAATCCTGGTCACTCACTATCCATCACAGTGCGGCAAGTGTTAATCAGTCGAAACTTATAACAAATGACCAAATGAAGCTGCAATAGGTGACTATAAAACATATTGTAAATAAAAACTATTAGTGAAGTAAAAAATATATATGTACATATACATATGTATATGAGAGATAATGAGAACTTATGAATAGTATAGGGCTGCCATAAGTGTCGGAGCACCGACGGGGACAACCCCCTTAAAAAAAAAAAAAAAAAACAAAAAAAACCAAAAAAAAAACAAACAAAACAAAACATTTTTATCGATATTCATAGCTGTATTATAAAAAAAATACAACATTTCAACACAAATAATTGGAACTAAACAAAAATTGAATTGAAAGAAAAATTTTAAAATTGATAATAGGTTTTTTTTGTGGAAGCGTCTGTACCAAATCTAAAATAAATAAATATAGATAATTGGACGATTCAAATAAATTTAACTAAATGAAACCTTACATTAATTTTTTATTTCATGTACAGTAGCCTATTCTTCTATCGCCTTCACTCTTCTCTGATTTCCGTGACTTCATTATCATCGCTCTTCTTTGCCCAATCATATTTTTCCGATGTTTTCGTTTTTTGAAGTAACTCTTTTTCCCCTTTTATATAATTACTAGTGTTGGACCCGTTGATTTCAACGGGTGGTTTTGAAAAGGAATTGAAACTCGAATAAAAATAAAGTTAAAGATATTGAATCGACTGGTTTCGGAAATAAATTGATGCACGAATTACGAATGACAAATTACGAAGTGATTACGAATTACATTTTGTGCATCGCCGTCGCCTCCGGCAGCCGCACCGCACCCAGCGCCCCCGATGCCTTCGGCACCCCGGGGGCTTCGCCCCCAGCGCCGCCGACGCTTCCGACGCCCCCAGCGCCCCCAATGCTTTCGGCACCCCGGGGGCTTCGCCCCCAGCGCCCCCGATGCCTCCGGCACCCCGGGGGCTTCGCCCCTAGCGCCCCCAATGAAAAAATGAAAAAAAATGAAAAAACTGAAAAAATGAAAAAAATGAAAAAACTGAAAAAATGAAAAATATGAAAAATATGAAAAAAAAAAATTGTTCCCCATACTGGTTGATTCATTATGTTCGGCGAGAGTTAGGACACACACACACACCCACCCACACACACACACACACACACACACACACACACACACACACACACACACACACACACACACACACACACACACACACACACACACACACACACACACACACACACACACACACACACACACACACACACACACACACACACACACACACACACACACACACACACACACACACACACACACACACACACACACACACACACACACACACACACACACACACACACACACACACACACACACACACACACACACACACACACACACACACACACACACACACACACACACACACACACACACACACACACACACACACACACACACACACACACACACACACACACACACACACACACACACACACACACACACACACACACACACACACACACACACACACACACACACACACACACACACACACACACACACACACACACACACACACACACACACACACACACACACACACACACACACACACACACACACACACACACACACACACACACACACACACACACACACACACACACACACACACACACACACACACACACACACACACACACACACACACACACACACACACACACACACACACACACACACACACACACACACACACACACACACACACACACACACACACACACACACACACACACACACACACACACACACACACACACACACACACACACACACACACACACACACACACACACACACACACACACACACACACACACACACACACACACACACACACACACACACACACACACACACACACACACACACACACACACACACACACACACACACACACACACACACACACACACACACACACACACACACACACACACACACACACACACACACACACACACACACACACACACACACACACACACACACACACACACACACACACACACACACACACACACACACACACACACACACACACACACACACACACACACACACACACACACACACACACACACACACACACACACAGATTACCGTCTTTATATATATGATAGAATTCAATGCATGACATTTTATAATTTAAAGTACATTGAATTATGCTTTTTACTGTGTCAATAGAAAGCGAATTGCGCTCATCTGTCCATTGAGTTTTAATTAATGACAAAACACGTTCAACATGTGCATTGTGCGGTGGGATGGCGAACAAGTATTGGCACATTTTCAGTAGATTAGCTTTTCTTTCTGTCTCTTCAGGTTTTTTGAAATAGTATAACCATTTATCATGCACATCTTTCGTTTTCCATTCTTTGGCTTTTTTATTTTCGATAAATGACTTCATATACTTTACTTCCTCATAGATTGAATCCGTGAACAATACTCCCATTTCACTTAAATAAGCAATAGTTTTTTCAACATGTTCCCATTCGGGTACTTCATGGAGAAGCATCCATGAAAAAACATCATATTTCGCCAGTGGAACTGACCACTTTGCCAAATAATTAATTCTAACGTTGTAAAAATTCTCTACATCTTTTTCAAATGCTGCTACTTGTGTCGTCGTAATGTCCATGTGTTTTTTCAGTTTATTGTATGCCTGGGTTGCTTGAATACCTAGATATTTACTATTATATTTACTATGTATTGAAAAACGTACATCAAAATATCAGTCCTCTTCGATCAGAAACAAACAGAACAAACGGATATTATCAGCAGACAGTAAACGAACTGCGCGCGATTCGTACTTGTCAGTGTCATTGTCGGTGTTGCCAGCTGGCAAAATTGGGCAGTGGCCGGCAGTGGGCATCCGCCGCTCTCGTTGTCGGTGTTGCCAATATGCGCGCGCGTATCCATATTAGATATTATGTGGGTACAATTTTTGACGTGTAAACGTCTTTCCTTTTTGGACCACAGTATAGAGAGTGCATCCTGAGATTTCTTGGTTCAAAAGGTCTTGTTCGATAGATATTAAAAAATAATTGAATAATTTTTTTAAATGTCTAAATTTTGATATTGACGGGGACAAATGACTCTCGGACTGGGACACCGGGACACAGACCTCGAAACTGGGACATGTCCCTGTCAACGGGGACGTATGGCAGCCCTAGAATAGTATAATATAAAGATCGTAAAATATCGCAGTTTGGAATAGACGCTATCATTCATTATATAACCTATTAGTGAAGTCAAAATATATATGACAGATAATGAGAGCCTATAATCCAAATTTTATAAGATATAGCGTGAAATTGATAGCGTTTAAACAATGAAAATCTGACAAAACCAATGGGGGGCGGAAAGTCAAACAAACATTGGCCATAGATTTACTGTCACCATCTCCAAAATTTTTGGATTCTTAAACGTGTTTATTACGATTATTGTTTCACCATTGACTAGCGGACCCAATTAAAATCTCTATCAGCGACCAAACCTCACAAAATGTCAAACTTTCAAAGCGATCGGAAGAGTGTAGGAAGTTTGTCAGACTAATTGAATAAATGAAACTAATAAAAACCTTGTACTAAAATGTATTATAAAAAAAAGATATGAAAAAAATCCACTTTTCACAAACCTGAGCAAATTCTGAAAAAAATGTTCCTCTTATCCAATCGTTTTCATACTTGCCATATTGCCATATTGCTCATTTTGGTCATCAACATAAGTAAATGGATCCTCCTCCATTACGATGCTGCAAAAATATCGCGTTAGACGCGTTTGAAACTTCTCCCACGAAAAAGTGCCTGACGTGTATCCAGCGTTTGTTTAGACTCTTCTTACTTTTCGCCATTTCAGATTTCAATTGTTTAAACGCCTCTAACTTTTTATTTTTTCACTCTATATTTTTCGTATTTTTTTAGAGATAAATCGATCGGTCAGAGGACATTGTTTAAAATGATGAAAAATTTTAAGTGACGTTTTCTTGATATGGCAAAAGTTTTACACTAGATCAATCGTAGAAGATCCATTTTTTTGCGTTTTTCGTACATATTGAAAATTGTGCTTTTGTCAGCCTCAGACGGCTTCGAAAGTTCCAACGAAAAAGGAGTCGCAAGTGGGTCTAGGATACGTACCGGGTGATTTATCGGGCCAAGACGAATGACCGCACTATGCGAGTCGTCGTAATCGGCGCCGCGGATTATCCTCACTGTCCGACCGCTGGACTCTTAATCGAGTTCGCAGATAACGTGACCCGACCCTTGAGAAAATTGACTTCGACCACCGGAGTGCGTGTCCTTAATCCGTCCCCACAAAAGTTATCCACTGGAAAAACACCAAATGCATAAACGACATACCCCCAGCATATCTATAAATTTAAGTAAAAATCAAGACAGTCGTTAAAAAAAACGTGACTCTGATTCCAACAATCTTCCTAAATGTGACTCCAACTTTGACTCCGACTTCATCATCATCATCTACAGCCGCTCACCATCCACTACTGGATGAAGGCCTCTCCAACACGCTTCACACTCGTCTGTTATGCGTAACTCTCATCCATTTCACCCCACATATTTTCCTAATTTCGTCTACCCATCTTCCCTGCGGACTTTCTTTTACCCTTTTGCATTCTGTTGGGTACCATTCCAGCACTTCTTTTGTCCACCTTAAGTTCATTTTTCTAGCCACGTGGCCCGCCCATTGCCATTTCAATCTCTTTACCCTATCCACTATGTCTACTACCCTCGTCATACATCAAACCCACGTATTCCGCTTCTTGTCTTTCCTCGTTTTATATAAAACGTTCCATACTTCTTTCAGTGCATTAGACTTTGTGTAGCATCTTGGCGTTCAATGTCCAAATTTCACATCCATGTGTCATCACTGCATGTTGCAAAACGCATTGATCTAAGATCTTTTTCTTCAGGCAGAGTCTGATTCCGATTTAAAATAAATGTATTTTTTTCCCCTTAGGCTAATGTTTAAATATATCTATAGTGCAAATACAGAATTTCACTATACATACATATAGTGAGCTGATGTAAATCATTAACTTGTAATTAAACTTTTTTCGTTCAATATTTTACATTTTTTATTTACGATTACATACACTAAAAAAATTATAAAAAGCATGCAAATGTAAAATGCACGTCAACAGCTCAGCACAACGCTGCACAGCACTGCACGTAAAATATTAGTTCTATTCACGTTCATACTTATTTTGGACGAGTGCAAGGCAAAGTCGGCTTACATATATGTACATACATACATACATTACAGAACGCGACGATACATATCAATATTGCTTGCTTCGTATCTTCAAGTCGTTCTCACAATATGACGTTTCTGAAAATATTCATATGACAGCACTTTCATTTGCACGGGTGCATTGTCCACTGCGATATGCGTGAATATTTCCAAAGTGGCCAAAGAAAACTAGTCACTTTTACATTACGGAATATAGGAATGTTTCCGCATAGAATTTACTAAACAATTTTTTTCGTACTGCTGTTTACGTGCAGTCGCCGGCTTGAGCCGGTATGAGCGACCCTTTTAGCTAACTAAATTTGTGAAATATCAGACCTCTTCGCAATTTGACCCTAAACATGAGACAAAGGCAAATGCAAGAACTCTACGTCTCAGATCTGCATACATTGGATATTGGTAGCACACACTTACATAGTAAATAATTCCATATTCATATACATACATTCACTGTTAACTAAAAGCATACATACATATATGGGATTGAGTCGAAAAGACAGCGAATCCCTTTTATATATAAAAAAATGTGTACATGTACAAATGTAGAGGTATATAAATTACAAAGTGAGTGCATGCGCTTCACTTTAACTTGGGTTATTTGTTTTCAAAGATAAAGTTACACTCGAACGTTACTCGAGAAGCTGTTTTCTGTTCACTGAGACACTAAGAAAATTGTCACATTGATAAGTACAGAGGAATTTCAATTAACAAGAAATGGTAATTTTATATTTTAACTTTGACTTCAACAAACAACTTATAAATTTAATAAAATGTAACGAAACACTTTGTTGTATAATTATGTTATTGAATAGGATCGTATGATCATTAGCAAACTTTGATATTTATATTTGAACTTTGAGTTCAATATACATAGATACATCTAATAATTAATATCGTACATCGTATACCGCAAAATTTATACACATTTCAAACAATGCATAGAATACGGTTCAAAAAGCATACGTACATACATACATATATACGTATGTGTATGTGTATACATAAGGTTCAGGCAGATGTCGTTTCAAATTTGCCTCAATTTATTCTCTAACTAATTTATACCTAACATTGCAATAAAATGTGGATTTATAACATAAAATATTGAATTATAAAATGTTTGTGCTATTTTAGCGAGTAAAATTAATTTAGCCACCAGCTTAGCTCAGTGGTTGCTTTAACTTTAATTGCCGGGCTCAATCCCGTGAGATGACCTCGATAAAAAAGTGTCATCTGTAGTTCTGCTGGTTGGGCTTGAATATTTGTGACTCCAAGTCGATCGTTTCCTATCAGAGTTTGCCAATTTATCTGATTTCATTGCTGAAACTGTTGCTCCATAAAATTGGCAAAAACCATCCTACCCACTTTATCACCACTATTTAAATATGATTTCAAATTTTATAATCTATGAATTCATATATATACAAGTTTAATACCATAGATGTCGCTCAGGGGAGACCCGTAATGACTTCTTTTTTTTAAATAAATAAAAACATATTTGTATATATGTATGTATGTATGTACATATGTATATCTTATTTTTTAATTATTAACTGTCTTTAAATAAAGAGATAACCTTCGTTATTAATTTCGAACATTCTTTGATTTTATACTTTCGTTGTTACTTAGAGCAGTGCTTCCCAGTTACTTTCATGTCACGACCCCCTAAATCTGAAAGAATTAATTCCCAGCCCCTAAAATATTTTTTTTTCTAGTTAAAAGGTTTATTTGGCAGTAATTATTACAATTATAATAAACATATTTATATTCAGCACAAAATTATAGGAACTTGCTTAAAACTTTTTTTAAATAAAAACTATACACATGAAACAATTTAATGCGATAGATGAGGTCGCATGTTTTTACATAACACACCGATATCGGGTTCAATGTCAGAAATGCTAACTCGCAAAGCATCTGCCAAAGTATTCGTGGAAAAGCATGACCTTTGCTTATTTTTTAATACATATACATATGTAAGTAATGACGAAAATGCTGTTTCGCATAGGTACGTAGTCGCGAAAGGAATAAGAGTTACCAGGGCTTCTTTTACAATAGCAGGATATTCTTGCTGTCGCCTTAACCAAAATTCTGAAATACTTTTGTCATTAAATTCCACTTCAAGCAAATTATCTGATCTGATATCGATCAACTCTTCTTGGGCTGTCCACGTAATATGAACATATTAAGAACTATTAAGAACTTGGCAAATGAACATAATTAAGAACTTGGCAAATGGTGTTCTTATCCAATTATTCCTTTCATCCTCATTCAAGTTTGGGAAATATTTTTTGAAAAATAGCATCGATTCAGCCATGTGATCAAGTATAACATTTTTCACTGAAGTCGACAGTGATATTTCATTATTCGTGAGAAAATCATTCAAACACGAAAACATCTCCGTGCATCATTGACTAATACCTTTCGACCACAAAGAAAGCTTTTGTTGGATAGTTTTGATATAATGTGTTATTATTTAACAGACTAAAATATACATATATATTCCCTAAATATGTAATGTGGAAAAATATTCATAAATGAATATTTGTACTTTCTACTGAATATTTTCACGGCCCCCGCGAGAAATCCTATGGCCCCCAGGGGGTCGCGACCCCCAATTAGGGAAGCATTGATTTAGAGTATTTAAACATGATAATGGATCGTGTATGTATATATATAATTGTAAATATTCTAAATATATATGTAGGTCAAATTTTCTCACGATCACACAACTTCATATACGTATCGATTAAAATTCGATGCGGTGCAAACGATCGAAAAGCGCTAGACAAACTGAACCACAGATTAACGACACGTGTACCTTATGCGTACGCACTGCTCGCACTTACACTAAGCGAAATCTACCCGAAGTCCCGACATACCTACCCTGCATACTTTCTCTGCTTCTGATACTTTAGTTCCGAATTTTTCTTTTTTAAATTATTAAAAACTCGCCAGAAAAATCCAAATCAATTTTAATAATTGCATCTGTGTACATCGAAAGGTTACTCGTCATCTGATGTGCAATTTTTCATTCGTGAAGTCGATAATTGCGTTTAAAGCAGCCATCCAGTTGATCTGTGGTTCAATCTGTCTGGCGCTTTTCGATCGTTTGCACCAAACCCATTAAAATTATATCGCGCGCTCATATTACCATTACTAACCTATGCTCCACTTGGATGGAATAATACCTCGAATACTAACCTTTCCAAGCTCCAAATAATACAAAATAAATCCATAAAAATAATTTATAACACACCCATACATACTAACTTGAAAAAACTGCATGCCATAAATAATATTCCGTTTGTTAAAGATATTACTAACAAACTAACCAGTAGATTATATGACAGAATCACTAATAACCATACTAATACACTTGTGAAAATTCCCGGTGATTACAACAAAATGTCTATACCCTTCAGGTATAAACAAAGATTACCTACACACAATCTACTTTAGGTCATCAACTTTAGAGAGTCTTTAATTTATATTATGTATTAGAAAACTGTAACACTGAGGCATTTGGTCGGGCGTCGAGTTTCCACGCAAGTTGTCGATGACCTTTGCGAGGTGTGTCGGCTTTTCGATCGCCGTTCAACCAATCTGTCAAAAGCACTTCAAACCTCCTCTTGACGAGGGATTAATCACTTGAAAACGGCTCGGGTGATTAACGGGGCGAAGCCCTAACAAGCTCCGCGACTAACGATCGCGCAATGGGGCGTCACTCACACCTCAAAAATTGGCCATCGAACCTTTGTTTGGGAAAAAATACACCCAGAAGTTGGGCTTTGATCGCGTGCAGGCCCTTTATTTAAGTGCATGTATGTACATACATAGATGTAGGCATAGGAGGGGGATATGGTAGCAATTTATTAATTCCATATCGGGGCATTCATGCCGTCGATGATTCATTGTGTGAGAAAATGATGGCAAATTTCCATCGACCTTCCTCGTCGTTTACCATCACTTATTCATCGTACAAAAAAAGGATAAAATAGCATAATTACCGTTAAAATTCAATGCATTATTAACGAAAATAAACGAAATTAAAACGTCCATAATAAATAGGCTTGTGAATAATCTAAATCATAATAAAAGTTAAAAGTCAGGAAAGTATGTACCCTAAAGGAAAGATCAACAACCTTGTGGTTGATTAGGTAAATTATTTTATTTTTTTAAATTGTACATAATGTATGTATAAATACATAATTTTACTTGTATGTATGTATACCAGGCCTGGGCAAACGTTTTGGATGAAGGGCCACATTAGAAATTAAAAATGAGCGGCGGGCCGCAAGTAAAATACTATTTTTAGATATACATTATTCACTATCGTGAAAGGAATTAAAAATTTTTTTTTTAAATTTCATACAAAAATAATAATTTAATTTGACGAATGTAAATTTCAGGAGAAGATTTTGTAGTTGAAATTCTTAAAAATGCTTGTAAATTTTCATTTGTGATGCTTGATTGTAAAGAATTTTTATTGATATTCATGATTGAAAATGTTTGTTTACAAATTTAGGTTGATCAAAAAAGCACCAAAATTTTTTGAGCAAAATCTCTAAGTTTGTCAATTTTTTCCGTATTAAGGGCGTTGTAAAATTTGCAAATTTCTTCATGACGGTGTAATTCCCTTAAATCAGCATCCCACTGTAAATATATAATCTTAATTTATAACTCCGTCTATACGCTATCAATACATATTGCAATTGATCTCGTATAATTGCCAAGTCTATCTCAATTTTTCGGAAGTCGCCAAATCTTCATGGAAACTCACCACCACAATCGTTGATAATTTCACCATATTCTTCAAATTTATTTTCTGGTATCTTCAGCAATTTCATGGTTGAAAAGTGGTCTACCCGTTTAATAAATAAATGGTGAAGAAACAGTCGTAGTTTTAATTTAAATCCATTCAAACTTTTCACCATATCACGGACATATAAATTTTCCCCTTGGAACACTGTGTTGAAAGTATTTAAAGTCACGATGTCCAAAGAAAATGCAAAATCACACAGCCAGTTAATTCTGGAAATTCGATAATATTTTTCATTTTTAAAAATATAGCGATTTCTTCTTTTGTATCCCATATTCGCCGAAGTATTTTTTCTAGGTGAAGCCATCGAATAAAAATCGATATTTCCAAATTTCTAGAATAGAATACCCCCTTAATAATACAAGATGTCACATGTTCAACTTTTAACACATTTTTGTACAATACTTGTTGATGTATAAAACAATGAATTATAATTAAATTGTAATCAGAACAATTTTCGCAAATTTTATCCCGGATAAAATTTGATCTTTAAGTGATTCAATGACAAAAGCTCTTCAATAATTTCAAATTTAGGGATACATCCGCGTATTAAAATTAATAACTGTGCGGTATCTTTTTGATCATGACTTTCGTCGAGAGCTATCGATTACCATGTGATCGATTCTAATATTGATGATAATTGCTCATTAAAGTTTGTAGTCTAGTTTGGCCCAAATTCGAATTGTATCTTATGTCAGAAACGATAAAATATTTAAAAAATCAACAAAAATTTGTTTAGATCAGAAAAAAGTAAACTTTTTTTGAATTTTGCTCGCGGGCCGCAGCAAAATACTCGGCGGGCCGCTGTTTTCCCAGGCCCGATGTATACGATATGTGGGTAAAATTTGAAATTAACAAGCACAATTTTATTTTGTCTATGTAATACTAGCTGAACCCGGCATGCGTTACAATGCCACAATAACGCATGCAATTCCCGTTCCCGTTCCCGTTCCCGTTACCGTTCTCATTCTCGTTCCCGTTCCCATTTGTCGGAAAAATGCAGGCAGTGAACACATTTGAAATTATTCAATTGTTTGTTTATTTTACCCTAACAACGCAGGTCGCGACGCGAAAACATTTGAAATTATTGTGTTGCAATGACACCCATTCTAGTTTTTCCCGTTTCCGTTCCCGTTTTTTGGCGATTTTTTTTCCGATTCAAATAAATTTAATAAAAATACAAATGAATATTTACTATTTTATTCGCCATGTTTAAGCTGTTTATATTACAAATACTGAGCGAAGCCGGGTAAAGCAATTAATATTTACTAAAATACATACATATGTACATATATGTATACTAGATGAATAAACCCAGCATTGTTTAAACAGGTGAAACTTTGTATGGATCTATCTCAACTCCGACTTCTAAGCCCTTAAGATCGGGCTAATTTATAATACCATGATATTATGTAACATGCCAAATTTAAAGGTTATATATTTAAACATATAATCTTACTCGGCCTTTGCCTGGGTATTTTCGTATGGAAGCCATTCTATGCACATATCTAGAGTTCCAAACCCTTCCGAATTCAATCTAGAGTTCAAGTTTAGGTTTTATATTGAAGTAGTATGTATGCATACTTAAGTCGAAAACTGTGTATCGTGATTATGGAATTGAATTTCGTTTTTAATAATGTAAATTTTATCTATACGAACATCCGTAGTACACAGTTTCAATTTAAGAAGAATTGTTGGAATGTTTGTTGATGAGAATATTTATCAAAATCATTATACATGAAAAACATAATAATATATTTCTATAATATAGACAAACAGAGATTTGTACGTTTTTCTGTTTTTGTGTGGGTTTTTATTCATGCTCGAAGTCTTAAGGCGAAGATCTGCAGCGCTAATAAATATTTTTCAATTATATTTGACTTTTAAATTTAATTTTCCCTTCACTTCGAATATGGCTATATTCCCGTTGTTGAAACCGATTAACATTTTCAACATTACTATCTAGATTATACAAAGAAATATGTACCTACATTTACGAATGTACTAAAATATTAGCATAGTACTTAAAAAAATAATTTCGATTATTTCAATTTCGCAGTATTTAAAATATGTATAAGTTTGATTTTTCTTTCTGGGAAAATCAAATAAGCAATATTATTATTAAAATTATGACGTAACTATTTATTTTCTTCTAAAAGGATTTTTATAAATCACACAATTAAAATAAAATGTAAAAAGTGCGTGATATTCTGAAATAAAATTGTACAAATTTTCTTAAGGATCAAAATTTATTTCAACAATCAGAAAACAAATCATAAGTAATTTTTTTAATTTAATAAAACGTAAGCATTATGATTTCATTGAAAATGACTGAAAACAAGATAAACAAATTCAGACAACAATGGAATTAGATGCGAATTGAGATTAAAAATAACGCTTAAAATTAATGGAAACTTTACCCCCACCATATAACAGCCGCTCTAATCCTTGAGTAATCCACTCAATGTCGTCCTTTGGGGGGGGGGGGAGGGTGAGTATCCTTTTTCTTGCCCCATCTCCGATTTAGGCCTAAATCCGATTTGAGCAATTTTTTGCCGTCGTGCTTAAATCCGATTCTTCGAATGTACTAAAAATGATGCCAACCCTTGAAACATTTTTCCGTGTCTAATTTGCACGGACCACTTAGCAAAAGGGGTTTTGCAATTTCTTAGTATCCTATATAAATATTTCAAACTCACCGTTCATACATAAATTCATGAAGTTTTCTTAACCTTTTTGAATATTCGACCACGTTAAAGTTTTATTTGTCGCTATGGAAAAAAATCACTAGTTTGGATGAGTAGAGACACGTATTTTGGGCACTTTGCTATTAATGCTTAATTGATGCTAAAATTTGGAATAGATGCTAATAGATGCTAAATAACAAACAAAAGTGAAATTTGCATAAAATTTATAAAATTGAAAGACACTTTAGAAGGGTCTTCCTATCCTTTTGCCCATTTATTATGTGAAGAACATTAAACATCCTCATTCAGCTGTCACTTTGACAGTTGTCCACGCTGTCCAGTTCTAAAAAACAAAACCAGAGCGCTGCTGTCTATTTGCTGACTCCACGCTTTGAGCAGACAAATTCATGCCGAATACACGCATTCGCCAAAGAATTTGCCGAATCTGTGAACTAGGCAACGTGCTTACATTTTTCACGCATTCGGCAATTCTCTTGCCGAATGCGTGTAATAGACAATTTCACGGATTCGGTGTAACATATACAAAAGGTCACTCAAAAAAGCGTCTTAAAACTAGACTCGCACTCAAGAATAAATGAGACAAATATATTCCTCCAAACATTGAGTAAACAATTCAATCCATCTGTGGCAGGTACAAAATCTAATATTAATGTCAAAGAAACAGTTTTGTTTTTTAGAAACCTGCCATTGTTTAATGTATTAACTGCCATTGCTCAATGTTTTTAAGGATATCAGCACATTTTTAGATAATTAATAGAAAATATATATAAAGTGAATCCACGCCGGATATATTGCTATTATTGATGGCAACAAAAATTAAATATGAAGCGTTTGGTTGTGCCATTCTGAAATCTATTTGGTGTCCCGTCAATAGTGTGGATGCTGAAAGGTATTTTAGTAAATACAATATAATTGTTACCAATCGTCGCACGAATCTCAAAAAAGAATCTGTAGAAATATGCTCCATGATGAGTTTTAATAAATTTTAATTGGTATTATATTTTTATATTCATATTTTTTGTCTTTGTATTTTTATATTCATGTTTTTTTCATTGTAATTTTAATTCCAAAACATTTTTGAATTTTTCTATTATTTTTTAATTGTTGTGTTGCCTTTAAATTGTATATATGTATGTATATAAATTTTATTAAAATTCATCGAAATTTTTTATTATTTAAAATTAAACTCTTCATAAAAATAGATAAATTGACAAAAATAGATGCCTAAAACACGTGTCTCTAATGATGAGCTTTGAAAGCATCAGCAAATTTCATTAAAGCAATGCAGATAAATTTCAAATGATCGTATTTTTCGTTTGCCGTTTCTCTCGCAAGGGATAAAATTTTTCAACAGCAATACGAAGCTTTTCACGCGGCTCTATGGAAAGTTAAAAACAAACGATAGAGTTTACACGTAGAAACACAAACACAAACATACGCTGCAACCAAAATATGATGAATACGAGATGAAATCTCGGTTAAGTGTAATATATTCAGAAACTCCACTCCACTCCTGGACCATCCACATCATCAAAAATGCATCTCGAGTTCAGCAGCTCCGTTTCCCGCTTCGAATTGCATTCAAGTGTAAACATGTACACGTACAAATACACACCGTCGCTGTGAAAACTCTCACATCATATATGCAAAATGAAAGAATAACAAGAACAATTTTTGTTTTGAACGAGAATATCCTTTGGCGAGCGATATCCTGATATGATTTCTCTCATACAAAATGTACGATACCATCCCGTGCATCAAACAGTAAAGAAACTCGTCCACGTGTTGCTACCATATTTATGTATCTATGTATGTACAAATAAATATCAATGGATACATTTTTGTTTTCATAATATACTTTGACATTGAGATTTTGACTGGTATGTATTCAGTATCGGTCCTTGACTGCGTTTAAAGACTTTTAGGAATTGTTATTAAAACTAAAAACAAATTTTCAAAGAGTTCCCTTATGCGGGGTAAGTATCATGATATAATATACAAAAGTTGAAAACTGTAGATTTGCATCGTGAACAAATATACATATGTAAATAGTTGCTTGGCTACTTGGAAAATAACAAGTTGAAGTTTTGGCCGTCCGTTTTTCGTGTTAAATTTTATAATATTCGAGTCGAGTAAAAGTGTCTGTGTTTCTCAAAATTATATATTTAAAAACACTGTACTTAATTTGCGATATAATCATATATCAAATGTGATTTTGTTTTTTTTTGATTTTTAAATGCTTTTTATTATTACGAAATTATGTTCACAATACATCTTATATCTATTTTAATAGCTACTGATCTACTGATCATTTTCTATTTTACAATTTAATTTAATTTGGTTAGTAATTATGGTATTATATTATTCTAATGTTAATCTACACCATAATAGGAAAAAGAGCTCAAAAACCTATTTACAATCCTTATAAATGTTCATAATACATCTAATACATAATATTAATTAAAGACTGTCTAAAGTCGATGACCTAAAGCAGATTGTGTTTAGGTAATCTGTGTTTATACCTGAAGGGTATAGACATTTTGTTGTAATCACCGAGACTCTTCACAAGTGTGTTAGTATGGTTATTAGTGATTCTGTCATAGAATCTACTGGTTGTATCATATCAAATGTGATGTGCTTAAATTTGTCTATGAAAATGGTGACGAAAATTCACTTGAAAAAACGATTAAGCATTGACATTGTTTTTTTTTTCATATGAAAATTAATTTGAAAGCTTTTCATTTTGAAATAGTATAATACTATTATTTTAAAATAAGTAATAGTGACAGGTGTATTCAATTGATTTAATAAAATCTTTAGTGTTTCACAATTGTTAATTCGCATCAATTATCTCACTTTTGAACGACTAACCGATGACGATGGCGATGTAATGTTGTGAGAGTCGACTTACCTGGTCGAATTGAGTGAAGCACCAGCAATCAACCCTTGAGTTTTGCTTTTTGTTAACTTTGGAAGTGGTGAAAGTCCAATTTTCAGTTCCACAAACACTATTTCTGTTTGACTTCATTCACAAATTTGTTATCGCTTCATTTTCATTGATATGTCCAGAATCTCTGAAAATCAGAATAAACATATGACAGGCCACCAGTATTTTTAAATATTGTTAAACGCAAAACTTTATTTTGAATTTTTTGCGAGATACTTCTCGAAAAGAAGAAAAGTGGACTAATGCCACTTTAAATTATAACGGCTCACATGACGGAATAGCTGTGTACATACATATGTCGGTTTCCAGTTGGAAGAGTTGAATAGCAAGGGCTGTCGCACAATGTTTTCAATAAATTCATAATGTGTGTTCGTGTATAATCATTATGTGTAATGATGGTATTTGATAATTATGTATTTACAAAAGTTTGATCGTAGATGTTGCTTAGGGTAAATAAATATATAATGGATAAATAATTATATAATATGCTAGTGGTTTTACCCGGCTTCGCTCGGCATTTGTAATATAAGCAGCTTAAGCATGGCAAAACAATCTAATAGTATACATTAATTTGTTTTTTCATTAAATTTATTTGAATCGAAAAAAAATAATATTCAACGATGTCGATATTGTCGTCATAGAAATTTTGATTTGTTTACGATGTTCCCAACAAATCTTACATAAAATCTCTTTCGAAATTATATATCAGATAATAGGTAAATAAATAAAGAAATACATATGTAGAAACTTTTTTGGTGTCATTTTTTTAATAATTGTAATTAAATATATTAAAAATAATTGTAAAACTGTATATTCTGATCATCTTTCAAAATTATTCTTATCATTTGATGTGAATTATTACCAATTCAGTTCAAATTCTGATCATTAAATATAAATCTGACCATCTAATATTTATTTTTGACATTTATATTCTGACCAATGCATTCTGACCGTTTGATATGAATTCTGACCAATGTTATATATCATACATTCTAACTATTGTAATATAAATTCTGACCACAAACGTATTAAAATTCTAACACGAAAAATATGAGTCAATCAGAATTACATCCACTTCACTTCTTAACAGACCTATCGAAGACTAACTAAACTAGTCTTCTCCTCTATGTCCAACCATTGTATTATATTATAATATAAATGAAATCTTACAGCGAGAAGATGCATATAAATCTGTAGTAATATCCGGTGATAAAATGAAATAAATTTAAGGCTCAAGTTTATATTTGTTATACAAAAATTTATCCAATAAAATTAAAATTCGTTGAATTTCGAATATTAAAACGAAATATGCTTACTTACGTTGCATTAAATATGCGTTTCTCGCAAAATTCGTTATTTATTTAATTTATTAAATTTACCAGTTTGTCCATAGATGACACTGTAACAATAGTATTGTCATGTATAGTACTCATGTAGTTTGAATATACATAGGTGTCACCTTGGGGCAGACTGTTAATATTTATTTATTTTATTATGTATAATAAAATAAATAAATATTAACAATACAACATATGTAGTTAGGTGTGTTCTAAATCGGTCAAACGGAATAGACCCGTTCTAATGGTTACTGATCCAGTCTCCACAATCAGTATTAAATTTCATTTTCGTTGTTGTAAATATTTATAATGTTTCTCTTATTTAAAATGTTAGTATTCAAAAACGTATTAGGGGAAAAATCTCAAAAGCCTTTTTCAATTTCATAGCAAAATTTTGCCTCAAAGGTTTTCATAACCATTTGGAAATGTACACATTCGTCACACGTCGAGCACGTATTGACCAATATAATGGAAATTTGGAAAATGTAGAGTTCTAGTGTTTCGCACACCGAAAACCTTTTGTCTTGTTCCGGCCCCTATCTGCCTCCTCACTTCGAGGTCTCACGACCTTATCCCAGAAGCTCTCAACTAGTTAGTATAAATAGCCGGTCGTGAAACAGAGTTCAGGTTGTAAATCGAGTGCTCGCCCCGCAATAGACAAAACATGGACCGAGACTTGGCCCTTTCTTCGCGGCAAAAACCACAATTGTATACGGCCGCGCCGAACAATGTTCTCCGCGGATCCAATGAATATATTTAAATACATTTAATCACCGACGATAGGGCGGACTAAGGGTGGGAGGGGGGGGGGGGGGAATGGTGAGCTTTGGGAAAACACAATTGCTGGACCAATTTAACTCGCTGTGTCGAAAAAAGTCGCAGCTTACCCAAATGGGTGACGTTGAACTCTTGTTCATGGTCGAATCGGTCGAAAGGTTTAAAATACCCATTTCAAAATGTCGCAAGTCCAGGTACCAGTGAAAGACGATTCTTTTTCTACTGCATACTCTTTTTACTATTTCTATGTATGTACATACATATGTACGTAAAGTGTTAGTTTGATGAAAAATTTTATATCCCTGGAGTGCAAAGGTGTTGACTCTACGAAACCTTATTTTTCAAATCGTATTTTTCCCATTAGTATCTCAATGGGTAGTTTTGGAACGAAATTGATACGTGTTTTGTACAAATGTAATTGCAACTAACTGTATACAAATAAGGGTGATTAAGTGTATAAGAATAACGGTAAGTAATTGTATACGAATTCGATCCAAGAAAATTTCCATTCGATAAAATTAGAAAGTCACTTGCGTGTTTTAATATGTCATGTTAAGTTCGAACTGTCGACATAAACAGACCATTTTAACTATAGTTTCTATTTTAACATATGTTTATAAAATAATGACCAAACTATGTATATATAATATAATATATACTTATAACTGACCATTTATTATAAATATTCATCGACTGATCCAAATGTACTGAAAGTCGGTTTTATTTACACTTTCCTTTGTGTTCCAAAATTATATATATATATATATATATATATATATATATATATATATATATATATATATATATATATATATATATATATATATATATATATATATATATATATAATATTGAATTATGTCATAACAAAATAACAGCATTGATCAATATCAACACAAATAATTATTTTCACGGAAAACCTCTTGCACACGTGCCTCACAGACGCAATAGAGACGAGCAATTCAGTACGTGCCGCGCTCAACGGTCAGTGTGAGAATGATATCCACCTTGGAATGACAACTCTGCTTCAGCCGCTATTTTTTCATTTCTTGCAGTCATTTTATAGTATTCGACGTTTAAGAGGGCTGGACGGCAACGCCTTGTCCATACAAACGTACTATATTTCTCCCTTCATTAATTATGGCACTAGAGAAATTATTTTTTAATATGCTATGGATATCGACCATTGGGGTGCATCTATCGTTTTATTTTTTTGATTCATTATTTTTTATAGGAGCTAGGAGCTGCCAAACATATATAAAATCGCCTCTTTTTTACACCCACGAAACGAGTCCAGCGTGCTTATTTAACGGTAGATTTTAAAAAAAATACGCCAATAGATGCACAGAAAGTATCTTTTTCATACTGATGATAAATTTTTTTTAAAAACTGGTCCAGTTTTGGAGGAGAAAATAGGCGAATATGAAACCTTGATTTTGTCAATTTAAAATACGTTTTATCTGGTCGAAGCGCAACTGTCGCATTCACTTAATATATATATATATATATATATTGATATATATTGTCGCATTCACTCAATATATACATACACTCAATATATATATCGAAGAAAGGAACGGTAACAAAATTAAGGTTTCGGGTGTACAGCCCTCTTAATTCACGATACAATGATTTTATTGCTAATTAAAATTATTAACCACGCAGATTTTGCATTATTTTAACTTAAGACACACATTTTTAGCTGGATGCTTGGCGTTCAGCATAGTGGCTATCGGATTTTTGTTTTGGAACACAAAGGAAAGTGTAAATAAAACCGACTTTCAGTACATTTGGATCAGTCGATGAATATTTATAATAAATGGTCAGTTATAAGTATATATTATATTATATATACATAGTTTGGTCATTATTTTATAAACATATGTTAAAATAGAAACTATAGTTAAAATGGTCTGTTTATGTCGACAGTTCGAACTTAACATGACATATTAAAACACGCAAGTGACTTTCTAATTTTATCGAATGGAAATTTTCTTGGATTGAATTCGTATACAATTACTTACCGTTATTCTTATACACTTAATCACCCTTATTTGTATACAGTTATGTTTGCAATAATCACTCTAGCTGTATAGCATTAATCTAATCTATAATTTGGAAAGAGACTTTGTATGTAAGTATCCTTGGTCGTCGTCGTCGTCGTCGTCCGTAGATCATTGACGTCATCGAACACGTGATTCGATTTTTTTTTTTCGATCCATGGGCGCCGATTTGTTTTTTTCGTTTCAATGGATTCACCCCCGCGGGGGCGCAAGGCGAGTAGCTTCATGGGGCCCCGCCAGGGGCGCCACAAGGGGCGCAGCCCCGTGGGGCCCCGAAGGGGGCCCGGAGGGCGCAGCCTCATGGGGCGCAGCCCCATGAAGCTCAAAAGGGGGCGCAGCTTTATGGGGCACAGCCTTATGGGGCGCAGCCTTATGGGGCGCAACCTTATGGGGCGCAGCCTTATGGGGCGCTGTCTTATGGGGCGCAGCCTTAGGGGCGCAGCCTTATGGGGCGCCGCCTTATGGGGCGCCGCCTTAGGGGCGCAGCCTTATGGGGCGCCGCCTTATGGGGCGCCGCCTTATGGAGCTAAGCCACATGGAGCTAAGCCACATGGGGCCCCGAAGGGGGCGCTAGGGGGCGCAGCCTCATGGGGCGCAGCCCCATGGGGCCCCAAAGGGGGCGTAGCCTCATGGGGCGTAGCCCCATGGGGCCCCGAAGGGGGCGCAGCCTCATGGGGCCCCAAAGGGGGCGCAGCCTCATGGGGCCCCGAAGGGGGTGCAGCCTCATTGGGCCCCAAAGGGGGCGCAGCCCCATGGGGCCCCGAAGGGGGCGCAGGGGGGCGCAGCCTCATGGGGCGCCGCCTTATGGGGCGCTGCCTTATAGGGCGCTGTCTTATGGGGCGCAGCCTTATGGGGCGCCGCCATATGGGGCGCTGCCTTATGGGGCGCCGCCTTATGGGGCGCCGCCTTATGGAGCTTAGCCGCATGGGGCCCCGAAGGGGGCGCAGCCTCCTGGGGCGCAGCCCCATGGGGCCCCGAAGGGGGCGCAGCCTCATGGGGCGAAGCCCCATGGGGCGCAGCCTTATGAGGCGAAGCCCTAAACGGCAACTGATCATGGGGGCGAAGCCCTTGACGGCATTTAATCATGGGGGCGCGGAGGGGCGAAGCCCTAATAGGCATTAACTAAGGGGGGCGAAGCCCTAGGCGGCATTTAATCATGAGAGTGCGGAGGGGCGAAGCCCCAAAAGGCATTAGTTAAGGGGGGCGAAGCCCTAAACGGCATTTAATAATGGGGGCGCGGAGGGGCGAAGCCCTAAAAGGCATTAACTAAGGGGGGCGAAGCCCTAAACGGCATTTAATAATGGGGGCGCGGAGGGGCGAAGCCCTAAAAGGCAACTGATAATGGGGGCGAAGCCCTAGACGGCATTTAATCATGAGGGTGCGGAGGGGCAAAGCCCCAAAAGGCATTAGTTAAGGGGGGCGAAGCCCTAAACGGCAGTTATTCATGGGGGCGCGGAGGGGCGAAGCCCTAAAAGGCATTAGCTAAGGGGGGCGAAGCCCTAAACGGCAATTAATCTTGGGGGCGCGGGGGGCGAAGCCCTAAAAGGCATTAACTAGGGGGGGCGAAGCCCTAGACGGCATTTAATCATGGGGGTGCGGAGGGGCGAAGCCCTAAAAGGCATTAACTAAGGGGGGCGAAGCCCTAAACGGCAATTAATCTTGGGGGCGCGGGGGGCGAAGCCCTAAAAGGCATTAACTAAGGGGGGCGAAGCCCTAGACGGCTTTGAATCATGGGGGCGCGGAGGGGCGAAGCCCTAAAAGGCAATTGATCATGGGGGCGAAGCCCTAAACGGCAATTGCTCATGGGGCGTGGAGGGGCGAAGCCCTAGAAGGCAAAGGCTCAGGGGGGTGCCGAGGGCGAAGCCCTAGAAGGCAAAAAAAAAAATTGATTTTTTTTTTGATTTTATTTTTTTATTTTTTTTTTATTTATTTTTTAATTTTTTTTTTAAATTTTTTTTTAAAATTTTAAATTTTTTTTTTTTTTTTTTAATTAAATTAGCTTAGTCATGTTTAAGCGGTTTATATTATAAACACTGAGCGAAGCCGGGTAATACAGCTAGTATTAAATAAGTCAAACATAGAAATTGCAGTTAGTGTGTTGACGGTGGAGCTTGCACACCAGATGAATGAGCTTCTTCCATAATTAGAAAAAGTATTAGGTATGTAAAGGAGCTCATTACATCTAGTCATTCTATTTGGCACACGCAATGATAGTCTGCTCAATAATTGAGGACAGTCGATTGAGCCGTTAAGGATGTTCAAAATTTTGAGATGTCAGCTATCTCCCTTCTTTTGACGTGGAAGTGGAAGTAGATGCTGACACCTACAAGCATCTTCATAGGAAGTATAGGATAATCCAAAACGGCTACTGATGTACCTCAAGAATCTGTTCTGAATGCGCTCTAATCTGTCTCTTGCACCAGAGTACTCTGGGTTCCAAACTTGGGATGCAAACTCAACAATACTTCTTACGTATGCACAATGTAGTATTTTGTATGATTTAATAGAAGTAAAGCATTTGGAGGACCGGATGAGGAACCCGAGGGCCTTCGACGCTCGAGCTACAACATTGTCAATATGTTTACTAAAGGATAGATCAGAGTTTAAAAAGACTCCCAAATCCCTAATTTCTGATACCCTTGTGAGTCTATGTCCGTTGATTGAATGAGGAAAGTCAACTGGACATAGTTTTCTGGTAAAGGTTATACAGGAGCATTTTGCTACATTCATTTCCAACTTATTTATGATGCAATAAGCCTCTAGCCTGAACAAATCATCTTGTAGGGCCAAAGCATCATTTCGGTTGTCTATTCTCTTGAAAATCTTCATATCATCAGCAAATAATAGTACACTTGAATTCTGAAAACATTTTTCAATATCGAAGATGAAGATATTGAATAATAGAGGTCCCAAGAGGGAGCCTTGCGGAACACCAGAAGGAATATTCATCCATCTCGATATAAATCCATTTAATAAGACAGCCTGTGATCGACGTGTAATGTATGAGGCGAACCATCTATAGAGATCACCATGAATACCGATCTGTATAAGTTTTTCAAGGAGAATATCGTGATCAATCCTGTCAAATGCCTTACTATAATATGTATATATAGTATCAACCTGAGACCGATCGTTCATGGTATTAGTAACGAAATCATTAAATAGTAGTAAATTTGTTGTAACTGAGCGTCCTTTCTGAAAACCATGTTGATGCATACTAAGATATATGTACACATGTTCGTACATTTACCTTCAAAAGCCACGAACATCAACGAACACATTTTGAGCTCACTTGGACATCTTTTCCCACTTCGAAACTGTTCTTTTTAAAATGCTCTCGGTATTTTGAATCCATGGATTTTACACGGTTTGGTAAAGATCTCGACTAGCGACGGATCAGCTCACATTAAATGCTCTCGTTACTTCGCCGAGACAGGAAGATGCTCGCGAGTTGACACTTGCCGGCTCAGTGAACCGGAAATGACCCTCAACCCACCCTTCCCATCCCAACTACTCCTTCTGCAACTTCCGACACTTAGCAGAATTACACTGTGAGTATCTACCATGTATTGCAAAAATTTGTCACTTTTTTTCATTGCACCATACGCTTGTCGTGGCTATTGGAACGAATTGCGGATGACGCGATATAAACAACTCTAGAATGTATGTTCATATGTTAAAGCTTTCTTACAACAATAATTAGTTGGCTTGATGACTTATATTCAGTTTAGTATTAAGTCAAGTTATGAATCTATTGAATGCACAAGACAGTGGTGACAACAAGCAAATAAATGAATCTGTATAAAACATTAACTCTGGTACATATGTAATTTCATATATTAATGGTTAGCATGTAATGCTTTCAATCGTGTGGTCACGATTGAAAGAATGACTCCAAGATCGATTGTTTCCTCTCAGAGTTTGATTTTTCAATTTATATGATTTCATTGATACAGTTCCAACAAATTGGCAATCCTACCCTATCTCTATTTCAAAAATTCGAGTTATTCAGCATCTCGATTTTCACTGATTTATATACATAAATGCTGCAAATTTATCCATATATGTCTCTATGATTGTTAATCGATATTTGATACTTACAATACTTCTGTACAATGTTTGATCATAGATGTCGTGTTTAATTTAAATAAATGGGTGTATATATAATTAATAACTCTGTTATTCAGATCTGTTAGACAAGTAGGCATAATTGATTGAATAAAATAAAATGTGTGTTCGTATTGATATTTTTTATATGAAATTTTTGATCATGAATAAATTCTACCTGAAGATTTGTACTTAATATTAATCAAAATAATCCTGCTAGCACAAACCCAATAAGTCTCATCTCATAAAATTGATGTTATATAATCGGTGAGGGATATTAATTTAAATAAGTTTCTTATGAAAATGAAGCTAACAAACATTAAGCCATTAAATATATATTAAAAACTTGCTGAGCAATAAAGTAACGAGCGCATTCGTTCGTGATTAAAAGGATATGACCTTTGACAATCGTTATTCAGATACGTAAAGGAAATTAGCTAAAGGTTCATATTTACTTAAACAGAAAGGTCCAGCGTTAAATGAAGATGAAAACAGGTCCTTTGGTATATGGTGACCGCGATCTGCACTTACCGGGGACCGTTGCTAATAAAAATATTTGAACAGCTAACTCTCTGCTGCTTCTGAGCAAACAATCATCTTTTCGAATAAACAGAACGTGGGTATGAGTATGTGTGTGCGTGTGTGAAGATGTTGTTTTTCCGGGATGCGCTCATCAATTGTGAAAATGTGAAGGAAAAACCATTATTCGAATCAAGAGGAGGGGAAACGTGAGATTTGGCGATCTGATACGTTCGTGTTGCATCGAGTAAAGAATAGGTGTTTGAAAAGGCAATCGCAATATAAAGAAAAGCCACCATATACATACGTATTTTTGTAAGTACATACATACATACATACATACAGCATGATTCTACACTTTGAGATGAGGGTCATAATATAATATTATATAAGAGTGTGTATGCAATATGTATAGTGTAATAGTGAGCGCCCGACAATAAACAGTCTTCTTTTATATTATGTACAATTTGATTTATGACAATATGCCAGTAATATTTTATATTTGAATTATTCGTGTGAGACCGGCGGACTGACCCGTCAAAAATGACGAATAATTTGGTCTACGTGATGCATAATAATATGATAGGCATACACAAGATAAGAAATACATACTTATGTTTTTAAAATAATGTACATGTGTATGTATGTATGTATGTATGTAAAATAGTGTACATAATGTATTACAAAGAAATCCATATCAGTTGTTACGTAATATCAAAAGATAGCGTATTGTTCTTATGAACTTTTAATATATATTTTCATTTTACATAAATGTCTATTTGTCTGTCTGTCTGTCTGTCTTGTATAGGCTTCTAAACCATTTAACCGATTACGATGCAAATTTCAGAAATTTGTGTATGCATATCCGGAGAGATTTCTGTGAAAAAAAATCTCTCAAAACGTGAACGGAAACGAGAAAAATGGGAATGAGTGTCATTGCAACGCAATAATTTCAAATGTTTTCAAACGCAATAATTTCAATGTCGCGACCTGCGTTGTTAGGGTAAAATAAACAAATAATTTAATTATTTCAAATGTGTTCGCTGTCTGCGTTTTTCCGACAAATGGGAACGGGAATTGCATGCGTTATTGTGGCATTGCAATGCATGCCGGGTTCAGCGAGCTATAATTATAAAACGTCGTTTTACTTTATACGCCCATATATGTGCGTCATTAGAAAATTTTGTATTCGATACTGCTAATATTTTTCAAATACATATACAGATTATAAGCCTGAAAAAAAAAATCTTCGATCAATATGTGTTTTTTCAGTGATGATGTATGGATGTGAAACTTGGACATTGAACGCTAAAATGTTATAAAAAGTCTAATACACTCAAAAAAGTATGGAACGCTGTATGGTTGGCATAATTAGAAGAGATTTGAAACGGAAAACGTGAGTGTAATACATGTCGAGGGTGGTGGATATGGTAGAGAAAATGAAGAGATTGAAGTGGCAAAGGGCGAGTCCCGTAGCTAAAAAAATGGGTTAAATTTGCACCAAGGAAGTGCTGGAATGGTACCCGAGAGAATGGAAAAGGATAAATGGAATGTCGCAAAGAAGATGGGTTGACGAAATTAAAAAAATGTGTTGGGTGAGATGGGTTAGAAGTGTTCAAAACAGAGATGAATTGAAGTGTGTTAGAGAGGCCTTCATCCATCAGTGGATGTTGAATGGCTGTAAATGATGATGATGATGATATAAATTAAGTCACGAGCATAGATTGGCGTTAGGACGATGCTTTTGGCACAAAAATGGTTCCCTATTGTCAACCATGCGCTTTTATTCTCTTGCTTTTTGACGAGCAGTTAGTCATCCCCGAAGAATAGTCATGAGTTGGTCAAATCAAAAATAAATGTACATATTTATTTGTAGATGTATGTGTAAAAACATGTACATAAATCAAATAAATTATCCATGCAATTGAGAACCAGTAGGATTCATACTTCCGAATATGTATGTACATATGTATTATATATACACGTAGATATAGTTGATAAGTTTAAATTTAAGATAAGTAAATTAAATTTTCAACTTGATACAAATATAATATGATTTTGATAAAAAGTTAAAGTTGATAATAAACTCTTAGCGAAAAAAATATTACTTTAATTGAAAAAGTTACGATTTAAAAAAAATATAAAATGGCTTTAGCAGCTTGCGTTCATTGAAAAGCTTCGCAGAAAAATAAATTTAAAATTAGGTGACATAAACACGAAGTTTCAACGTGAAAATATGATAATAGCTGAAACGGGGATATTCGCCATGAATTTCCAATACATAACTAGAGTGATCATATGTAGGTACATCCCGTTAAGACCGGGACAGTCCCGTTTTTTACGTGCTTTGCGTTCATCCTGTCATTTTTGTAAAATTGTTTGATTTTTTCCATTTTGTCACAGAAGAATTTTACCATACATATTTTTCCCTGTTAATATAATAAAATATATCCTATATATAAACCTGAAACGGCGTCTGTAATTCATTTTTGAATGGCTTTCGTCAAAGTCGTTTCTAATTGACTGGATTGATCAAAGACATTAATTTGTGATTGGTCGGTCGTTAAATAATTTTTTTTTCGATTTAATTAAATTTAATAAAAAAACAAATGAAGCTTTTTTCATGGCTTTCGTTTAATTTACATTTAACTAGAGAAGCCGGGTAGCTCCACTAGTTACTTATATAATTTTGAATGAGACTATGTATGTACATATGTATGTAATTTTTGGTTCGTAGAATCCGTGACGTTCAATTTAATTAAAAAAACAAATGAATATTCAAATAAATTTAATAAAATGTTTAAAAGCTAGCACATAAAATGGTTGTACCCGGCTTCGCTCGGTAAAACCTAGTTACTTATAAAAGAAGAAATGAAAATTTTGAGTTTTACATAATTTTTGCAATGAAAAAAAAAAGAATATATTTTTGGAAAATTGCTAAAAAGAAGTTTTTATTTGTTGATTTTACCGTTTCAGAAAAAAAATCAGCCTGTGGCGCATTAACACGAAATATTATATTTTTTTTCTATTTTCCTTGTAAATTCTGAAAAAAAAATTATAGTTCCTTGATAATATTAATGGTTATTCTTGGGAATATTTAAAAAAAGTAAAAACTTGGATGGGCAATACATTCCTTTTATATAGGGGGGGGGGGTGCAATTGTTATGCAGAGCGTCCCGTTTATGCTAATCTTACCTATAACACCATAATAAAGCTTGAATTGATTTTTTTCGACAATTTCGAATATTCGTTGCTTTGTTCTTGTTCTCATTGAATGGACAAAACACACACAGCCAAAAATATAAACGTATAGATTTTTATACGTCACGGAAAAACACATATGTGAATTTCACACATGCCGCATACGAATTTGAAGGTTGTCGCGCACAAAAAGGAAAACGTTCCTCAGGAAAAATTCCTTCTTTCTCTGTTTCTCACAATGCGCGTATATATGTATGTATATATATATATATATATATATATATACATATATATATATATATATATATATATATACATATGTATATATGTATGTCTGTGTGTATGTTCGCCGCTACCGAATTTGTAACTATCTCCTCGTTATTAATCTCCTTTATACTTTTGTTTTCCTCGCTTTTTGCTGTGTGTCTGTGAGCTTTTCTAATAATTCATCTTGAAAGAGCTCGCTGCCGCTCCATACGCGTATTTATACATCGCGTATATATGTTTGCGGACGCTTATAAATCTCATAATAAGACCGAACGACTTGCTAAATCACTGTTTGCATATGTACTTATTTATGTTTAACGTTTATATCATTATTATGTGCATGATATGTTGTTCGTACGTACGTTTGCGTGTCACTTGAAAGCGAAGCCGTAGCTCGAAGACGCTTAAGATAAATATCAAATAGGCCAACACTGTATATCTTTCGCGGCCCGGCGAAAACGCATTATTCATAAAATGGCCGAAATGAGTCAAATACTCATGTCCCAAGTCTACTAGTACATATATTATGCGCAGAATTATATCGTAAACATGACATTTGGCCGGAAAATTAAGTAACTCTCCATCAAAGATTCTTGAGCCGACTGCAGTGTTGAGCCCCTCTATCTCGGCAATTTTTCAAAGACTAACAACTGCGCTGTCAATAAATAAGGTTTTAGTTGTAACTCATATACCAAATATTCGTCCTAGACCACATGGTCCTGGGTGGAAACAATCGTTTTATTGTACTCAACGTTCAATGATCGCATAACAGAAACGGCGAGGAACTTTACATTACTATAGTTGGGGTTTTTTGACGTGGAATATACATAGGTATAGCAAAAATTTGCAAACACTTCGGCACCTGAAAGACAACATTCGAGCCTACTTACAAATATTAGGAAAAGCGAACTACTCATATAAGCAAAAGTTATCGAAAACTTTGACCTTATATTGGCTGTAAACGCAGAAGTGGTAGTCAAATAAGAGATATATACATACACACATATATATATATATATATATATATATATATATATATATATATATATATATATATATATATATATATATATATATATATATATATATATATATATATATATATATATATATATATATATATATATATATATATATATATATATATGTATATAGGGATAGCAATACCGGTATACCGGTAAATCGGCTATATTTCCGGTAATTATCGGTGAATTTCAAAACTTACCGATATTTGTTGCATACTATTTAGTCGCGAATAAACTATATATACAGGCATATATATACATAATTGCATAATATTCCATTAAAAATCGATACAAATGGTGTATTGTGGATTTGGTTGTCTGTGATTTATTTATTGTTATTAGTACTAAATGACGAACACAGACGAACCAAATCGTAATAAATGCGATCAAAGGTTTATTATGTTTATCAAATTATGATCGAAACTTATGAATGGTCCAAACTTTAAATAATTAAATATGATTGTTTAAAAATTAAAAAAATAATTTATTTATTATATAATATGTATATATACATACTTTAATGCAATTATGCATACTATGACATTCTGCGTATGGGATTTTTTTTATTATTTACGATTCAATCTAGATTAACGTTTTTAGAAAAAGTAACAACATACTAATCCATAATTTTTTTTATTTACCAGTAGTAGGAAAAACCATTTGTCGTTTACCGATGAATAAGATGTATGACAGCAAATTGCAATCCCTAATGTTGTGCATATTATTCAATACATGATTACTCAATTTTTTTATTTTAAATTTTATAAAATTAAGATTTTTGATGTTCGTTCAAAAAAAGGGGTTTTATTTAAGAAAGCTTTGTTCAATTTATTTACTTGATATTTAATAAAAAATATCAAATAAATACTTCATACATATAAAAGCCTATTATATAGAAGCTCCAAATATTTTAAATCTTATAAATTGGTGTATAATTTGTAGCTACTGTAGCTCAGTAACCATTTTGTGTTCAAGCCGAGAAAAAATAGAAATTCAAAATAATCAAAGAACTTAATTTTAATTTGATTATATATATATATATATATATATATATGTATGTATGTATATCAAAATGGTGCATTAGAGATTCTACCAAAATTATATTTATGAGAACGTTCAACTTCAGAAACAGTCTGTTATTATTCTATTGTACAAATTTACATTCGGTACATCTTCAACTTTTTTTTAAATTCGTCGTATTGAACTCGTATTAAACTCATTCCATCGTATTGATTAATCACAATTTTATGAATTGATCGCTTCAAATATATGTAAACAAAACACTTTATTTACCGAAAATTGGTGTGAAAATTTTTTAATATAGGAGTTTTATCGAATTCACTTGAACAATCCATCGAACAAATGGAGGATTATATTTCATAAATTTCGTCGCTAAAAATATTCCGCATCCAATACGATATGATTTCACCGTTTTCACTGAAATACCATCAGTTAGATAATGAATGCATACATTTGAACGGTTTTTACATAAATACATTGTATGTATCCACATTTCATTTTATATTCGAATTTTATTTTCAATTAAAATTTTCATGGAACAACAGCATTGTTTTACAATAAAATATATGATATAAATTTATATATACCTCCTTTTTTACGCATTCTCATAAATTTCAATTTATTTTTATTTCACCTATGTATGTACATATAATACAAAAGTATTCATACTTTGTACGCATTCAAATATATGAGCTAATAATCTATGTATCATTCAAAAACATTGCATCGACATTCCCATTTAACTTTTGTGTTATTGTTTCCAAATCTATTGGGAGCGTATATGACATTTAAAACCAGTAATAAATATTAAAATTGGAGTTTAATTGTCTAATTTATTGATATTGAAGCTATTTTGTATAAAATATACTGTTTGAAAATCTTCATTTGTCATCTTCTGCAAATTACCAAAACACAATCTGCTTTAGGTCATCGACTTTAGAGAGTATTTAATTAATATTATGTATAAGATGTATTATGAGCATTTATAAGAATTGTAAATAGGTTTTTAAGCTCTTTTGTCTATTATGCTATACATTAACATTAAAATAATATAATACTATGATTACTAACCAAATAAAATAAAATTGTAAAATAGAAAATGATCAATAGATCAGTAGCTATTAAAATAGATATAAGATGTATTGTGAACATAATTTCGTAATAATAAAAAGCATTTAAACATCAAAAATTTGTCATCTTCGGCTTTTAGAAAAACCAAAGTGAATATTGATTAATTTGTATAGTTGTTATATTTATGTAAAAAAATACCATTTTTCCAAAGTATATTTTATCAACTCATTAAATCTTAAATCTCTCTGAGGGTATCAAAGACTAAAATAGTTTGAGGCGAAAACTGAGAATCACATTTGCTTATATTATTTCTTATATGTACATGCATATATGTATGATAAGTAAACATACATATAATGTAATATGATAAGTAAACTTTGGAGATGTGGGTCTTTAATTTTCAAAAACTTTTCCATCGATATTCGACACCGTCGACTTTTGATAGTGTTGAGGGAAAAAATTCACAGAATATGAGATTATACGATCGCTGTTGATTTTTCCAATTTTCCTTACAACGCCCCTCTCATCCACCGGAAAACTCTCGTCGAGTTCTTCTCGCGCATATATCGATTTCCATCTGAATACACCTAATATGAGAGCGACACCTGAAGTTTCTGGAAAAGTTGCTGACGCCAAATCTCCCTCTCAACGAAACGCGTCTGCAACACACGGCGTTGTGCAAAAAAAAATAAAAAAAAGTTGCACATCGACTCACACTCGAAAGCCGGCGACCCAAACGAGAAACCGCTCAAGATTTTCCAACTCTCCTATCTTGGTTAAGCGCTCGTGTTCGTTCGTCCATATTGTCCAATATTAAAATTTTCAACTACCTCATTGATTTATTGTTACCGGTAAAATCACTGAAAAGTCTACTAGTATATGAGGAATTTTCTCATAAATCGCTCACGAACCACATTCTCTCGATACGAATTTAATATTTATACAAAGAGTAATATGCATAACTTAACTCAAATAATAATATTTATAACTGATTGTTAAGAAATCAAATCAAAGTATACAAAAAATCATATATTCTCCAATTTTAATTAATATTTATTAATTTAAACTCAAATTAATGGAATATCTTTTATCGAAGTTTTCTTATTTTATTTTTGATACGATGCCATATAAAATCAATATGATCAAATATATTTATATGCATTTCTTTCATTCAACTATATTATTATTATCCTTTCTGAAATTTTAAGACGACAAACAATTTAAATTATAATTAATGTAATTTTTTTTCCACATCGTATATGTCATTCTATATATAAAATGTATCTCCATATATTTCAAGTATTTTAAATTTTTAAATTAATTAGGATGATATAAGATTTAAGTCGAATCTTGTACTTTTTTGTGAATCTATAGAGGCGTTTAATCTTTTGACAACCTTTACTAAAAAACTACGATTCTAGATATAAATGTTTTGATAACCCTGGCAACAGGGTTATCAAAACCTCAATTAGCTAAAGAGCGAGATTGAGCTAAAATTAGATCATCGTTGATGTTTTGAATAACGCCGATACGCATTTACAACCAGAGAAATATTATAATTTCTCTGCTTACGAACGAAAAATAATCTTGTTATTTTTTCTTAAAAGTCGTCACGATAACAACTGTCCTCTGAGAAAACAATTATACGGCATCACACTTTAGGGTTATACGGCACCACATTATACGGCATCATACACTTTTTATATTTAATTATTTAGCTCTGGTCAGATTATAACAATACTCAAATTAAAAAATTCTCTTCGTTTCTCTTTAAAGACATTCTCAATAGGAGTAACCACTAATCTTAATGATGGCAACTATATATAATTCATATGTATATCTACATATATATGTATGTATATACCAATGTGCGTAAATTAAGCATATTTTTGTATCAGTCACGCTTAATTTTGCAAGCGGCGAAAAAAATATTTAACATTTCGTCGCATTAACGGACTAGAATGAAAGCGCCTGAGTTTTTTCTTCCATACGAATGTGCATGAAAAATATAGGATTATTTTTTGTCGGGTTTTTGTTTAAGAAACTTATCGGAAGTTCGGTGTAACTTTTCTCGTTTCTCATTTAGCAGACAACCCGTCACATTAATTTGTTTTCTTCATACGACCAAACTTACAGCCGAGGCTGTTGATTTTTTTCTTTTATGTACATTCAAAAAATATAAATTTTCTTTTTGGCAAGTGAATTTGATCGGCAACGCGCACTATCAAATTCCAAACGCGTTGACAAAGAATGGAATGTTTTTAATGTAATACATATAAAACAAAACGTAAATACTATGGTTATGTCCATAAAAATATAAATCATATTTAAACATTGTGATATACAATAATTAAAGTATGAATATAAGATTAATCAAACAAACATTTAAATTTATTTACAGTAAATAACATATTTGCTTATATCATATGTACATACATAAATATATATTGTAAATTCAGTCGATAAAATGATGGTTGTTTTCAAAGGCAAAGTAATCATATTATATTTGGACTACAATATACCTACGTATGTACCAGTGGCGTGCCAATCATGGATGCTGTGGATGCTGTGCATCCCTTAAAATTTTCGTAAAAAATATTTTCATACCGTTTGTTTTCTGAATTTTATTTCATTTTCATTTATTTTTGATTACGTGATTATGATATATATGTACGATCTTTTGTCTTATCCAAAATTAACATAAACGAGCATCCCCGCTGAAGGGCTTGAGCCCACTGGCGGGGCCGGTGCTTGATTCACATCAAGCCCTCATCGCCATGGATGCTGAATTTCTCTACAAATCTTTTGCGCATGCGCACAAGTGAGCTTGTCACTCTTGTTTATGGGCATGAGTGAGACGACTCTACAGTAGTCTCGCTCGCGCGACTCTTGCTCTGAAAGCAAAATCTCCTTTTGCGTATGCATGGACTTGATTCGCTTTTTATGTATGGGCTTTGCTTATGCATGGACTTTCGCTTGACTCGTTGATTGATATTTCATACGTTACGTCCTAAGTTATTTACTTTTATTATTTTATTGTAATTTATTACGTCCTAAATTATTATTTCTTATGGCCCTAAATAAAGATAGCCAAAATAACAATGCAAGTGGATTTATCACCGTTGTTAATAATAATTGCAATTGTTTAATTAAAAATGTACTAAAAAGTACATTTTCTTATCATATAATGAAAAAGAGATAATTGCTAAAATCCCAAAACCCGCACCAATATTGAATATTTATTTAAAAACGAAAACATATCAAGGACATTTTAATAAATATAACTATGAAAATGTATGGAAGAATAAAATAAAATTTAAAAAAATTAACTGATAATATTTTGGACAGCATCCTTTGGTTGAAAAGTCACCGCACGACACTGGTATGTACCTATGTATGTACATACATATATATGTATGCCGTATAGTAAGAATTTAAATTACCCAACTTCTGACCTTTCTAAAATTGGTTCAAAATTAGTATAAAAAATTTGATTAAACCCTATAAACATGATCTAAGAGCGATCTCTGGATTCTCGGGTTGGAATTCGTCCATTGCATTTTCCGAATTTCACTTCGAAAATCTACCTAGATATCTTCGTGTCTACGATAGCTATGCAAAATAAATTATCATCGCATCGAGAAAACATCTCAATCTGATTCGACTAATTCTATACTATTTATCAAGTGTGTGGCAGGGAAGAAGGAAGAAAGGGTGGGTTAAATCGGTTGAATTTAAGCCACTGAAACAAATGTTTCTCTCTCTCTCTGTGCCGAATGATTGAATTGTTTACTCGTCTTTCAGGTATTGTGTACTTGAATCGAATGCACGGTGAACAGAGGAATTCAAAGGGCGGAAATTTGGTTGCCGGAAAATAAACACCGCTTACTCGAGTGTTTTTACTCCGAAAATAAATAAATTAATATTTCAACCATTATTTCATTTAGATCTCTGCGAAATGCATTTTATTTTAAATGGAAAATGTACTCGTATCATGTTACAACTATATTCAATTGCAATTATATAGTTCTACAAATTCATTAAACCACGTACTGTTTTTTCTGATATTTTAGTGAAATACTTCCATTTTATTAACATTACCACATATAATATTTTATGAGTATTTCATGAAAAACAATTGAATATTTGTCACATTAAGCATAAAACGAAATGAAAGCTCACCCCGTTAATCAACACGATATTTGACTGTGAAACCGTAATCACCTATTCATTGATATTGTAATAATACTAATATGTATCTTATATCAATTTTAAAGTCTGTGTACACTTTTTGAAAGTCTCAAACTTATTTTTTTAACCATATAAAATGAGATCGGCAAGATTTTCAATTATATTATATTTCAACTCTAAACGTACAAAGATAAAATTCGATATATAATTTGAGAACGCAAATCACATTTGTTATTATAACCATGTTTGCATATATTTATGGTTTTTTCATACATACATACATATAACTGGTCTAATCGACACATTTTCGAAATTATTGGAAGTTTTCATTAAAATGATTGAACGCACGTTTAGTGTCAATGGTCCACAATGCAAGCAGCGGAAAAATCCGCTGCGATTTTCCCGGTTTTCCTTGGATTTATAGTGTTGCATGCGACGCGGTGTGACAACGGGGGAACATTCGCCCTAATTTAGCAGTTCCCTCTCCATTAGGGAAGTGGTTTCTTATATCGCTTAATATTCAAGCCGGGCCATCGTTGCGCACCTGCAATACGAATGGAGCTGTGTTCAGCTCCAACGGCCACAAACGATTCAACTTCAACTCATATATAATACATACATATGTACATATACATGTGTACAATAATGCATTATATAGGACTCCCCCGATATGTATTTATTTATAGTACAAACATACGTGATTTAATTAAAAGCTTTTTATTATTCGTAGATTACATATGTATTCACAATATATCAGGAGTTTTGAAAGATCACACAGACTAGCACTGTCGCTCACTCGATCAATCATCACACCAATCATAAAATTTTCTGCATACAAAATATGTGTATTTTATATTTTATAAATTTATCGCATTAATTTTATTTCTTAATAAGATATATTATGAAAACGATAAAGTTGTAGGCGTTTAAACAATTAAAATCTGACAAGACGAGTGGATGGCGGATCCAACTCCCTGGCAAAGAAAAAAGATTTAATTCTTGGGAAACATTTCGTAAAATTACTTAGAGGAGAGATTCAGAATCCCGCTATCCTGGTGAAGCTAAAATTTTGGACCCCGGAAAATCATAGGGTTTTGCGAAAGCATGATATCTTTTTGCCAATTAGGGCTAAAACAAACGTGCTCATGAACTCCCCCCTCTCGAGAGCTGTTCGACTCCTTAACTTACTAGCACATTACTTGGACCTCTTCAATGCCAGTTATTTATTTATTTATTTATTTATTTTAAACAGACCATTGTGGCATAACAGGAATTCCTAAAGCGCCACAATGGTCAAAAAATATAACACAAAAAAGAAAAAAAACAAAATAACAATTAAACATAAACATAAATACATCCATACATACATAAAAAATAGCATTTATAATAACAGATAAAGTAAAAATATCAAATAAAAAATAGCATAAGGAATGCCTTGCACCTACAGCCAGTTTCAATAAATATGTAAGAAACAACTACAAATACAAAACATCCCTGTAAGGCCCAAATGGAAGAGAGTTAATCAAAATTTCACTCATAAATCACAATCAATCATGAAAACAATGATGAGCGCAGACTACCAGTTATGTTGAGTTGCTCGAACACACCCTAAATAGCACGATATAATTTTCAATCTCATTTATTTGTTTACTAGTGGTTTTACCAGGCTTTGCTCGATATTGGTAATATAAACCGTTTAAACATGACTAATCTAATAGCAAACATTTTATTAAATTTATTTAAATAGTTTTATTATATATACATTTATTTGAATATTCATTTGTTTTATTTATTAAATTGACTGTATCTTTCGAAATTATATGTATACCAGAATCCGGCGGCCCCCCCTAGCACCATACGGGGCCTTCGCCCCAGGATGAAGGCGCCTTCACCCTCGGTGTGAAGGCGCCTTCGCCCTCGGCGTGAAGGCGCCTTCGCTTCCAGGGACTTCGCCTCCAGAGACTTCGCCCCCTAAGCTTTTCCTTTGAATCTTTGAATAAAAAAAAAATCGAATCGGCACCTATGAATCGTAAAAAAAATAAATCGAATGTGTTGTTCACGAACCAACCAACCAATGTTAAATATATACAAATTCTCTTTCGAAACTATATATTAAATTATACATATTTCTTACTTGATTTTTATTTTTTCAAAAAATGCCCACCAGATTTGATATTCCGCCTGCGTGCGTTCCTCAGTCAAGTTATCGTTCCGAAATGTGTCAATCAGTAACCAGTTCATAAATGAACAACATCCACTTACTTTTCCACTCACCTCCATAGATCCAACTCGGAATTGCAAAGAAGAGTGGTCATGCGAGACGGTGTGTGTGTGTGTGTGTGTGTAAAAAGTGCGATAAGTTTGCCGAGTTCTCGGATAGGAAGGAGATGGGTGGCTGGGAGGGAAATTGGAGGGGGGAGGGGACTCTGGAGCCGTGTTGTGAACTTCACACTGGCTTTCTTCCGCACACCGCTCACTACAATAGGTTATAAATAAGGCTTTAATGGCTTAAGCAAACTGTCTGGTGTAAAGCGGGGGTACGTACCTACCCATCTACCAACGTACGACACAAACACAGGGCCAAACTCGCACGCCCAAATCACCACGAAACGGCCGCAATATTAAACCGCTCAGTCTCCAGGTTATACAATAGACCCCTAGCCAAACGTCATGTCACATGAAATGATCCCAAAACTGCATCACTGCAAACTGTATATGCATCACTCACTGATCACATAATTTGATGCAAGGATCAAACCCAAAAAAATCTATTTCAAATACTGCCTAGATTTGGTTAGTAATTTCAAACCATATTGATGAATGGGTAACGGGTAGCAATTAAATAACTCACAGTTTTTGTCTGATTTAATCATTGATTGGTTTCGTACAAAATTGGCCTACTTGCCCCTTTTTGTTTACTAGTGGTTTTACCCGGCTTCGCTCGGAATTTTTAATATAAACCGCTTAAGCATGGCTAATCTAATAGTAAACATTCATTTGTTTTCTTCGAAAAATAAATAATTCTACCACCCAAACCTTACAATAACCTTCATACAAAGTCTCTTTTGAAATTATATATTAGATATTGTCAAATTCTTGTCGTAAAGTAGTCAAAAATTTCAAGAAAGAAACAACGAGCTTGCCCTGGTCATGTACTACCTAATTATTTTTTGACGATTTTAATGAAATGATCAATTTCACAAAGTAGGTATGTAATAGTCACAAAAATTTTAATTAAAAAATAAATATTTAAATTCGCTGATTTTATCTAACTTGATTTTCCAAATGGTTGTGCGGAATTGTGTACACATACATACATATGATATTAGCGTCACTAAAACCTTACCCCAATTATTCTTCAATCAAACAAAAGTGTCGAATAAGAATAATAATGTTTAATAATAATAAGAAGTAATTTGGGCAAAATTCTTTTCTTTTCTTTTTAAAATTCCTCGGTCTTCCTCCTCACGTTCAAAAGATACATTCAATATCCCCTCTTTTCATACGAACTACGCGAAAAATACCTTTTTCAGACGGTCCAGTTTACATTTTAATAAAGTTTTGAATGACCTTGATATATTTGTTTTCAGGAAAAGATCAGGTGATTTGTTGTTGCATTAGTTTCATAGTTTCAAGTATATTGTTATTATTTCATAGTTATTGAGTATATTGTTATTTTTTTTTCATAGTTATTGAGTATATTGTTATTTTTTTTTCATAGTTATTGAGTATATTGTTATTATTTCATAGTTATTAAATTTATTGTTTAATTTCGACTGCCCTTTATTCATAAGTTTGTTAAAATTTATAGTAATTTAGGTCTGTTTGTTTATATATGTTTTATTAAATAATTGTAATATGACTGTTTTTACCTAAATAAATAAATAAAATAAAATAAAAAAAAAGTTTGACGTGTTCAAAGTCATTTTTACATATCTCTTTTACGTTTCACTTGCTTAAAATTTTATTAAAAAAATGATGATATATTTTCCAATTCCCAATTTAAATAACATGTAATTGATAAAAGCCAACTTGTTTGTGAATGTAATCACGGTTGTGAATAAATATTTTGTTTTTTATTAGCGTGTCAAAAGCTCGCGCACAAAACTCATCAACATGGCATGGCCGCCAGCGAAAGCGCAATGTAGATGCAATTTGCAACTTGATTACACCTGCAGAGAACGCTTTCTGTGCCGTAGGAAATTGCATTTTATCCCAAAGAACTTCACTTTTGAGGTCGGCGTGGGAAATTTTATGCAAAATTCCAATTTGTGAAGGAGTTGCAGTATCAGATTTAGTAACAATCTGATACTGCACTCCTTGTATCACTGACATTCGAAACGTATTTATAATTTCAAAATCGATGTGCATAGGTATGTACATACATACGTAAATATATTTTAACAAGACTAAATACACATATGTATATGTACGTCTTCTGAAGTGTGACAAAGGTGACTTATTAAATTTGAAGGCCAAGATTAAGTCAACTTAATTTATTTTGAGCCCTTTTTTATTAAAAATTTTTGACATTGATCAAAATGTATTTTGCTTTAACATTTTGAATATTTTATATCGTATTGAGTCATTTTTTCAAAATAATCTGAATAATAAAAATGAGCTTAATAATAAATAACACTCGGTATCTGATATTCAATATAAAATATTACATTGATTTTGTTCAAAGTGAGTTACATTTTAAAGTTTCGCTCCGATTAATAAAAATGTCATTCAGTTACGTTTGTATAGTGTAGATATTATATTTGAATACGTATTAAAAAAAAGAAACACAATTTATTACTTTAATGGAAAAAATGAAACTTTCCCTATTACATTTTTTATATGACATATATTTTCGCTTTTTTCCATGATAAAAGGGAAAATGTCGCCGTTTGTATGCGAACAAGTTGTCCGTCGGTTATTTTCGGCAATTAACTTATCATAATATTATTCTTATGGGATTTTAAACTGCGCATAAAAAATGTACACATTAACATAATAAAATATACTTAGCCATATATATGTATATGTATACAGATATACACACCTAAAATCCCAATTTTTACGTTTAAATAATTTTAATTTTACTGAATCCAAAATATTTCGTCAGAAAAACTTTTGCTCTTGTTCCATATAATGTTTCACATTAGAAACATAATACAAATACAATGACTGTAGGTAAAAAGAATCATCGGAGAAGTTCAAATAGCATTGTTTAAAAGAGCTCTCAATTTTTATGCAAATTAAAATAGTGTGAGGGAACAAAGTAATCAATTTTCAAAAATAAAAAAACTGAAGTAAAAAATACTAGTAAAAAAATTAATTAATTTGATAAAACTGTAGAAATAAAATAATGTACCAAAATATAATTAAAATAAAAAGGCAATTTAAACAATATTTCAACAACAAATGTACAAATATGTGGGATTTCATGATTAATATTTCAATCAAAGAGTTTTCAATGATTGGGGTTTCAATCAAAATTATGATCCCGGCTTAAACTAATGTAATTAAATATATTACTAAGAGGTTTGGGCCGCATGTGATGATATATGTATTTACGTATGTGATGATATAAAAGCGGCCCAAACCTCTTAGTAATATATTTAATTACATTAGTTTTAGCCGGGTCTTAGAGTTTGACCTTAGAGATGATTGAGTGTATTTGTTAAACATTAAAAGGTTAATCATAGTAAAATTGTAGTGGATATTTATAATTTTTTAATTGCGAATAGTGATATAACAATTCGCTTTCATGAAAAAAAATGATATACATACGTTTGATAAAACTTTAATAGTTAAAATTAATAGACAAAAATCTTCCAATTCATTCTCTGTCGTGCACTGTATCTGCCAAAAATTAATATTCACCCCCATATATGTACATATGTATGTACATACATATATAATTTAATATTTCGTTTTTTATATATAATCGCTAAGCATCAAAACAATTTTTACTTTCAAGCCCCATTACCATAGATTGAATTTCAATTTGAGAGATGAATCCAACAAAAAATGAAAATTCACTATTGAGTAATTTTTTCACGAATTTGTTTTTCAATCACATTTCATTCTTTACTTTGCATAGTCGAAGTGGTAGGTTGGCCATGCCCAATTTTTTTTCCACTACACACTTATAAAATATTTTTTCTGACACGGTGAATAAATAAGCCGCATTTTCAGTGTATTCGGAAGAAAACTTCCGCTCGTAAATCTGAAGTTTCAAGTTCAGACCGCGTATCGTACGATTTTCGAACTGACAGTTTTATCAATTTAGGCAGGCGGTCGCGAACATCACTTTTTGACATCAATCGCGAAACTCGCTAACACAATAATAATATTATACTAGAGGTTTGAGAGGGGAATTTTCCGACTCGGAACTTATTCCACTCCAATATCATATATCAAATGCAAACCAGCACTCTCTCACACGCCAGCACAAGTTTTCCCCAGTAAGTATTATATTCTTACATATCTCATATGAAAATATACGGCCAACTTTCCACCTCAACCTGCATACCAATTAAGTTTATTTTTGAAAGATTATCGATCGTACGGCAGATGTTTACAACCTTTTTTTTGTCGTAAGTTTCTCTAAGCCTCCCCACAATAGAGTCGCGTTCCAATTTTACGAATAATTCTTATTGTAGTCAAGCCGCGCGTAAAATTGCCATGTTGAACCCGGACATCGGCATTCAGACCAGATAAAGACGAGCAGGCTTTTGATAAAGGTACACAATCAAATGTACATTACGTGTATATCTATGTATGCATTTAGGTATAATGCGTTCTTTTACTCGAAATAGACTGATTTTAAATTCATTCATGGACATAATCGATTATTACCATATACTAAGCCTCATTTTATTTAACTTTGCAATAAAATGAAAAATTCATGATTCGTCATTTGTTGTTTATGATATTCTTATCAATATGTTTGATCAGAGCTTTCGAACAAGTGAGAAATACCCCCAGGAGAGAGGAATTTCAGAGTTCTAGAGGGTGAATTTCTCAGAAACTTTATATTACAAGCTCTCACACTTTCGTTTTATACATTTTCCAATTACAAATAGATTAAATAACTATGTATGTGTTTGGGCCAAAAACAACACAAACTATCAATGATTCACAATATAAGGACAATGAAAAAACTTTTTTAAACGTTATGGAAATTCTGTCAAAAATAAAGCTGGACTTAACAGGGAATTTTCAAGAAAAAATCAAAATATTATTAAAGCTTCTTTTATTGTAGAACTGGAAATAGCAAAGCAGGAAAAACTATGAACATGCACTTTCAGAAACTTTGATCCAATCCTGTGCTCTTTAAATGGTGTAAATTTTGTTGCGAAATATATTAGAAAAAAAAGGAGGAACTCCCTATTTATGTATATTTTGAAAAATATTGAAAAGGGGAATGCAGAAAAAAAGGTTGAAAACAATATTAATCGAAATTTAAAGTTTACTCAGTATTTAATTTCAATATAAACACTAGAAAACATTATAAAAAGTAATTGAAAATTTTCAATTTTAATTGAACTATTTTTATTTTGTAAATTTCATCAATAAAAATCAAACTATGTAAGTCTTCTATTTAATCAAATTAATACATGAAAAACCTTGAAACTGGTAAATGTACCTAATGTGGTTGAAAAATAATATTAAATCAAACAACACCTATTATATGGAAAAAAGTTTCAACTTAACTCATTCAGCGACTTACGAGGGATTTTAAAGAAAATTTTAAAAATTTACTTATGTATGTATGTATGTATTTACATTGTACATTTTGTTTGATTCCACTTTATGTCGTATAAAAATAAAATAAAATCACAGTAAATATTATTTAACTACATACATATGGAACTAATGACAAGTTTCAAGGAAATATGATTTATGGTATTCGAGTTCTCGTCAAAGTGCACAGACACACCTGGATTTTCTATAAATCATTGAAACATAATAAGGAACAAAAAAATGTCATATGACACATTTAATGTGTCAAAATCGTACTGACATTCAACTTTATCGAATAACATGTACACATATGTACATTTTTACCTTTTGTAAAGAAGAACCTTTTTGTCACTTGTGAACTTTTCGCTTATTTTGTTTTCTATTTTTTTTATTTTCTTTTTGGTTTTACCTCAGAATTACACTGGAGATCACCACCTAAGCATATACACTGAAAATGGAAACTTATTCCTCGGTTTCCGCGAGACGCGGATTATGAAAAGTTTCTGCGAAAATTTTCACAACACTCAAAAACTTGTGCAACGAAGATGCACACACAGCGACCGCGACTCTTTGAAAGCAAACGTGAAACCGCTCCACCACTTTCTGAGAAATGTTAAAGAGATACGTTTTGACGAATGTGAAACTTACAAAATGGTCCATCTTTACATGCTGGTTCACCATCTTCTTTATTATTTTCTAGACTATATACAAATGTGTATAAAAATGAGTGTTGGTTTGTATATTTTACAGTGAAAAGATATTCCTATCAAAAATATATTTTCACTATCAGTTCAGTGAGTTTATATTCGATTAAAATTTCGCTTGTAGATATATAATTCTACAGACGAAAATACAATTTCACTCTCATGCGTTAGTGATTTTATAACTTTTGACAGCCGAGCAGTGTTACCAATTTTCCAATATTTCTCACCTGGATGTAAATAACAACAAGAAAGCATAAACCTTAAAAGAAACTATCAATTCCATTTAAAACTACCCCAATTTAGACCCTTAACTGATTTCAGAAAAACTTAGATTCCCTGATTTGGAGAGACCGACTGATTTTTTTCGCTCTGAAATTGGTCAGTTTTCAATATTTAATCGCATTTTTTTAAAACAATTATCTCACAGTACTATAATGTTGATTTCAAAACCAAAGTTGGCAAAAATACTTTGCCAAATAGGAACTTCAGTTAGGAAGTTGTTTCGGATAATATGCATTTTTTTGAAATTAAAAAAAACTAGACAGCAGTTTAAAATTGATTTAAATTGAGCGTCTGATCCATGTTTCGTAAGAGAGTCATTTTAGCCTATTAGTTTGTAAATACGATAAATCATCACGAAAAATTATCTAACTTATTATAACGACAAATAAATGCGTTTATGACCTACACATGTAGTTAAGTTAATACTCAGTATAATTTTAGATTTTTATTTATGCAGAAATATGTGTGAATGAAATAAATATCTAATGCTAAAAACTAATAACTTCTACACCTTTTCTGTCATAAGCTTTCATAATAATATTGTTTTTTATTCACATATGTACTTGATTGTTTTACGACAATGTTATCATAAATGAAATCATTCGTGATCTTAATATATGAACCGTTATATTTAAAAGTGGCGAAAGTCCAATTTTCTGTTCCAAAAACTAAATTTCTGTTTGAGTTAATTCACAAATAGTTATGACTTCTTTTAATCCGATATGTTCAGAATCTTGGAAAGGCGAAATAAACGTATTACGGGCCACCAGTATTTAAAAATATTTTTAAGCGCAAAACATAATATTTAATTTTTGTGAGATATTTCTCGAAATGAAGAAAAAAAAGTAGACACTTTCAATTATGGCGGTTCATTTATTAAAATCACGAATGATTTCATTAATAGTAACATTTTCGTAAAATAATTAAGTACATAAATAAAAAAAGTGGCATGAAAATCCCATAGGTTTTCTCGTAATTCTGAGAAATTTTCATTACAAATTATTGACTAGAAATCAATCGAGTCTGTATTCATCATTAAACCGTAAATGCTAAATATAAATTTTAAGCCCATCTTTGTGTAGTTTATATCTTAATCTATCGTAATCTGTTTGTTCAAATAATTGCTATTTAATATTTCTTGAATGCAATTGAAATCAACGTGGGTTGTGTTATTCTGACACAAAGAAAACCACACAGAACCAACAGATAAAAGCTACCATGTAGCGGGAGCAAACTGGAATCGGATCAAGGAAAACTCGCGCGTTCGGAAAAAGTTCGACCGGTCGACTTCAAAGGAAACGGAAATTCAGAATAAAAATAAAAATTCCAGCCCAGATCCGTCAGCCAACTGAGAAGAAGAGGTTAGGAGGGGTCTGCAGACTCGGACATTCTTCGGGACAAAAAGGGCCAGTGTAGGGGACCACGGGGGAGACGAAAGACGGGGAAACGGAGGACCGTTGCAGTTGCGCCCCTTGGGCCCCTCCACATCTGCATTGCGGTGTCATAATACCAATAGGACGATAAGGGATTGAAGACCTAAACTTTTAATTTTTAAACCAGCTCATTTTTGGTAAAATTTGAAAATAAAAATCACGCCACCAGTGGCACTTTAGTGTCGATTTATAACTATAAATATGGTACGTAGCTTACGTGCGTTATTTTTGTTGATGCTATATATCGTATTAATTAGATAATAAAGCAGTAGAAGTAGTCAATTGTTATTTACGTTTATGGCGCATCCAGTAGTAAAACATAACGAGGAGAGATAGAAAATTTAATTTGTGGGTGAGAAGTAGTAAGAGGGTAGTGGATATAGTGGAGAGAGTGATGATTGAAATGGCAAGAAGTGATGGAATGGTACCTGAGAGAATGTAAAAGCGTGAAAGAATGGCCGCAAAGAAGATGGGTGGACGAAATTATAATGATAAATTAAATCAGCTGATAACTAAAAATAAAACTTTCACTGTTTGATCTGTGTACATATGTATATTAAGCTTGTATTGGTTAGAAAGTTTGTTTTGGAGGAAGAAACAATGAAATTTGAGGTAATGAGTTGCTGCCGGAAATATGTATACTCATTTTTTTAAACGCTCATATCTCGTAAACGATCACCAGCCAACAATAATCATTATTATATTCGAATTCAGTGGGTCAAAGTTAGTAAAGATTAGTTAGTCTCCGCTTTGGTAACTGAAAAACGTGATTTTTTTGTTGCTCAGTGTAATCAATAATAATAATTTAAAATATACAAAACTCCAAAATAACTTGTATTTTAATCTCTTTTTCTTTTCCTTTTCTCGATTTTACATATTCCATCATGGGTAGTCTAAAAATATTTAAAATATAATAATAATGATATAACAATAATATATATTTTTATTAAAATTTACTTTCAATACCACAGAACGCAAACGCTAACGGGTAACTAAAAGTCTTTTAAATTGATATTTATTCTATTTACTACAATAAATTGAAATTCAATATGCTCTACCACACTCAATTTATTCATATTTTTTACTTTACTTTATTATTAATTATTAATTATTTATTACTATTTTTAAACCATTTTTATCCATGGTGGGGGTTTCTTGGGCGGGGGTTAATGTCCAGGGGGTTTTTAACCTGGGTGGTGTGTTCGCGGGGTGTCCGGATACCATAACATGTATGTACATATGTAATATTACCCTTTGTCAGCAATAATGTTCGACCGACATTTTTATATCCATTATTAAACTTCTCAGGAAATCTGAATTTAGTTTTGGAATGTTTAGCCACAGGTCAAATGAGTGTATCGGACATGGGGTTGCCGTTCGACAATACCCGTGCAAAACGCACGGTGGGAGACACTCTGCACAATTAGAGATCAGTGTCAACATTGCGGTTTCAATTAAATGTATCCAGTTTCGAATGTTGCAGCTGGATTCGGCACACCACTGCACTTTGGTTGCACTTTGGGGATGCGCAAGTGCAACGCCGTGACCGCAAACCGAATTGATTGTCCGTGTTACGGAGCGTGCATCGTTTACATCACACACTGATTCGGGGAAAACGTCCCAAAAACTGAAAGTTTTTTTATCAATGATTGATTTTTTCACAATTCAAAAGCATGTTTATCTTAATTTTCTAACCCTGTATTTGAATTTCACAAATTTCATTGTTGTTTTTTGATGCCAGTGCACTCAAGTCTTTTGATTTATCGGTTTTGAATGTTCACGCTGATTATACATATACAAAAATAGTTTGTTGTCCAATTGTGTGTCTTGTGTTTAGCTGTCATGTCATTTTATTTTCAATTCAGGATTGCCGATTTTTTATTTGTCCAAAATTATACATAGATTTGACATACACATTCACACACTGTATATGATTGTTTATAAAACACTATGTATGTATATTTTACAGTTGAAGTGTATATTAAGTTGCTATAAATTCCAACTGGCGTTTTATGTCATTCAATTTCATTATTAAATTATAAATAATATCTACAAGCACAAATACACAATTTGCGCCAGTTGTAATATAACAGTTGAGTTTTGGAATGCTGTAGAATTCAATAATGAGTTAATATCTAGATATTACAAATAAAGGTATCGATTACCGTATTACGATAACTCTAAGAATGTGTTTAAAACAAAAATGTGACTTTCCAACTCAATTTACTAGTCTAGTGACGTTTTCACGAAATCCTAACCACTCCGTCCTACTTGGTTCCAACTTATAGTTGAACTGTATTTTCAGTTGTAATATATTATGACCAGTTGGAATGTAATTTGACATATGAAAATACACTTCAACTTCATATAACGGTAGTTAGTAACAGGCTAGATGGAATATGTATATTCCAACTAGTCAAAACACATTACAACTAGAGAATACATTTCAACTGTAACATGTACATCCATATATTACATCCGATCTTTTAAAGTGTAATAAAATTCTTAGTTTATGAATGTTTTATCCCGTTGATTTCTTTATGAACTTGTTAAAAGTATCTACCAATTTTATCAAATATGCAGAAACTCATTGCAGAATTTATAGCAAATATTAGTGCCTCTTTTGATTTTAACCAAATAACATTGCATTACATAGAAAAAACTGTATATTACACATACTGATATTCATTTGAACTTACATATGTATGCTGCCAAAAAGACTGAAAATGTAATATGACGATATGCACTATAAACACAAAATTGTGAACTGGTTTGAGCAATTGAGCATTTTTTTGACATTTTTATGAAATGAGCAATATCACCAATTACATGTTACATATCACATATTTAAATATTTTGAATACACGAGTATACAACTTCACCTAAAAGCATATACATCGATGTTACAGTAAAACCAATCGATTTCAGACTTAATTCAGTAGAGCAAAGCCATAGGTGCAAGGGGAGGTTTATTCATAATTGACATTCAAAATTCCAGGTAATGGAGCGTTACTAAACGACGTCAAATAAGATTGATAGCGATCAGATTATCATCCAGCACAACATCCAAGCCGTTCGATCGGATCGACAGCTCGGCATAGCAGTCACATGTCCAGATTTAATTTAATTTGATAGTGTTCCGAAAACCCACAGCTTGCATTTCCATCGGGAAAAATTGTCGCGCATACAAATACGACAAATGCGCCACTGTATTAAAATTCATGATGTACTCGAGATCGTAGGGGAAGTTCCGACGTCTCTGCCAAGGATTTTCTACTTACCAAAATTAAGTAGACCGACTAGAGGGAGGAGAGGAGGGCATAGGGAGCTACTCTCCATCAGTATTTTTGATTTATAGAGGAATCGTACGTTACGAATTCACTTTGGGTGATTAGATTGTTCGCAATGTTCTTAGTGCCTTCGT